>NC_141140.1:147610692-147924650 GCF_053477565.2 Lygodium microphyllum | reverse complement strand
CCTAAGTCCAAAAGAAATCACCACTCACACAGAAGCAAACAAAGCTCTAATACCCTTCCAGCAATCTCAACAGACAAATGAGTCATCTGTTCAGAAGGAGGACACTGGTTCTAGTGGAACATCAGATGATAACACTACTCCCTTGAAAGAGTCAAACCTCTATCCAAAAGTAATCCATGGAACATTTATCCGCGAAGTGGAAGATGAAAGGCAAGTGACATTCCTGGATACTTACGGTATTGAACGTCACCTGAAAGTGGGTCTCAATCTTCTAGTAGAAGAACTAGTGGTCCTGCGAGACTTACTAAAGGAGAACTTAGATATGTTTACTTGGTCATATAAAGATCTAAAGGGGATTGATCCCACAGTATGCCAACATCACATTGACCTAGAGCCTGATGCCAAACCTGTAAGGCAAAGACAAAGGCGTATAAATCCTAATTATTCTGCTCTGGTGAAGGCTGAATTATTGAAACTTCTTGAACCCGAGTTCATTTATCCCGTGGCTAGCAGTGAATGGGTTTTGCCCATTGTGGTAGTACCTAAGAAGAATGGGAAACTTTGAATATGTGTAGACTTTCGAAAGCTGAACTTGAAGATGAAGAAGGATCATTTTCCTATCCCTTTTACAGACCAACTCTTGGACACAGTGACAAGCCATGAGCTGTATTCCCTCTTGGATGGATTTAGTGGGTATAGCCAAGTCCAAATCGCAAGAGAGGACCAATCCAAAACAACCTTCACCACAGGTCCCCCTATAGAGTGATGCCATTTGGGCTCTGTAATGCTCCTGCCACCTTCCAACGAGTAATGAGAATCATTTGCATGATTTAATTGAGGTGTATCTTGATGACTTTTGTGTCTATAGTTTAATCCGTGAGCACTGGGGATACCTAGAGCAATGATTTGACAGATGTCGAGAGTATGGGATTTATCTCAACCCTGACAAATGTGTCTTTGGAGTTTCATCAGGAGTTCTTCTAGGTTATATTGTCTCTGCACAAGGGATTGCAATAGACCTGGCAAAGATTGAGAAGATTGTCGCCTTGATAGCACCAACAAACCTCAAGCAATTGAGAGGATTTCTTGGTCATGTGGGCTACTAAAGAAGATTTATTGCACATTTTGCAACCAAGGTAACCCCTCTACACAAGCTCCCAAGGAAATATGTGAATTTCCTTTGGATTGATGACTGCGAAGGAGCCTTTAATACCTAATATAGTGCCTTATTCAAGCACCTATTTTGCAGCCTCTTGATTGGACAAAGGAGTTTCACGTGCACACAGATGCATCAATTGAAGGGCTAGGTACTATCCTATGTCAAAAGGGCCCCTCTAAATTAGATCAACCAATATATTATGCAAGCCGAAAGGTCACTAATAGGGAACGGAACTACACAGTGACAGAGCTTGAGTGCTTGGCAATGGTGTTTGCTCTGGATAAGTTTCGACAGTATCTATTATCAACGCATTTCAAGTTCTACGTGGATCATGAAGCCTTGTCCTTCTTAATGAACAAAGCAGATGTCAAAGAACGACTGATGAGATGGTTGCTCCTATTCCAGGATTTTGATTTTGAAGTGCTCACTAAGCCTAGCCATTTCCATATCCTAGCTGACCATCTATCACAGATCCCTTAAACTACAGAAGAGGAACAGGATGATCCAGACCTTCCTGATGCTTCCTTATTTCTAGTTGAAACAGTTACTCCCTGGTATGCAGACATAGCCAACCTCCTAGCAACTCAACAGTATCCTCCTAGCATCTCAAGCCATGAGAAGAAGAAGCTTCTGTTAGAATCAGCTCCCTACACCTTGCTAGGCAGTGCACTATACAAGAAAAGCAAAGATGAAGTGTTGCGAAGATGTGTTGCAGGAGACGAAACTGACACGAACAGGATGATCCAGACCTTCCTGATGCTTCCTTATTTCTAGTTGAAACAGTTACTCCCTGGTATGTAGACATAGCCAACCTCCTGGCAACTCAACAGTATCCTCCTAGCATCTCAAGCCATGAGAAGAAGAAGCTTCTGTTAGAATCAGCTCCCTACACCTTGCTAGGCGGTACACTATACAAGAAAAGCAAAGATGAAGTGTTGCGAAGATGTGTTGCAGGAGACGAAACTGGCATATTATTGAAAGCATGCCATGACAAACCATGTGGTGGACACTTCGCAGGAGAAGCGGCAGCTAAGAAGGCTCTATTGGCAGGATACTAGTGGCTAACCCTCCACAAGGATGCACATGACCACTACAAGAGATGTGATGCTTGTCAGCAAATAGGGAAACCCACCAAAACAAGTGCCATGCCACTGCAACCTATTCTTCCCCTAAAGCCATTTGAGAAGTGGGGGATTGATTTTGTGGGTCCCATTGATCCACGCACCAAATGGAAAAAGAACAGATATATCTTAGTATGTATGGATTATATCACAAAGTGGTGTGAAGCTAAAGTTCTGAAGCGAGACGATGGTAATAGCATAGCTCTGTTCATGTACAAAAATATTATCTCCCATTTTGGCAGTCCCCTCAAGCTGGTAAGTGATAGAGGTACTCATTTCCTTAACAAAATCATGGAGGAGCTAACAGAGCTGTATAAGATCCGCCATCGCAAGTCCACTCCTTATCACCCCAGAGCCAATGGCCAAGTTGAAGTCACCAATCGCATCCTTTGCTCGATCCTGACAAGAACAATTGCCGCACATCATCGCAACTGGGATGATCGACTTACAAAGGCCCTCTTGGCATACAGAACCTCCCATAAGGTAGCTATAAGACAGACCCCTTTCTAGCTGGTGTATGGTACAGAAGTTGTCTTCCTTGTTGAGCTGGAATTGCCCTCTTTGCGACTGGCAGTTAAAGAATGCTTGGGAGATGATGAATCACTATAGCACTACCTCCTACACTTGGAATATTTGGATGAGATTCGACGGATGGCCCTATGTATATGGAAACCACTCAAGCGTGATGCAAGGCCTATCATGACAGTTTCGTTAAGCACAAGGAGTTCAAAGAAGGTGATCTTGTTCTAGTCTATGATTCGAGATTTGGCAAGCTTCCTGGCAAGCTTCAACACCAGTGGATGGGCCCTTACAAGGTACTTGCTGTCAATCCTAATGGCTCTGTTCAAGTGCAGACCGTTGATGCCTCAGATGATCCTTTTCTAATCAATGGCTATCATCTGAAGAAGTACTTCCCTCCTTGGGGAACTTGATAATCACAATCAACCTACCCTCTCCCTTTTGGGTGTCGCACTGTCATTCTCTTCATGCTTCTGATAGCCCTTATGATCTTCTTCATGATGTAGTCTCGTTCTGCTAGCCTCTTACGGATACCTCTCAACCCTACCATGTTCACTTCTTGTCTAATTCAGAACGGTAGCGAGGTTGGTAAAAAAAAGAAAAAAAAAGAAAAAGAAAAAAACAAACAAACAAACTGTTATGGGAGAAAAGGAAAAAATTCCTTGTCATAACAGGCCTCATTCCAAGAAAAGGTGGAAACACCCTTGGGCGAGAAGCTGACTATGGAAAAGGTAGTAACACCCCGCAGTTCAGGATAGCTGACTCACCAACAGAACCTTTCCAGCAAGTAATTTAAAGCCACCTCCCTTGGTGCATTGTCTCTACAATATCAGTCCGTATGCCCTTCTTAACAGACAACCTTTCTTACAAATCATTGAAGTACCAGAATTGTTGGCTGTCTCCTTGGGTACGCCTCGTCTTCAATATCTTGGTGACAACAACCGACATGATCTTCATCGCCAACCCCTTGAGTCATGTGAGCTTTCATCCTAACAGGATGGGGGACGTGAATATGGGTTGCCCTCTGTATCTATCAGTGAGCATAAGACGGAGGGTGGGCTGAGTAACCAATCTTTCCCTTTAAATCAAATGAGAGGCGAGATGTATGAATGGAGTGTTGCACGCACGGGTTGGGCCTCTCAATGCACAACGCACGATCTGTTCCTGTGCACTACACCATAAGTCTCCCTAGCCTTCCTTCTTGCACTGTATGCCGGCACAAGGCGGGATGCACATTTGCACCATCAAATGCGCACAAGGCATACAACCTCTGCACAAGTGACAATGAGGATTACATCAGTGGGTTTTAGGAACAGATTTCCCTCCTGGATCTTTCAACAGAGAGTGAGACAGAGGGGGGGTTGAGTGTGACTGGTGTTTCTTCAATCAATTATTGAGCGGTGAGGATTGAGGGACGTTACGACAATTGGAGTCAGGTACGTTCCCATTTCCTTATGCACCCACAGGATGGGTCTTTGCCATCATCACAGGACATGCCACTCTGTTCTGTACACTGCACTACAAGGCTCCCCGGCCTTCCTCCTTGCACCTATGCTAGATGGGTGGAACGCATGAATGCACCATCAATTGCACGCATTGGCATACTCCCTCCAACTCAGTTTTTCCTTGTTCAATTCTACACTGGCCATGAGTTATGGGATTTCATGCGTATTCATTGAGTAATGTGCGTCATGGGGTGAACGATTGTTCTCTCATTCCGTTTGAGTGCCCGTGAGTTGAGTGACTATCCTTCGTCAATGACATAAACCTCGATGGGCTTCATCAACCAGCTACCTCCTTGGGTGTTGCTGCATGGTCCCTGCCATGCTGACTGAACGCTAGAGTGAGCCGTGGTACCTCATGCAGCCAACTCCAACCGTTCTATAGCAGTGACGGTTCCTTCGATCATACGCGAAATGGGCCAAGTCTTTCTAACCCTATCTTTATGATTGCAAGTGTACATTATGTTTTAAGTGTGGGGACGCCAGAGTCCAGTCAGTTGACGGGTCGTAGGTTGTGTTGCTGCATTTAACCATGTCCGTTAAGGATTTCAGTGTGGGGATGAGTCCCTACGCATCTATGATGCATAACCCCCTGCATATGCCTCAAATTAATCGTACATGTATGCCATGACCTAATTTTACCCTGATGAGGTCCCTTCCCCACCCACCCGTCCATGTTCAATCCACCCTTGGAGCCGTTCCTTCTCTTTTTCCCTTTATCCCTTATTGTGATGATTTTCCATGAGAACTCATTCTGCGCTCACCAAGACCCCCATCCAACTTTACAACCATGTTCATCCCTTTGACTTGACCATTTTTCCTTTTTACCAACCCCTATTCCGACCGACGGTTCTTGAGTTATTAACTTTTGAAGCATTTCCCATAAATTGGATGGTTTTCCATGTGAATGCACCTTTATTGCTTCCGAACAACAATCAAACATGATAGCCCTATCCTCCATCTTCCTCCTGACATTTTTCCTTTTTGCTCCCTGTCCTTCCGATGCATGGTTTATCCAATGTTAATTTGTGCGCATTTTCGAGCCATTTTCGTGCATATTTTTAATATTTTTCCATGTGAACATACCCTATTTTCATCGGAATTTCAGTTTCATTTAATTGTTGTATCCACCAACCTTTTCCCATATTTTTTCTTTTTTCTCCACCCTATTTCGACCGTTGTATTTTTAGTTATTAATTTTTCAATATATTTTTGATTTTGTTTTTTGGGTTTTTCGCATATGAATCCCTTCTCACTCCACCGGAAGTGAGTTTTGACGTGACAACCCTATGCATCCCCTTCCCGCTCACATTTTCTCTTTTTATTGCCCTTCATTTTGCTACTCGGTTCTTTCCATATTCATCTTTGAGTTCATTTTCGGGTTCTTTTTTGGGATTTTTTCCATGTGAACGTATCCTCTCTCAGTCAGAACCGTGTGTTGACATGATATGATTATCGGACACGTTATTTGGCACATTTTTCCTTCTTTCCACCTTGCGTTTCAGCGAGTGGATTTTTCCATATTAATCCCCGTATGTATTTTTTGAGCCGTTTTTCGTGTTTTTTCCACGTGAACACCCCGCTTTCACCCCAACACCCTTGTTGCATTTTTCTGTCATCTTTCCCTTGTCTCCCAGCACATTTTTCCTTTTTACGGTCTCTTGATCCGGTGTACGGTTTGGGTTTTATTCATCTTTCTTCCTCTTGACGTGTGGCCGCATCTCTTGTGTTGCGCGTGAGCGCGTATGCTTTTGGTTTTAAGTGCCTCGGGACGCCCCCGTGGCCTCTGCGCCTCACGTGTCGCCGTCCCCGCCCCGTCTGATCCAGCCGATGCAAATTTTTTTTCTGCAACCCCGCGCATGCACACGGGACGGGGGTGCATTCACCTTTTAATGTCTTTCAAAAAAAAACAATAATAATAAATAAAATAAAACCAAACAAAAACACAAAATCAACCAAACAAAACAAAACAAAAAGCAAACAAACCCACAACAACACACCCATAAACGAATTTTTAAAAAAAACAAATAAACAAACATAAACAAAACAAAAAACACAACACAAAAACAAAAAAAAAAACCCAAAAAAAAAAAACACATACACACACATACAACACCACAATAATAATACTAAAAAAGAGAAAAAACCAAAAGAAAAAAAACAACAAACCAAAACAAAACAAAACACCCAAAAAGAAAAAAAAATACAAACAACCAAAAAAGAAAACTAAAAAAAGAAAACAATCCTTAAAAAAGCAAAAAAAAAAGAAAGAAAAGAAAAAAGGAAACAAAAAAAAAAACAAAACAAGAATCTTTTTTTTAATCAACCAAAAAAAAAAGAGAGAGGAAAAACACAAAGCAAAAAAAGGAGAAGGAACACGAAAAAAAGGGAAAAAAAACCAAAAAATGGCCTTCTTACCTATCGCTCGCATGGTCCTCCTTCCCTCCCACCTCATCGTCTCCACCTCCACCCCCCCTCCCCGCAGCGCAGCGCCCTCCTCTCCCGTGCGTCCTCCCTCTCCGTGAGCGCCTCCTGCTCCCTCCCCTCCTCCCTCTCCACACAACGCCGGTCCTCTCCATCTCTGGCGCCTCCTCAGCCTCCACCTCGTCATCTGCACCTCCACCCTCCCTCCTCGTAGCACAGCGCCGAGCCTCCCTTCTCGCCTCCCTTCTCCCATCCTACCTCCCTCCTCCTCCCATTCTGCCACCATCCCTTCTCGCCTCCTCCTCCCATCTTGTCTCCTTCCCCTCCTCATCCTCCCATTCCGCCACCATCCCTTCTCGCCTCCTCCGTCCATCTCTCCTTCCCCTCCTCTTCCTCCCATCTCCACCTCCTCCCCATTTCTCCCCCCCAAACCTAACCTAACCCACCCCCCTAACCCTAGTTAACCTAACCTAACCCACCCTCCCTAACTCGAGTTAACCTAACCTCACCCACCCCCCTATGCCAATTACCCTAACCTAACCCACCCTCCCTAACCCCAGTTACCCCTACCCAAGCCCCCTTTTCCACCCATTCCCAATTTACCCCCTCATAACCCCCTTTCCACCCACCCCCACCCACAACCACCCCCGTTTCTTATGGGACAAAACAAAAATCTACAAAAACCCTCCACACGCAGGCCCCCTTGCTGCCTGGTGGTCCCGTATGTGCATGTGTTCGCGTAGGCCTCGAGGTGTGCCTGTGCGTACCTGAGCTGCTAGCAAGTGTTCATGCGCCAGGACGCGGGTTTGGTCTTATCCGTGCGGTGGTGCGTGCCATCCCCGAGCACACGTAGCTATTCACACAAAGCCCACGTTTCTCCTTTGATTTTCTACAAACCCGCGAAAAATACCTAAAAACACTTAAAAACATTAAAATTTTCATAAAATTTCAATTAAAAAACAAAAATTTACTAAAATTTTCATTACTAAATTTGGTAAGTTTTTAGTTTATCTTGTTGATTATAATATAGAGAATTAATTGTAAAAAACTCAACCATATTTAAAATCATTTTTAAAATTCTCTTAAAATTGAGAAAAAAACATTAAAACCCCCTTTAAAAAACAGAATTAAATTCAAAAAATCACAAAAATTTCCAGTAATGCATTTGACTACTTTTGGAATATTTTATAAGCTGAAAAAGCCTTGGCACATGATCACCCTATTAATTTTGGACCCAAATGATAAACTTTTAACCTAAATTCATTTAAAATTTATTTTAATTTCCAAAAATAGACTGTAAATTTCCCCAAAATATATATATATATCCATTGTTGAAGCTTAATGGTTTCATTCTCATTTAGGTTTGATTAATACGCTAATAAACCAAACATTTAAAAAATAAAATACAAACAAATAAATAAATGAAAAAACAAAAACACACCTTAATTACAATTTAAAAAATAATAATAATATCACCCAAACACTAATCAACATTACCTAAACCAAATGTGATCCCACTAACATTGCCTTGGTTTTTTTTTTTAATAATAAGGTGTTTTATTTTTTCCAGTCAGTGGTTTTTGCTTTTTTGTTGGATTCCTTGCATTTGAAACTACTTAATGCATCCTCAGTCTCTTGCATACACACCCCTACCAGGTATCTATTTTTCGTGCTTGATTTCTTTTTTGTCATCCCTTAACCACGGTTAATTGTTAAAATAAAATTTATTCACCCAGTTTTTCACGAGTGCTCGCACTAAACACACATTTTTCTAATAACTTAAAATCAACATGCCGTTCACTTTGCATGCGCTACGTGAGTTTCAGAGGCACTCTAATTTTAAATAAAAACGAACTAGCTGTCACAAAAATACACGCACTGAAAAAGAAGAGCGCTTCAAACACATTAAATTTTTAATCAATGAATATGCATTTAGAGACTTGAGTCAGGGTATCGAAGTCGGAGCTTCGTTAAAAGCATCGTTTCACATTAATAAATTGTAACTAACAATTTAAAAATGAACCATCATTTTCTTACTAAGGTTTACAACCTAATAAAATTTCAACCATTATTAATAATTTATTAAAACGAACCCTTCACTAAAATCATTCCCCTCACTACACTGTTTCTCCTTTCTAATAAATATGCTTTGTGGGATGGGCACGTACAGTCCTTTAAGCTAACATTGTTTATCACAGTTCTGGTTATGTCCTGATTAGGTTATTGACGTATTATGGTTTGATTGTGTGACACGATTACGGGTGCAGTATGTAGTTTTATTTTCTGCCTGATACGGGGTCTTGGGTGCCTGCTTGTTGCATAGCATGAAGCTTTTAGTTGCATATGTGTAGGGATCATGCCGAATTTTTCCTAGGATATATGGGTTGTTTGCGATGGTCAGTTGGTTAGTTATGCATGTGTGTGCTTATTTTGATCGATTTCTTTTTTATGGCTATTTTGTTGTTTTGCAGGCATTCACTGTGATTGTCTGTGTTTGTGGTGTGTGTGTGTGTGTATATTCCATCTGAATGGCACCTCAAGCTCCTCCTCCTGTTCAGTATGTCCCATTGATCAGTAGGGATTACTCTTCCCTACTGACTTTTGAGCTTATTGCGAAAGCTGGTCTTGTATCTTTCGTGGCTGCTTCACTCCCTTTAATTCCAGACGATCGAGCCCTTTGTGATGAGTTTCTTGCGTCATACAGTAAGAAATTGGGCTTGCTGTGTGGTATTTCCACGGTCCTGACACCTAGAGGGTTAGGGAAGGCTTTGTCTCTTCCCTACAAAGGAGAACCCTTTGTTACAGCCAGACAATTATTCTCAAATGAGAGATTCTCAAGCTATTATAGAAGCAGACTAAAGAGGTCCTCGATGTCAAGAAAGTGATTAACACTTCAGGAGTGTCTTTCTCAATGATCACTGATCCTCTCTAGAAGCTAGTCTACCAATTTCTCCAGGACAAGTTCATGCCTGCCAAGACACCATCTCTCTATTTGTCCAAGGAGCTCTTCACAGCTTCTAGGATGATTTTAAAAGGGGTTGCCATTGACCGGAATACTTACCTTCTTACAAAGATGGACCAGCATTTTGTCAAAGTGACTAGAGGGAATGTTACCAACGTAACCTATGGTTCGTATTTATATGCTTTCTTGACATATTCAAGCCTTAAGAAGGGTGTGCTACCTCCTCCTCCATCTGATCAAGTTCCCCCCCTCCACCTTCAGAAGATTCAGAGCCCATTGACATAGAGGATATTGATTCCCCTCCTCCATTGGCCATTCAGCGAAAGTGCTTGAAGCTTGTAGCAGAGAAAATTCCACCAGTCATTCCTTTAGTGTTGTCAGTTCATGCCACCTCTAGAAGTGACCTCCCTGCCTATCTCACATGCAACAACTTATTCAATGCACATCGAGAGGGTTCTTTGGAAATATCATTTCTTCGTTGAACAACTTAGTGTCAGGGGATGTCATTCCTTTCCTTTGTAACGACATCCTGAACTCTGAGTGACAGCTTGTGTTCAATAGTTATATGCTTCTTTCTATGAAAAATTGATGCAATCCAAAAACCAGATGCATAAGGCAACCACAGAGTTAGCCTCTGCTAAAGACACTCTTACCAATCTTATTAAGTAGATGAAGCAGCAGACACAAATGATTGAGACCCAGAGAGAAGAAATATCTTTGAAAATTCAATTAGCAGAAGCTCAATCAGAGGTCACTAGAGTTTCGGAAGAGAAAGAGAAAATGTCCAAAGAAGCTCAAGAGTTTAAGACTCTTTTGGATACGAAACTGTCAGCTTTGCAAACTACTCACAATACAGTGGAATCCCAAGCTTCCCAAATTAAACAGTTGAAGGACCAATTGGCGCAGTCACGGTCCATTCCTCCAAGCCCCAGTGTCCTTATGATTCCTTCTATATCTCAATAGGACTTGGCAGTTCTCCAAAGACAGGCCACATTATGTCCGTTGTTTCAAGATAAAGTGGAAATATTGCAGTCCAAGATGGATCTATTATGGTCTACATTTGAGCAACTTTAGGAGTATGTTCCTCTCGACCATTCCTTTTTTGTCCACTATCTTCTATATTAAGCTCTCAACGATGGATCTCCCTCTTCCAGAGGATGGTTGGAGTGGGGCTTGGTCTTCTGATTTGCTAGCAGAAGTTGTCCATATGATCTTTGAATGTTCTATGACAATGGGTTGAAAGGTGAGAAGGATCAAAGCTTGCACTCGAGAGCTACGGCGGGAGAGCAAGAGCAAGAAAGAGAGAGACAAGAAATGGGAACTCCAATAGCCACAATGTGTGACCAGGCCTTCCTTTATTCAAACTGCCACTAAAATAATAAAGAATATAGTAATGGTGACGGGCGCCCAGCACCTACAGTGTGCAATGGCAGTGACTATCAGTGTAGCAATACACGGGTGGCTAGGCGGAGGCGCCTTTACCACCAACAACCTCCCACTTAAAGGAGAATCTGCCCTAGTGGGGAGTAAAAAGAAAAAGAAAAAGACAATACAGCATGTACACATGTACAATAGGATGAGGAAAGACGTCATCTCATCCCATGCCATCAACCTCCTGAGGAAGGCAAAGTGCTCTGTAGAGAGGCTTTTCGTGAGCAGATCTATAGGATTCTGGTCAGTCAAGATCTTGACAAGATTGATAGACTTGTCCTCAAGGACCCCACGTATGAAGTGATATCTCACCTCAATGTGTTTTGTCTTCGCATGGAAGACTGGATTCTTGGCTAATTGAATAGCACTCATAGAATCCGAATGCAGTGTAGGGATAGCATCAATACCAAGGTCAGCTACTAAACGACCCAACCAAATGGCCTCCTTGCAAGCCTCAGTGGCTGCAACATACTCGGCCTCTTTAGTAGAAAGGGGCATGCATTTCTGCACCCTAGACATCCAAGAAACAGCACCTCCAGTATAGGTGAATACATAGCCGGAAGTCGACTTCCTACTATCTGCATGTCCTGCATAATCAGAGTCAGTGTATCCCACGACTCCTTTATCCTAGCTGCCATAGCATATGCACATATCTACAGTGTCCTTCAGGTACCTCATGATACCCTTCACGGCATCCCAATGCTTCTTGCCAGGTGTAGCCATATAGCGTGCCACAACACCAACTGTAAAGGCAATATCTGGACGAGTGGCTATCATGGCATACATAAGACTACCCACTACGGATGCGTAGGGAATCTTGGCCATCTCGGCCCTCTGCTCACCTGCCTACGGACAATCAGCGTGTGATACCTTCACATAAGAAGGCAATGGATAGCCAATAGGCTTACGTCCTGCATGCGAAAGTGCTCAAGGACTTTATGAATGTACTCCCTCTGTGACAAGTAGAGGAGTCCTTGATGCCTGTTGCATCTAATATGCATACCAAATATGTGAGCAGCCTGTCCCAAATCTTTCATCTCAAATCTCTTCTTGAGCTGAGCCTTAAGATCATCTAGCTCATCATAAGCTTTTCCTACTACCAGCATATCATCCACATAGAGCACCAAAATCAATAAAGAACCATCACGGGCTTTCTTCTGTAAAGACACGGATCCATAGCACTCCTGTTGTAGCCCTGTGACTGCATAAAGGCATTAAACTTATGATACCACTCCCTAGGTGCCTGCTTCAAGCCATAAAGACTTTTCTTTAATTTGCACACTAGGTGCTCCCTGTCAGGTTCTGCAAAGCCCTTAGGCTGCTCCATATAAATCTCATCATGCAAGTCCCCATGTAAGAAAGCCATCTTGACATCCATCTGGTATAAATCCAAGTCAAGTTGAGCAACCAAAGCCAAGACTAAGCACAGGGTGGTCATCTTAACCATAAGAGAAAAGATCTCATCAAAGTCCACACTATGCTCGTGCTTAAAACCCTTTGCTACCACTCTAGCCTTGTGTGCCGGCTTGGGGTGTCCAGGGGTACTTTTCTGCTTGTACACCCACTTGCATGGCAAAGCCTTCTTGCCTGTAGTCAAGGAAACCAAATCCCAAGTGTCATTCTTATGCAAGGAGTCTATCTCAGATTGCATAGCCCTCTCCCAGGAGTGACTGTAACCCTTGTGCATAGCCTCATCATAAGTGAAAGGCTCTCCTGCATCTGTAACCAAGACATAATGCATCGAGGGCTAAAATCTATCAGGTGAACATCTATCTCTAGTAGACCATCTCACGGCAGGCTCTATTGCCTGCCCAACTGCCTTTGTCCAACACCCTGACTATGAGCATCTGTTGCAGCTGTAGGCTATCCAACTAGCTGTACAGGAGCTCTTGGTTCCTCCTGAAATATGACCCTGCGGATCTCAACAACTCTCTCAAGATGCCGATGCATCTTGTCTTCATGGAAGACTACGGACGACTTTCCGTGCCTGCGGATCCCAGAGACGATAACCCATCTTGCCTGCATCCCCATAACTAAGGAAAATGCATTTGACACTTTTAGGATCTAGCTTACTTCTCTTTTCCCTGGACACATAGCAAAATGCCTCACATCCAAAGACACAAAGATGCACATAAGAGGGAGGTTTTTTAGTCCATACCTCCTCTGCAACCTGGAAATCCAAACCACTAGAAGGTGATCTGTTTATGACATGCACAGCTGTACTAACTGTCTCAGCCCAAAAGCTCTGTGGTAGGCCTGCATGGCTAAGCATACTGCACACACGCTCCTGGATGGTTCTATTCATCCACTCAGCCAAACCATTCTAGGGGGGGTCTAGGGGGCAGTCAATTGACGCTTAATACCCCTCTCATCACATAACTACTCAAAAGCACGTGAGACATACTCACCCCCATTATCTGTCCTTAGGCATTTTAGCCTATACCCAAACTGGTTCTCAACCAATGCAATCCATCTCTGAAACACAGCCAAGACATCGGATTTCAACTTAATGGGATAAGCCCAAACTTTCCGTGAAAAATCATCTATGAAAGTAACAAAATACTTGGCACCACCCATAGATTGAAAAGGCATGGGCCCATAGACATCCGAATGTACCAATGCCAAGGGCTCACTCATGTGTGGCCTACCAGACTTCTTATGCGTAGACCTAGTCTGCCTGCCATAAAGACAATGCTCACAAGAATCAAAACATGCATAATCAAGGGGCGGTAAGTACTGCAAAACCAAAAAGCATTTGCATTCCCTTCAAAGACATATGGCCCAAAAGGGCATGCCAAAGAGATACATGTGGGATAGAACCCACATACAAACATGATCCAGGGAAGAAGTGGATACAATCAAGGGATAGAGGCTACCAGCCTTAGCACCTCTCGCAATCACAAGTCTGCCACGAGTGATCTTCCATGTAGAGTCTCCGAAAGATACATGATAACCTACATCATCAAGCTGTCCAACTGACATGAGACTGCGTGTCAAAGTAGATACATGACATGCATCCTGCATAACAAAACTGCTGCCAAAAGGAAACTACAGCCTAACATCACCAATGCCCACAATATCAAGAGAGTTGTCATCACCCAAGAGCACAGAGCCCGAAATAGTATGGTATGAATGAAACCACTCTCGGCAAGGTGTCACATGAAAGGATGCACCTGAGTCCAAGAGCCCACACTATGCATACATAGAGTGTATCTTTGTCATCTACGAAGCACTAGAAGAAGTTACAAGGATATAATCATCATCAACATCCTCAGGCTGCATAACATTGATCTCTTTAATTTTAACACTGGACATGGTAGGCACTACGCTGCGATCAGAAGACTTATCCTGCACTTTGTCTTTCCCCTAATCTTTGCACCTTTCATTGCACACTTCATGGCATTCTGGCCTAATATGGCCCTTTTTTCCACAATGGTGACAAGTAACATCTGCATTTGTAATGTGTCCATCTATCTACTTGTAGGACACGTCTTAGCAGCCCATCGGGAAGAGAATCCAAAAAGTGCCGCCCAGCACTCCCACGGAATGTCACGGGGTTTGCGATCTAGGTCTTCCCGAGTCTCCCATGAAGCGGAAGCATTCCGGCCGTTCCCACTTAGGACCGACCTGAATTAGGGTTTTCCTAATGGTCAAGTTCCTAGAAAGTAACTAGTGTTGAACCCCAGACGAACTACTTTACGCAGAAACATCAGGGTCGAAGCAGATTCATGCTGCACTTGGTTCAAAGAGAATGGGAAATGAGAGGAATGCAAAGCTCGACCTCTCACAACGTAAGGCATAGTCCCATTCTGTTCCCCTAAAACAGCATAAATCGGGACTCTAGTATCCTAGATTCTAGGTCATCATTTCTTGCTGTCAATTTCCTTCGAGAAAAGTTCCCGGCCAACCGGGACCACTCTTCCGTAGGACGGACCCATGGTCACATCCACAGCACTTTCCTCAAGGTTGCTTTAGTTATATAATTACCTACCACATTTAGTTTGACAAGCAAAAACAGCTTCCTTAATTAGCCAATTAATCACTAGTTCCTTCACGTAACTTAAGCACTGACATAGAAAAACAATGTCAAACAAGTTCCTTTTCAACAATTGATCTTATTTATCAGTCTTTGGAATGCATCATATAATCCAGCCCGAAGGCTATTCCATAATCCGCAAGAAAGCAATTCCACAATCCACCCGAAGGCAATTCCAGCAATCCTCAGGGATCGCTATTCCAAGTTTCCGCCCGTAGACTAGTATGCGAGCCTCAAGATCCAATCTCAAGTCACGTCAGCCTCTTGTGTAGGACCCGGAGGCAAGGGATTTATGGCCAGAGTCCCCCCTAGCACCCAAGCATCCTCCTGCTCCAAGTAGCACCTACAGAGAGACATCTCGCGATAGGTTCGGTCCACGTACCTGGCCCAGCTAACAACCCCCTTGGATAGGGTCAGGCTGACAGTCGGGGGTAACTGATGCTGCCTCTCCCTCCAGGCCTTCAACCTGAAGCATTAATTATTTTTCTATATTTAGTTCCTTGAGCAAAGAAGTACAAACAGTGCTCCTAACTGTACAAACACAATCAATACAGTGGTCGTTTGTTTGGCCAACTGCTAAGGTATAATTCCTTCTATCCGAATGCATCTAGCATTCGATCCGGGGTCAATTGCGACTTGGCAAGATCCCCAAGGGTTTCATAAGCTATGTTTCTAGTTCACCCTCTTTCCTTGGGTTAGGGTTTATACCCTATTAACCCAAATTAACAAACACCTAAGGTTCCTTATATTAAGGTCAATAAATCCTGGACAAACCTTGTTGTCCTCACTTGCTTGGTCAATTTCTTGCTAGACAATACACAACTTCCCTAACTTGGCAAATCAGCCTCAAGGGAAGGTGATGTAGTAGGATGACTACTCATCCTCAAGATAGTTTGACTTGTACTTAGGACTTGCCAACCTTGTTCTAAGGAGTGGCAATACCATTTTATGTTCTAGACACAAAACCATGCGACGTTGCAACTTGTTACACGAGACAAGTGTCGCACCTAACTTATGTGATTGTTCCTCCCATCACACAGTATTCCTTGGTTAAGAACACCTTCGGTCAAGATGTAGGGTTTGGGAGTCCTCTCGACCCAACCCAACCCTAACCCTACTAAGCCAACAATGTTTGGCCCTAGGGTTTCTAAATTCAAATGGAAGTCTAGTATTTGGTCAGTTGATCCTTAGGGTAAAAACCCTAGATCGTTCTTGCATAGGTGTTTAGCTATGTAATATTCCCACTCGTGAATATTGACTTCCCGCACACTGCGTAAACCTCGTGCAAAGGTTATCTTTCATATTGGAATTACCGGCAATATAATGTGTAACCTGCACGCGAGAAATCGAGACCATCCGCATTGGCAAAGCAAGCCCGAGGGTTCAAATCCGCAATTCACACGTAAACACCCTCTTGGGAGGGGCAAAATGGATATTATTAAAGCAAATTTTTTTATATTTATCCCTTTCCCCCAGCCGATGCACGGCTGGAGGAGAGGGAGTGTGGGGGGATGGGCTTGGTGGAGTCGTGGGCTGCATGAGGAGGGGGGAACCCATGCAGTGGCCACGTGGTGGAGCTCTCCTCTTCCCCCCTTGTCCTATAAATACACCCTCTAAGGTGTTGAAGGGGAGGGGAGCTGACAAAAGGCGGCCGTGCTGTGAAGGTGGAGGCTACTGCGCTGATGAAGGGAGGCTCAGACGTTCTACCCTGCCGTCATCATCTCACACGAGACCCCCCTTGTGGTCAAGTGGAGAAGAGGGGAGGATCGGAGGAGGAGGAGCCTGAGATGCTGCCGTGAGGAATAAGGAATGTGCTATTGAGGTGGAGGCTGCTGCGCTGAGGGAGGAGAAAGGCTGTCGTGCCGTGAGAAGACGCCGCCTGTCGTGCTGTAGCTGCCATAGCCCGCCCCTACTGCGCCCAGTGCTGAACTACCTCCCATGCTCCTCGCCAGCAGCGCCATTAATCATTGTTCCCCCCCCCCCGACATCAACCCTTTTAACTCTTCCCAATCATTGGGGCCTTCCACATGATCCTGGACAATCAGAAGCTTCTTAGAAGCTTCTCTAAGAAGCTTCCAAAGGATAAGGCTTTGGGCCTTGTTCCTACGCATCCTTCTCGGGTTTAAAACCAAGCTCATAAAGTTCCTTCCCATGAGACTATTCGTAAAAGCCCAAAATCCTACAAGCCTTCTTGTAAAAGCTCCTTTCCCACAAGCCTCCCCATAAGCCCAAAGTCCACAAGCCCCCGGCCTTTCAAAGATCCGATTTCCGGTGAAGGAATCTCCTGCGTACAAGGGAGAAGGCACATCTAAAGGCTGTTCGGAGAAAGCGTAGAAGCGAGGGTAATCCACAGAGAGTGTGATCATGCCTACGATGGCCCCCAAGAAGTCGCAAGGCATGCCTGCGGGAGGTTCTTCTCCTAGCATTCACGTGGACATCTCTCCGAGCCCACAAACCCAGGTTTTTACTATTGTGATTTCATACAAAAGTAATGCATTAAGCATGACAACTCCATGGATTAGGAAGCACGCGTGCATGTTCAAATTCACCTAGCCTAGTTAAATGCAATTGGGAAAATTGGTATTTTCAATATAAACGCAAATTGTCCATCCATCTTACGACCTTAATAGTATGTCGCCTTGTCATGTTTTTTCAAAGTGACGAGCCTAGAATACCTATTGCCTATCATTATAAGGTTGGAATTGTTAAAGTGCACCATTGACTAGACATGGAAAGATTAAGAGTATGTTGCATTTATAGGTAACATCTTCCTTGTAATGATTCATGAGGAAAAGTTAACACCCATAAGATGTTATCCGAAAAGAAATAGAAGAGCACGAAATTAATATTATGGACTTGCAAGTGGTATGAAAAATGAACACTAGCTTTAGTTTTGTATGAACTTCATTAACTTCATTGTAGCTAGGAGAAAGTTGCATAGTCGTCATGCAAAAAAATTCCATTCATCAGGAACCGTATTTAGGAAAGGTTGCATGGTTTAACAAAGCATGAGATTCTAAAGTGTAGATAACAAGGTAGTAGGCATGATTATTTGATGTAAGTCCTAGTAGGTCCTAGGAAAGTTAGTATCCAGATTATCATGTATTTTTACTTTACCAAGGAAAGATAGAGTTATTGTGAGCTATGTGATGCGTAGAAGCAATGAATCGCGTGTTACATGTATTGTGGTAGTTGCAACTATTTTTTCCCTTAGATCTAGTTTATTATCGCTAGGAAAGGTTCATCCTTGTCGCGAGACAAGTATATTGAATTGTCTAAATCACCTAACCCACAAGGGATTCATATAGGTATGATTCAGTCGATATGATAAATATCCCAAGTGCTAACTAGGGTTTAGCGCGTTAAGGATTCGACCTAGTTTTACACTTGTTGCCAAGTCAAAACCCTCAAACCCAAAGATCATACCCACATTCACGAAATTTTGAGTCAATTGGACGGGCTTGCAAGAAACGATCTAGGGTTTCTACCCTAAGGATCACTCGTTCAAATGATGAAACTCGAAATTGAGTTGGAACCCCTAGGACCAAACGTTGTCGATCTAATATAAATAGGAATGGGTTGGGTAAGAAGACACCCTAAACCCTGCTTCTCGGCTGGAGATAATTTCGTGACCAGAAAACGCCATTCAATGGGTGAAATGATCCCGTGGAATAGATGCAAAACATGTGCAAAAAGTTGCAACATCGCATAGACTTGTGATTTGTTCACAAGAGAGTTTTGCCATTTCTTGAAATAAGGTTGGTAAGTTCTTGTGCAAATTTAACTTACAAGAGGATGAGTAATCATCCTGTTACATCACCTTTCTTGGGGAATAATTGCCAAGAAAAAGGGGAGTTAGGTATTTGCCTGGAAGCAAATGACCAATCAATAAATTGAAGCGACATGGTCGCCAGGTTTTACTATTAATAAAACCTAAGGTATTGGTTAAGTTGGGTTAACAAGGTATGGCCCTAACCCAAGGACAAAAGGGTGAACAAACAAACCCTTGGGGATCTTGCCAAGTCGCAATTGATCCCAGATCGAATGCTGGATGTATTCAGAGAGAAAGATTCACTCCTTAACAGTTGGCCAAATAAACGACCACTGAAATTGATTGTGCTTGTAATAGTTTAGAAAGCACTATTTGCATTGTTTGCTCAAGGAACTAAAGGATGAAAAGATATCTAAATGCTTCAGGTTGAAGGCCTGAAGGGAGAGGCAGCTTCAGTTACCCCCGACTGCCTGCCTGACCCTAACCAAGGGGGTTGTTGACCGCGCCGGGAACGTGGACCGAACCCACCGTGAGAGGTCTCTCCGTTGAGTTCTACTTGGAGCAGGAGGACGCTTGGGTGCCAGGGGGGGCTCTGGCCGTAAATCCCTCGCCTTCCGGGTCCTGCACAAGAGGCTAACGTGACTCGGGATTAGATCTCGAGGCCCGCATACTAGTCTACGGGCAGAAGCTTGGAATAGTGATCCCTGGCGGATTACTGGATAGCCTTCGGGCAGATTATGGACAAGCCTACGAGCGGAACTCCTTGTATTTCAAAGATAAAATGATGAAATGATAATAAAGAAGTTGTTTGATATTGTTTTTCTATGTCACGTGATAAGATTACGTGAAGGAACCAGTGCTTAACAGGGATAATTAAAGAAGCTGATTGTTATATGTCAAATTAATGTGTTAGATAATTACATAACTAAAACAAACTGAGGAAAGTGCGGAGGATGGACCATGGGTCCGTCCTACGGATGGGTGGTCCCGGTTAGCCGGGAACTTTTCTCAAAAATCTCGAAGAACAGCGGAATGATCATCATTATCAAAACGAATAACGAGAACGATGACCTAGAGTTACATCTTACCCAATTTACGTTGTTTTAGGGGAACGGAATGGGACTATGCCTTATGGCAGAGAGGTTGAGCCTTGCATCCCTCTTGTTTCCCATTCTCCTTGAACCAAGTGCAGCGTGAATCCGCTTCGGACCTGGCGTTTCTGCGTAAAGTAGTTCGCTTGGGTCTGACGCTAGTTGCTGTTAGCTAATGACCAAACAGGAAAACCCAAATTCCGATCGATCCTAAGTGGGAAACGGCCAGGATACTTCCGCTACGTGGCAGACACGGGAAGACCTAGATTGCAAAACCCGTAACATTCCATGGGAGTGCCGGGCGGAGTTTTCTAGACATCCTTTCCGATGGACTGCTAAGACGTGTCCTGGATGATTCTAGTGGACACGTTACAAGCTAACCCTAACATTCTGTGAATGTGGGTAGGATCTTTGGGATTGGAAGTCTTGACTCGGCATCCCAAGTGCGATACTAGGCAGAATTTTTAACGTAACTAAACCCTATCTATCACTTTGAGGTGTTCGTCGTACTAACTATTTATGCTTTTATGAATCCCATGTGGGTTATGCCATTACAAGCGATTTACCTGAATCGATCTAATTGTCTTGCAACAAAAGGTGATCTTTCCTTAGAAGAGATGCAATTACTTTTCCTGAGAGATGTAAATAAATAAATTCAAGATACAACATTCCATGCAAATATGAGATTCATAGACTTTTTCCTTCTATGCAACTATAAGGTTTGCAATGACCATTTCTTTTCCTTGCCTAAACTATAATGATTGTCAATTTAGGGCTAACTCGTATAAAAACCTACGTTGAATTTCACGAACAACTATGCTCATAACCCTTCGCTTAATGTATTGAATTCAAGCTTTAATATGAAATGCATCCTTTTCTAAATACAAACTTCGATAAAAGAAGTCCATGCATGAGCGAAATACCACGAGTCTGACAATTAATTAATCTCTCCTTTAGCACTTAGCCTGACTTAAAATGCAAGCATCCTCGCATGCAACTGGTAACGTTCATAGTTTCCTTTCCATGAATTGCGATTCTTTGGACAACATTCAATGGGCGTCTAAGATTATCCTCTATACGAATCACATCCATGAATTCAAATCATAAGTGCAACATGCGACATAAGCTCTATCCTTCTTAGCACGATATCCTCTTTTAATTTATGCATTATCATTCAAGAAGATTGCAACTACCCTTGTTGAGGGGAGTGCAAGCAATTTCAATTAATCGGCATGCACTAAACTTTGTAAAACGAATGGATAAATGCATTTAAATTTTCCTAAAAACCATCGTGCTTAATGCATCCCTCTCATGCGAGAATACATTTGGAACCTGGTCATGAGGACTCGTTGCGATGTCCACGCGTGAACTCGGGTTGGAGGCTCCCGCTTGTGCGCCTCACGTCTTTAGCTTTGGAGCCATCTATGACGTAGGTCCTTGACTCCGCAAACTTGTCCTCACTTTTATCTGATCTCCAAACTCCCTCCAGGATTTGGCAAATCAGCCCTAAAAACTTCCTACTCCCCCCTCGCGCAAGAATTTGCCTTTACAAGACATGGTTTTAAAAGAAACCCGAGGAAGGCCGTGTGTACAAGGCTTATGGAAGCCTTATTTTAGAAGCTTCCAAGCCTCTATGTCAGGCTGAAGTCGTGGAGAGAGAGTGATGACGAATAGGATGATGGAGAGGGTGATGACGCTGATGACGGTGATGATGATTATGACGAAGATGGTGATGAGGATGGCAGCCTGGCGGAAATGGGCTGGTGGAGGCAGCATGGCGGACGGGCAGGGCAGCAGCTTCACGACCTTCTTTCCCCTCCCCTCAAGCTTGGGGAGGGGTGTTCTTATAGTGTGGAAGGGGGGGAATAGCCATACACATGGCTAATTGCATGCTTCCTCCTTCCCCCCGTGCTCTCCCACTCCACACCACTCCTCTCACACTCCCTCTCCCCCGCCATGTAATGGCTGAAGGGGAGGGGTTAATAGTAAAAAATTTTGCACTAAATTATCCATTACCCCCGTGCACATGGCCAATTGCATGCTTCCTCCTTCCCCCCGTGCTCTCCCACTCCACACCACTCCCTCTCCCCCCGCCATGCAACGGCTGAAGGGGAGGGGTTAATAGTAAAAAAATTTGCACTAAATTATCCGTTACCCTTTTGCCTTTCCCGTGAAGGGTGTTCATGTGTGGGCTTGCGAGCTTTTAGCCATGGACTCTTGTGCGAAATGCGAGCTAGGATTTGATGATGCACGCGGGGTAAGTACTTAGCCAATGTCTTTTGTTGCAGGGAGGTCACTTGAAATTGCTCACTGTGCGGTGTGTGCGGGGTTTAAAAATTATTAATATTTCATGTGGAAATATTACATTCTCTCCCCCTTAGAGGAATCGATATGTCCTCATCTCGAGAAGAACTGGGGGTATTGTTGGTTGAGAGTACTTTCTTCCATCCAAGTGGCATCCTCTTCGGGTCAATCTTTCCACTAGATGAGGTATTCTCTCAAGGTTCTGGATCTCAAATGCCTCTCCCTAACATCTAAGATCCTGTCATGCCGTAGCTCAAGGACTCCTTGGATAGGCATTACAACTTGTTGATCATCAAGCAAGTGATTAGGGTTAGGTACATACTTTTTCAGTAGACTGATATGGAATACATTATGAACTTTTAGGTTCTCACGAAGTTGAAGTCTGTAAGCATTAGGCCCTAAGCACTTGAGAATCTTGTAGGATTCACAATACCTTGGACTTAGCTTTTTGCATTCACCCAAGGATAGGAAACTCTTCTTTGGACGTATGTGAATGAAGACCATATCTCCTTCAGCGAAGGATCTATCTTGACGTTTCAGGTCCACGTAAGTTTTTTGCCTATCCTTGGCGGCTTGGATATCCTATCTTATTGACTTGATTTGGTCATCCATATCTTCGAGCATCTGCTTTGAAGCTTCAACCCTTAAGGTTGGATCTGAAAATTTTAGAGGACTATGACAATCGTGCCCATACAATGCTTGAAAAGGGGTCATCTGAATGCTTTGTTGGTAGGAAGTGTTGTAGGCAAACTCAACCAGTGGCAAATATTGAATCCACTTTTTGGGTTCACGGCAGCAGTGTGCCCTTAGCATATCCTCAATGACTTGGTTGACTCGCTCTGTTTGACCATCGGTTTGGGGATGGTAAGCTGTATTGAAACAGAGTTGAGTCCCAATAGCCTTGAAGATAGCCCTCCAAAAGTGTGATGTGAAGAGAGAGTCGTGATCACTAATGATTCTTCTGGGAAATCCATGCAGTTTGAATATCTCCTTGATAAATAACCTTGCGATGTCTAAGGCTTTATAGTTTGTCTTAACAAGGATAATATGTGCAACCTTGGTGAGCATATCAACCACAACCATAATGGAATTGTATCCTCCCTGAACTTGGGGCAGGCCAACAACAAAATCCATACTAATGAATTCCCATTTCATTTGGGGAATGTCCAAGTGATTGTAATTTCCCTGGCATTTTGACATGTTTGGCCTTAATGCGTTGACAAGACAAACATTCAGTGACATATTTGAGAACGTCACCTTTAAGCTTCTCCCAATAATAGCTCTTTTTGACTGCATTGAGGGTCCTGGCATAGCCAAGATGTCCTAAGAAAGGGGAGTCATGGGCTTCCCAAAGTATCTTCTGCTTGAGTGACTGGCTTGCCGGTATACATAATCTCGTTCTATAGTAGACAAGTCCACTATTAATAGAGAATTCTTGATACTTTGTTTGTAGCTTCGGGTCTTGATCCTTGATGGGGATCTCCCTTAGCAATTTCTGATAGGTTGGATCATGGCATGCCTCTTCTCTAGCTAGCTCAAGAATTGGGTTGTTTGCCATGGATACCTTTGTGGTTAAAGATCTAGCTGTTGATGGATCTTGCAAAATCAGAGAATTTAGAAGTGCCTTGTGACTAAGTGCATCAACAACTACATTCTCCTTTCCAGGCTGGTATTTGATTTAAAATCATATTCCTCCAACACTTCAATCCATCAACGTTGCCTCATATTGAGCTCATTTTGGGTAAAGATCCATTTGAGACTTTTATGATCTGTCACTAGGGTAAACTTGTTACCTAACAAGTAGTGTCTCCAAAGCTTGAGAGCATGGATGACAGCTAACAGCTCCAGATCGTGGGTAGCATAATTCCTCTCATGGCTCTTTAGTTTCCTTGAAGAGTATGCTATAGGATGACCTTCTTGCATAAGCACGCATCCTAGGGCAAGTGTGCTAGCATCAGTTTATCACGTCAAATGTCTTACTAAGATTTGGAAGTTTCAAGATGGATGCTGATACCAAGCTTTGCTTTAGTTTGTCAAAGCTGGATTGTTCAGCAGTTGACCATACAATTGATGTTTGCTTCTTCAGTAGATCGGTCAGCGGCACTGCAATCAAAGCCTAGTTTTTGATAAAGACCCTATACCATCCTGTCAATCCAAGAAAACTACGTATTTCTTTGACAATTGTTGGTGTTGGCCATTCTAGAACATCTCTGACCTTGGCCGGATCTACTGAAATTCCTTTTGTTGATACAATGAATCCCAGATATTCAATCTGTCGCTTGAAAAATGCACACTTCTTCTTTATGGCATAAAGCTTGTGTGCCCTCATTGTTTCAAGAACAATGCAAAGCTGGGGTTCATGATCTTCTTCCTGCTTGGAGTAGACTAGGGTATCGTCAAAGAAGATGAGTAAAAAGTCATCAAGATAGGGCCTAAAGATATCCTGCATTAGCCTGTTGAAAGTAGCAAGTGCATTTGTCAGCCCGAATGACATGACCAGGAACTCAAAGTGTCCATATCTTGTGCTGAATCCCATCTTTGGGATATCTTCTTCCTTGATCCTTATCTGATAATACCTAGACCTGAGATCAATCTTGGTGAAGATCTTCGCACCTTGAAGACGGTCAAGAAGTTCATCTATTCTTGGAATGGGGTATTTGTTCTTAATGGTTGATTGATTCAACCCTCTGTAATCAATACATAATTGAAGCGTTCCATCTTTCTTCTTTTGGAATAGCACTGGAGCTCCCCATGGTGAAATGCTAGGACGGATGTAGCTAACAGTTGCTTGAGTTGCTCCTTCAGCTCAATCGCTTCTGGGATGGACATCCTGTATGGTCTCTTTGAGATTGGTGCAGCTCCTGGTGCTAGCTTGATTTCGTGATCAACTTCCCTTTGAGGAGGAAGTTCTGTCAACTCTTCAGGAAATATGTCTGCGCATTTCTTTAGCCATGAAGGTTCTTCCCTAGACTCTTGATTCTAATCTAGCTTATTTAGCTTAATCAAATAGACAGGTAGCCCCTTTCTAACTCCTTTTATTATCCGAGATGCTTTGGCCAATTGAATTTTTGGCTTCCCAGCCTCTCCTTGAGTTGTGACCAATTCCCTTTCAGAATTTCGAAATGAGACTTGGCCCTTTCCACAGTGAATGTGGGCATCATTAGGTTTAAGCCAATCCATTTCGAGCAAACACTCGTGGATACCTTGGTTCATAACCCTGAATCTGACCGAATTCGACTTTCCACCTAGCAGGAATTCCACCTTAGCAGTTTGCCTGGTATAAGTGACTTCACGACCATTTGCTAATTCCACAAGCAAGGTGGGTGCATCTTTTGTGGTTATTCCTAATCTTCTTGCACATACTGATGAAATGAAGGAATGTGTACTGCCACAATCAATCAAGGTTTTGAAGCTTTTACCTTGATAATCCGATGGAGCCTGAATCATTGAGAATTGGTGATTCGGGCCTTTCTTGTGAAGGGTGGCATGAACCATTGCCCTCTCAATGTCTGCTTCCATGGATGGGTCTTCTTCATCACATAGTTCCTTGTTGGCAACATCGGAGGTTCTCCCTTTGGCCATGACGGTGGCTCCTTGGCCATAAACGGTTCCTTGGGATAGTCCTTGACGTTCTCCTCCGCTAAGCTTGGGACACTGCCTTTTAAAGTGACCAGGCTCATTGCAATGGAAGCAACGGAGATTGTGGCCATTACCTTGGGTAGGAACGAAATTATTGACAGTGTTGGTTCTAGCTTTCTTCCTTTGTCCCTAATTTTGGCCTTGTGTTCTCTTAGCCTGGGACCTATACACTCCCTTGTTTTGATCCTTGTAAGACCAAGTCTTGTTATTTCTTAGCCTGGTATGCCACCTCCTGTATTATGGATGCAACTCGAATGAGCGCATCCTGAAGGTTTGTTGGGCACATTGATTCGAGGCGGGTGTTTATCGGTGGGTTTAATCCAACACAAAACTTTGACACCTGTTGTGTCATATCCATTTGTGGCACATACTCCAAAAGAGAGTGAATAGTAAGCATCAAGGGATAGACCAAGTTGCTTCAGTTCATAGAACTCGTTCATCTTCTGCATGCGGTAGGCCGGTGGTAAATATCTCCCCCGCACAGCTTTTTTAAGCTTTTCCCATGTAATTGACCCTTTTGAGATCCCTTGGTCTCTGCACCATTGCTTCCACCAAAGTCTTGCTTCGCCGGTAAGCTTCAGTTTGGCGAGCATCGCTTGGTTAGTGGGTGCAGTACCTACTACTTTGAAATAATCCTCCATGGATTCGATCCAGATCTCGGCATCAGTTTGGACGGTCCTTCCCTTGCCATCAAATTCTGGTGGCTTGATTTGCTTGAGAAGGAACTTCTTCTCCTAAATTACTGCCGTACTTGGTGTAGGGGTCGGACTAGGAATCTGCACTTGAGGTTGTGCCTGGGCATTGAAAATTCTTTACGTTAAAAACTTGCTAAACGTTTCTCTCATTACATTACATACTCAGTTCAGCTTTTAGCCAAGTGACCAAATCACTTAACTTCTTTATCAATACTCGCAATCAAGACAGTTATTGATTTAAAAAAACTATTTCATTCATATGGACATATCCCTTTCGAGTACAATTATTTTTGGGAAGATGGAACAAGCTGATACATTAATTTGGGGAGAATAAGATTGTGTTACATTTAGCTACGGGAACTGAGTTATAATATGGATTGGGGTCATGGATTTTCAGGAATCGATAGGTCATAGGAAGATTAGGGTATCCTTTCCTTTGATACCCATTCTTCTCATAACGTCCCAACACCTTGATTCTGTCGGCAGTGATTATTCGAGTCACTTCCTTGTACACATATGTGTTCTGCTTGACCTTTCGACCCCCGACATGTAGGGTTGCGTTTGCATGAGCCTCAACAAAGATGAACAGCTTCACGATCTTTAAGTCCTCCATCCACTTGATTCTCTTTAAGTTGGTCCGAAGGTACGCAAGTCAGTGGGTAGCTATGTAATAAATTCCTGAATCACCCATCCATCTCCATTCCATGTACAGGGGTGAAGGATTGTAGATGCGGTCTAGGATATTCATCATATCTAGCCTCCGTCGATAAACCGAAGCACGCATTGCCATCATAAACATAACCTGGAACACCAAGAACTTGTTCCATGCTTCACGACTCTGCAAGCCAGCATCGATAAATAAGTAAGGAAATGTTCTTAACAGCAACATCTGCTCTACTTCTCCTTATTAAGTTTCCTTGAAGTTATTAGATCTTGTTGGTTGGCTCTGATACCAATTGTAACGTGTCCACCTCTCTACTTGTAGGACACGTCTTAGCAGCCCATCGAGAAGAGAATCCAGAAAGCACCGCCCGGTACTCCCACGGAATGTCACGGGGTTTGCGATCTAGGTCTTCCCAAGTCTGCCACGAAGCGGAAGCATTCCAGCCATTCCCACTTAGGACCGACCTGAATCAGGGTTTTCCTAATGGTCAAGTTCCTAGAAAGTAACTAGCGTCGAACCCTAGAATACTTTACGCAAAAACGTCAGGGTTGAAGCAGATTCATGCTGCACTTGGTTCAAGGAGAATGGGAAACGAGAGGGATGCAAAGTTCGACCTCTCTACCCATAAGGCATAGTCCCATTTCATTCCCCTAAAACAGCACAAATCAGGACTCTAGTATCCTAGATTCTAGGTCATCGTTCCTTGCTGTCAATTTCCTTCCAGAAAAGTTCTCGACCAACCAGGACTACCCTTCCGTAGGATGGACCCATGGTCACATCCACAGCACTTTCCTCAAGGTTGCTTTAGTTATCTAATTACCTACCACATTTAGTTTGACAAGAAAAAATAGCTTCCTTAATTAGCCAATTAATCACTGGTTCCTTCACATAACTTAAGCACTGACATAGAAAAACAATGTCAAACAAGTTCCTTTTCAACAATTGATCTTATTTATCAGTCTTTGGAATGCATCATATAATCCAGCCCGAAGGCTATTCCATAATCCGCCCGAAGGCAATTCCAGTAATCCTCAGGGATCGCTATTCCAAGTTTTCGCCCATAGACTAGCATGCGGGCCTCGAGATCCAATCTCGAGTCACATCAGCCTCTTGTGCAGGACCCGAAGGCAAGGGATTTACGGCCAGAGTCCCCCCATGGCACCCAAGCGTCCTCCTGCTCCAAGTAGCACCCACCGAGAGACCTCTCACGACGGGTTCGGTCCACATACCTGGTGCGGCTAACAACACCTTTGGATAGGGTCAAGCAGACAATCGAGGATAACTGATGCTGCAATGTAAATAAATAAATTCAAGATACAACATTCCATGAAAATAAGAAATTCATAGACTTTTTCCTTCTATGCAACTATAAGGTTTTCAATGACCATTTCTTTTCCTTCCCTAAACTATAATGATTGTCAATTTAGGGCTAACTCGTATAAAAACCTACGTTGAATTTCACGAACAACTATGCTCATAACCCTTCGCTTAATGTATTGAATTCAAGCTTTACTATGAAATGCATTCTTTTCTAAATACAAACTTCGATAAAAGAAGTCCATGCATGAGTGAAATACCATGAGTCTGACAATTAATTAATCCCTCCTTTAGCGCTTAAACTGACTTAAAATGCAAGCACCCTCTCATGCAACTGGCAACATTCATAGTTTCCTTTCCATGCATTGCGATTCTTAGGACAACATTCAATGGGTGTCTAAGATTATCATCTATACGAATCATGTCCATGAATTCAAATCATAAGTGCAACATGCGACATAAGCTCTATCCTTCTTAGCACGATATCCTCTTTTAATTTATGCATTATCATTCAAGAAGATTGCAACTACCCTTGTTGACGGGAGTGCGAGCAATTTCAATTAATCGACATGCACTAAACTTTGTAAAATGAATGGATAAATGCATTTAAATTTTCCTAAAAACCATCGTGCTTAATGCATCCCTCTCATGCGAGAATACATTTGGAACCTGGTCATGAGGACTCGTAGCGATGTCCACGCGTGAACTCGGGTTGAAGGCTCCCATGTGTGCGCCTCGCGTCTTTAGCTTTGGAGCCATCGATGACGTAGGTCCTTGACTCCGCAAACTTTTCCTCGCTTTTATCCGATCTCCGAACTCCCTCCAAGCTTTGGCAAATCAGCCCCAAAAACTGCCTACTCCCCCCTCGCGAAGGAATTTGCCTTTATAAGATGTGGTTTTTAAAAAAAACCGGGGAAGGCCATGTGTACAAGGCTTATGGAAGCCTTATTTTAGAAGCTTCTAAAGAAGCTTCCAAGCCTCTACGTCAGGCTAAAGTCGTGGAGAGAGAGTGATGATGAATAGGATGATGGAGAGGGTGATGACACTGATGATGGAGATGATGATTATGACGAAGATGGTGATGAGGACGGCAGGGCGCGCAGCCTGGCGGCAATGGGCTGGTGGCGACAACATGGTAGACGAGCAGGGTAGCAGCTTCACGACCTTCTCTCCCCTCCCCTCAAGCTTGGGGAGGGGTGTTCTTATAGTGTGGAAGGGGGGGGAATAGTCATACACATGGCTAATTGCATGCTTCCTCCTCCCCCTGTGCTCTCCCACTCTACACCACTCCTCTCACACTCCCTCTCCCCCCGCCATGCAATGGCTGAAGGGGAGGGGTTAATAGTCAAAAAATTTGCACTAAATTATCCATTACCCTTTTGCCTTTCCCATGAAGGGTGTTCATGCGTGGGCTTGCTGGCTTTTAGCCACGGACTCTTGTGCGAAATGTGGGCTAGGATTTGATGATGCACACAAGGTAAGTACTTAGCCAAGGTTCTTTTGTTCGCGGGGAGGTCACCTGAAATTGCTCACTGCGCGGTGTGTGCGGTATTTAAAAATTATTAATATTTTGTGTGGAAATATTACAGCATTCCTGGCACGAGATTTGCTACATGACCCCACGAGACTTGGACCAAGATTTCTGAGAATCCCGTCCACCACGGCCACTGCCACTGCCACTGCCATGCTTTCCATATCCATCATTCCTGCCTCTAACTGTCATAGCATGCAACACACGAGAGGCATCCAAATTCTTATGGTTAACCTCTTCCTACAGAAGAGCACTCTCAACATCAGATAATTTCAAGGTAGTAGTAAAGGCACATAATGCAGTGTGGAATACATCCCATGACTCATTAAGAGTACCAAGTAAGAAAAGAGGAGTGACATCCTCTGCAAAAGTGATGTCCTGCGAAGTCAAGTTCTTGATTATAACATGGAACTGGCTCAAGTGAGTAGACATAGTCACATTCTCCTTCATGCGTAGATCCATAAGCTGCTTCAGCCAATACATCTAACATGCTAGACTTTTCTTGTCATAGAGATTCTTGATTTGATCCCACAATTGCCATGCACTCTGTTCTTCCTCAAATACATTGTAATGAACTTATTCTGTGAGAGATAATACAATAGTGGACTTGCATACCTCATCAAGCTCAAGCCATTCCTCATCTGGCATAGTTGCAAGCGGATGCCCGCTCAACCTCAAAGGTTTGATCTGCCATTTCTGTACCAACACCTGCCAAATCTGGCTCTTCCAATAAGATTAATTCGTACCATCAAGCTTAGTGATGTTGAAAATAGCATGATCAATGGACGAACTCACCATAATCCAGGCTAGAAGACTATAGATAGTTCATAACTACTTGCTGTTTACTGCAGAAAATGACCAAAAAATCACCAAAACCGAGAGAAAATGGCGAGAAAAGTGTAATCAAAGATGCTGCCCACCAAGTACTAGTGAAAGTATATCATTTTAGAATATTTCAAGATGAAAAATCCATGCAAGTCCGGAGTTATATGCTTACTGTAATAAATGACAGCAGGGTACTGTGAGAGTCAACTCTGCTGACCAAATCACTACACCAAGTCAATAAATGATAGCCAAGACATGACCAGCCATAAACGGGCATAAATCAGCACCAAACAATCATCAAGACCCTGAGCAAACACCCAAACATGTCACCAAAGCATCCATCAGTGAGTAGGCATACCCCCTGTACAATAGGGCAAAGTATACATAACACTGGCAAGACCTGACACCAGTAGGTGTATGCTCACAAGAGTGCAAATCCCAAGCTCAAGTCAAAAGCAACTCCAAGACATCAGTGCATGAACCATGCAACATCCAAGTGTAAGAGATCCCAAAGTCTCAAGTATCTGCAAAATGCTCAAATAGCATAAACTTCCCGCTCAATGTCGGTCAAGCATACAAGATTCTCCCATTGTCACAAAAGGCAGATAAATGAGCTCAATAGCTCAATCAAACCAAGTCAAAATGCCAGAGACAGGTGACCAAGACAATGCCTCAATAGCATCCCAAGAGCATGATGCCTACAAAGCAATTGTAGGTAGCATCCATGAGTAAGACATACATCCCAATAAACTCTGACAAGCCAAATAACATCTAAGACAACTCCAGATAATCCAAAATGCATCCAAGATAGAGATTCAATGAGCACTCAAGCTCAACATATGCATAGGGTAATCAACCGAGACATGAGCATCAAGCAGTAGGCAACCGGTATGCATAGACCCAAAGAGCATCACTGTCAAAGCATATACCACTGTCAAGCATGAACCATATCAATGAGTGTGTAATGTCAAAGCTCTTCCAAAAGCATCCGAAATGGAATCCAAGCTCAAATTCATACCCCAAAGATCAATACTTCATTGCATATATCCAAGACATAACCTAGAATCAATAGGCATAACCCAAAGCAATCAAATGAGCTTTAGCCCACTGTTATTACAGCCAAGACTGCTTGTCAAAATTGAGAAATTTCAGTATGCAAATGAGTCCAAAAACGATGGCATAACATGCGCAATCCATCCCCAAGTCGATCGGCATCCAATAGGCATCAAACCAGTTGACTACGTATGCCTAGACAAGCATAGCATTTACTGTCAATGTAGCATCAACATAACATGACTGTGAACTGCTATAAATAGTCCCAAACAGTGTTTGAATCAGCCTCAAATCAATGTCCAATGCTCAGTCCTTCAAGACCAAGCCATAGACCATGTCAAGAGTGCATTATGAAGCACAAACATCATGCCAATGACCACTAGAAAGTAGGGGGATACTTTGGTGTTGTACACAAGCTACAAGAAGATGGCGCAAACTATTCAGATCTGTAGGGGAGGCTTGCTGCTCATGTGGCTGAAGTTTGAGGTATTGGGGGGTAAGAGAAGTGGCCAATGGTGGCCCACAATGAGCCCCAACAAGTCTTGTTCAAAGGCAAGTGAGATATGAAGCAAGGGAGCTTCAATGGTGGCTGCCCCAATCTTGTTTATTACCTGTGAGACCTGAGAACTGAAGTAAACCCTGAAGAAAATGATCAAATACCTTTGCTTGAATGCCCTGAGGGTGCGTGAATAGGCTAGGAAGAAGCTCGGGAAGCCGGGGAGTGACGGGAGCTCGGGAAGGTCGGATATGGCTGCCGGGAAGGAGACCCAATGCGAGTGAGGAGTCGATAGGAAGCTGAGAATGCCACAAACCAAGCTCAAGAGTCAAGAAGCCAAGCTTTGATACCATTTGAAAGGTGAGAAGGATCGAAGCTTGCACTCGAGAGCTATGGCGGGAGAGCAAGAGCAAGAAAGAGAGAGGCAAGAAATGGAAACTCCAACAGTCACAATGTGTGACCGGGCCTTCCTTATTCAAATTGTCACTAAAAGAATAAAGAATAAAGTGATGATGATGGGCGCCCGCCACCTACAGTGTGCAGTGGCGGTGACTATCAGTGTAGTAATACACGGACGGCTAGGCGGAGGTGCCTTTACCCCCAACACGAATACCATGTTTCTGTCTTATATGTATCTACGAGGTGATTTGTTAATTTCAAATGATGTAGATCTGGCTTGGTATGTGGGGGATGTGGTCTTACAAGCTGTCTTGTATGTCAACCATTTGGAATTAAGGATAGATGACATGTTCCAGTCCTATTCTTCTAAAGTGACTACTTGCCCAGACACTTTATGGCATTCCATGATTGATTCTGTAGTCCTGAACCAACACCAGAATACAACTTCTACTTATGTGTAGAGAGCACTAACCAACTGAGGGTGGATCTCATAGCTTATCTTTCCAAGAACCATCCATTTGATTCATCCTTCTTTGATGCCTACCATCGACGATCTATTTTAGGTCCCTCTGTTCCTAGCTTATTGTATTATCAACAAATGGCCCATCGCTATGATGCTTATTTTTCCCTTTATCAATCCAACTCAATAGCTATCTTACCTCTCCTTTTCCAACCTCAAGGTTTTCCTCAAATTCCAAACTTTACCTATTGTTCTTTCATTGAAGATCGAGTCTTTTCCCCTTCTCCGCCATGTCCTTCTCCATCTATCCATATACCTTATACTTTTATTGCTTATCAATTGGTACCTTTCCTAACTGATTTGCTTAAATTTTCAACTACTCCTTCTTTAGCTTATTCCTCATTTTATAATTTTTCCTACCCATCTATTCATTCTCTTTTACTCATTCCTCTTCCATCTCCTACCATTTCTATTTCTCAACCCCCTCAGTTGGTTAGTGGGTACGAAGGATTTGATCAGTAGATTCTGAGAAGAAGAGGATGGAGCTCAATTGATTCTCTCACGGGACCACATATTAATTGGCCATTAATTCTAGGGGACTGGACAACTGCTAGTCAAGCATACCAAAATTACCTCCATTTTTCTCAACAATATTCACAATCTCTATATCCTTTAGTGAGATTGACAGTCCATTTTTCTTGGTACCTAGCATATATGCATAGGCATTTCCATAACAATCAAAAGGCCATTCCAAAGCTTTGTATGAATGTCAATGTGAACATTGATTCCCAACAGTTGGATGTCCTATATTTTCATGCCCTTTGTCTACCTAGCAGATACCTTGTTCTGCTAGAACGGATGTGCTACCTTCAATTCTTTCAGGATCCTCCAAAATCTTTTGTAGATGAGTCTTTATCCCTGGATCGCTTTCGTAATCATCAAGCTTTTAAGAGGGATCATCTTCATTGATACCCCTAAATGTATCTTCTATGCTTCTTAATGAGACATCTTTTGGAGGTGCCATTTAGATGATTGTGTTTGTGTTTGTGCTGTATTAATTTATATGTGATGAGTTTGTGCTGGTTGAATAATTTGTTCAAGATCTCTCTTTTCAACTATTGATGGTGATGGTGGATGGTAAGCCTATGATGCAAAGCTGAAGAACCTCTTATATCCTTTATAAATTCGTTATGACTTTCTATTGTTTATCAGATGTATTAATGAATAACGAAGTTTTCCTTTAGTAGTATTCTTTTCTAGATACAGGTGATAAGTTGGGGTTGTGGTGGAGTGATTGTTGAAGATACTAAAGAAGATCAAATTGAGCTCTTTACTGAACTTACATTCTTCTTTTCCTTAGGTCACGAGGACGCTTCCTTTCTAAGTGTGGGGATATGTTGAGAGTGGAAAAAGACTGAATTTTTGACTGATTTTTGTTGTTTTTGAGGTCTGAATGGTTGATTTTTATGGATTTTGAGTGATGTATGGTTGTTAATGGAAGTGTTTGAGAGTTTTTTGGACAATATTGATTATATTTTGGAATTTCATGATTATTTTTAGTAGAAATATGAGGCTCTGTGATGTTTTGATAGGTTATGTTAAGATTCTGATACCTTCTGTATAGCTTTTGTTTTGTACTGTTTTTCTTTTGTATATGAAGTATGGATTGATGATTGATGAAGGTTGAAATCTGTTAAAAGCTTATTGAATAGTTTTTGATAATTTGGAATGTTTTTAGTATGAGTTATGAGGATCTACTGTTCTTTGATGACCCTCTGTAAACCTTCTGTAGAGCCTCTATATCTGCTCTATCTCTGCTTTGTTCTTGTTCTGTTCTGTTCTGTTCTATAGATCTTCTGTAAGTGTTCGTAGAATGTATGTGTGACTTTGGAAAAATTTTCTAACTTTTGAAAAGGATGAATCTAAGTTCAAAAGAGCTAAAACAAATGGAAGAAGTAGTTGCTAAAGATTGAAGAGAAGACTGAAGTGACAGTGACAGTAGTAAGTTATGAAGAGACATTGTAGTGGCTCTGGTGCCCTTTCATACCTCCCATACCTCTTGGGAGATGCATCCACAACCTAAGAGGGATTATTAAGTGTCATTATTGAGTATTGTAGTGAGGATATGATGTATTATTAAGAGTGTATGAGTGTGTGAGAAATCATATGCAAGAGATAGCCAATTCTATGAAAACGGTGTATATGTATATGAGAGATTGAGAGAGAAAACTATGAAGACATTGAAGATGGATACTATGTGATTGATTTTCATTTAAAAATGGTGTATTCTTTTATATTCCTTCTTCTATTGATAGATTCTATGAAGATGTTGAAGATTATGGTTGATTCTATCAAATCCGTGGGAGATATCTACTATGATGCTACGTGAAGAATTGTTGATTTCTTTGTTTTGGTCATTAAAAGAATGAAATAAAAGCTTGTTGATGTTATAAGATAGATTTTCTTGTAGTAGAATCCCTTTTTCCTTGGTGTCTCTCTTGGGGCTCTACTCATCTCAATCCAATGAAAAGAAAGAAGCTAAATGATTCAAGAACAAATGTAGTGACCATTACTAGTCCTCCACACTCGTTGTTTGATCCATCTGTTAACCCCAGTGCAAGAAAGGCAAAAAAATAAAAAGAAGGAAGCAAAATAAATTTTAAAATACATGGCAAAGTACAAAAATCTCGGATCAAGCCACTAAGGATGCATGGCGAGCAGCTTGAAACTGTGACTGATGAGGAATGGGAGGAGCTTGATGAGTTATGCAAGTCCACCCTCATCTTGTCTCTCACTGAACAGGTGCATTACAATGTGGTTGAGGAAGCACAAAGTGCTTGGCAGCTTTGGGATAAAATTAAGAATCTCTATGATAAGAAAAGTTTAGCAAGTCAAATGTATTGGCTGAAGCAACTTCTGGGCATGCACATGAAGGAGAATATGACGATGTCTGCTCATTTGAGCTAGTTCCATGCTATTCTCAAGAGCTTGACTTCGCAGGGCATTACCTTTAATGATGAGGTTACTCCATTGTTTTTGCTTGGGACTCTGAGTGAGTCATGGGATGTATTTTGCACTGCCTTATGTGCTCCTGCTACTATTTTGAACTTGCCTGATGTAGAGAGTGCTCTTCTGCAAGAAGAGATCAACCGTAAGAACTTGGATGCCTCTTGTGTGTCGCATGCTTTGATTGTTAGAGGCAGAGATGGTAATGGAAAGAATGACTGTGGGTAAGAACTTGGATGCCTCTTGTGTGTCGCATGCTTTGATTATTAGAGGTAGAGATGGTAATGGAAAGAATGACTGTGGGTATGGACGTGGAAAAGACTCACAAAATTCTAGGTTTAAGTCGCGTGGTAAGTCGCACAACAAGTCTTGTGTGGAAGAAATGCTAATGTGACATGTCATCATTGCAGCAAGAAGGGCCATATATGCCCACAATGTCATGAGTTGCACAATGAGAAGTGCAAAGAGAAGGGAAAAGACAAAGTACATGAAAAATCCTCTGATCATAGCATTATTCCTATGAAATCCAATGTGAAAATCGAGGAGATAAATGTCATGCTAATTCGATGGGGAGTACATACTTGCAGCTAGTTCTTGTGATGCTATGCCATTGACCGAGGTTCACTCTATGTATGCACAGTGCTGGATTTTGAATTCTGGTGCTTCATTTAATGTTACACCATGCCGTGAGTGGTTCCATCCCTACTGCACTGTCTCTAGTTCAATTTGCTTGGGTGATGACAGATCGCTTGCTATTGTTGGCATTAGGGATGTAAGACTGCAGTTCTCTACTGGCAGTATTTTTTTGTTATAGGATGTACGTAATGCAATCTACACTTACACGTGGTCTTATGTCTACAGGTCAGCTTGATGATGTTGGATTTCATGTTTCATTTAGGGATTCTGCCTGGAAGATCGCCCATGGTAGACTTGCGCCTGCTAGAGGTGCGAAGGTTAGCAGCCTCTATCCTCTTATAGTTGATGGGTCCTCTATTGACCATATTTTGTCAGTCAGTTTCATCCCACATGTATCTCTTTGGCATACCCATTTGGGCCATATGTCCTTGAAGGAAATAAAAATGCTTTCTGGTTTGTAGTACTTACCACCCCTTGACAATGCACATTTTGATTCATGTGAGCATTGTCTTTATGGCAAACAGACTAGGAAAATGCATAAGAAGTCTAGTAGGACCCGCATGAGTGAGCCCTTAGCATTGGTACATTTAGATATCTATGGGCCCATGCCATGTCAGTCTACGGGTGGTGCAAAGTATTTTGTGACATTTATTGATGATTTTCGTGTAAAGTCTGGGCTTATCCCATTAAGCTTAAGTCAGATGTCTTGGCTATGTTTCAGAGATGGCTTGCATTGGTGAAAACCAAACTGGGCATAGGCTGAAATGCCTTAGGACTGACAATGGAAGAGAATATGTACTAGGTGCCTTTGAGGAGCTATGTGATGAGAGGGGTATTAAGTGTCAATTGATCGCCCTATACCCCCCTAGAATGGTTTGGCTGAGCAGATGAATAGAACCATCCAAGAGCAAGTACACGGTATGCTTAGCCATGCAGGCCTACCACAGAGCTTTTGGGCTGAGGCAGTCAGTACATCTGTGCATATCATAAATAGATCACCTCTAAATCTCAGCTAAAGAAGAGCTTTGAGATGAAGGATTTGGGATAGGCCTCTCGCATTCTTGGTATGCGCACTAAGCGTGATAGGCATCAAGGACTACTCTACCTCTCACAGAGGGAGTATATTCATAAAGTCCTTAAGTGTCTATGCATGCAAGACATAAAGTCTATTGGATGTTCATTACCTTCTTATGTGAAGGTCTCACAGGCCGATTGTCCACAGACAGTTGTCCATAGACAGATGAGCAAAGGGCCGAGATGGCCAATATCCCTTATGCATCAATCGTGGATAGTTTGATGTATGCCATGATAGCCACTCACCTAGATATTGCATTTGCAATTGGTGCTGTGGCATGCTATATGGCTAGACCTTGCAAGAAATATTGGGATGCCGTGAAAGGTATCATGAGATACCTGAAGGGCATAACAGATATGTGTATTTGCTATGGTAGCCAGGCTACAAGAATTGTGGGCTATACAGACTCCGATTATGCAAGACATGCAGATAGTAGGAAGTCCACTTCTGGCTATGTACTCACCTATGCTAGAGGTGCTATCTCTTGGATGTCCAGGGTTTAGAAATGTATGGCTCTCTCTACCACTAAGGCTGAGTATATTGCAGCTAGTGAGGCTTGCAAGGAGGCCATATGGTTGGGCTATTTGGTTCATGACCTTGGGATTAATACTATACCTACACTGCATTCAGATTATATGAGTGCTTTTCAACTAGCCAAGAATCTGGTCTTCCATGCGAAGACGAAACACATTGAGGCGAGGTATCACTTCATACATGGGGTCATGGAAGACAAGTCTGTTGACATTGCTAAGATCTCCTCTGACAAAAATCTTGCAGATCTGCTCACAAAAAGCCTTATTACTGAGCGCTTTTCCTTCCTCGAGAGATTGATGGGCATTGGATGAGATTATGTTTTTCCTCATCCTATTGTACATGTGTACATTGTATTGTCTTTTCATTTTCTTTTCACTCCTCACTTGGGTAGATTCACCTTTAAGTGGGAGGTTGTTGAGGGTAAAGGTGCCTCCACCTAGCTGCCAGTGTATTACTATACTGACAGTACCCTCCACTACACACTGCAGGTGGCGGGCGCCTATCACCGTCACTTTATTCTTTATTCTTTTAGTGACAGTTTGAATAAAGGAAGACCCACTCACACATTGTGACTATTGGAGTTTCCACATTGTGAGTCTCTCTCTCTCTCTCTCTCTCTCTCTCTCTCTCTCTCTCTCTCTCTCTCTCTTTGGACTAATTTAACACTGTTTTGGGACTGTCATAACAGTCCATAGGCAGTTTATGACAGTGTTACACTGATATTTGATGCTACAGCTTGTTTGGCATTGTCATTTGATGCTCGGTTGGTCCCGTTTGATGCCAGGATGCTATTGTTTGGCAACCATTTGGAGCTGATTTTGGTGCTAAAATTCTCAGTTTTGAACAGTAAATCACTGATGTACACAATTCGTCTGAAGTCATTTTACTCATGTATACTTATGTCTATGCTTTTCGGGCTATGTTTCGGGCATATATGATGATGTATTGACACTTGGGGCTCGACATAGAGCTTGGTTTTGATTCAGGATCGTTGGTTGAGCTTGAGCTCCTTTGCAAAGCATTTGGATGCTCCATCTTGGATGTACTTATGGCATGTATGTTGCTTATGTCTGACCGGTCTTGACATGCTTAGCCTATGCCATTACTACATGCTAGTTACATTGTTTGGAGCCTATTGCTACTGGAGCTCTCGGTCTTGGCTTGACCTTCAATTCTCGGAGCTTACTTGAGCTATTTATTGGCTTGCCAGAGTTGTATCTTGGGATGTACTTGATGTCTTACATGCTTATGGATGCTACATACGGATGCTCTACCGCCTACATGTTCGGGATGTACTATTGATGTATTGTCTTGGACTTATGTCATTGGCACTATGTCTTGCCTTGGCTTGAGCTCTTGGGCTCGTACATATGGCTTTTGTGCCAATGGGAGCATTCTTGAATGCTTATCAGACATTGAGCAGGTGGTACTTTTATGCATTGAGCCGTTACATGCTATTGAGCAGTTTACAGACACTTGAGACTTCGGGAGTTCTTACTTTTTGGGACGATACATCATATGTCTTGGTTCACTATATGCTTATGAGCTAAGTCTCAGTTTTGGATCCGTACCTTTGTGAACTGACACCTACTTGTGTCAAGTTTTGGTAGTGGCAAGAACACTTTGCCCCGTTGCCTGGGGGGTGTGCCTACTCACTGGCGGATATTTGTATGACATACTTGGGTATTGGATTCATGCTTATCGACTGTCATATGCTTATGCTATGCCCGCATGATGCCGGCTTTGGTCTTGGTAGTATCTGATTGCCTTGGGATCCGATTTTGGCATTGTTAGCTCTCTTTTACTGAAATCTGAAATTTATTACAACAAGCATATATGTATGGACTGACATGGATTTTTCATGCTGAAACACTCTGAAATGATGTACTTTCACTAGTACTTGGTGGGCAGCAGCTTTGATTTCACTTTCTTTGCCATTTCTCCTCGATTTTGGTGATTTTTTTGTCATTTTCTGCAGTAAACAGCAAGCAGTTTTGAACTATCTACCGTCTTTTAGCCTGCATTATGGCGAGTTCATCCACTAATCATGCTATTTTCAACATCAGTAAGCTTGATGGTACGAATTACTCTTATTGGAAGAGCCAGATTTGGCAGGTGTTGGTGTAGAAATCACAGATCAAACCTTTGAGGCTAAGCCGCATCCACCTGCAACTATGCCATATGAGGAATGACTTGAGCTTGATGAGTTATGCAAGTCCACTATTGTATTATCTCTCACAAAACAGGTTCACTATAATGTCTTTGAGGAAGAACAGAGTGCATGGCAGTTGTGGGAAAAGATCAAAAATCTCTATGACAAGAAAAGTCCAGCGAGTCAGATGTACTGAAGCAACTTATGGATCTGTGCATGAAGGAGAATGTGACTATGTCTGCTCACTTGAGCCAGTTCCATGCTATACTCAAGAACTTGACTTCGTAGGACATCACTTTGCAGAGGATGTCACTCCTCTTTTCTTGCTTGGTACTCTTAATGAGTCATGGGATGTATTCTGCACTGCATTATGTGCCTCTACTGCTACCTTGAAATTATCTGATGTTGAGAGTGCTCTTCTGCAGGAAAAGGTTAACCGTAAGAATTTGGATGCCTCTCATGTGTCTCATGCTATGATAGTTAGAGGCAGGAATGATGGATATGGAAAGCATGGCAGTGGTAGTGGCCGTGGACGGGATTCTTAGAAATCTCGGTCCAAGTCTCGTGGGAAGTCACGTAGCAAATCCCATGGCAGGAATGCAAATGTTACTTGTCACCATTGTGGGAAAAAGGGCCATATTAGGCCACAATGCCATGAATTGCACAATGAAAGGCGCAAAGATAAAGGGAAAGACAAAGTGCAAGATAATTCTTCTGATCGCAGCATAGTACCTGCAAAGTCTAGTGTTAAAATTAAAGAGATCAATGTTATGTAGCCTGAGAATGTTGATGATGATGATTATATCCTAGCAGCTTCTTCTAGTGCTTCGCAGATGACAGAGATACACTCTATATATGCACAATGTTGGCTCTTGGACTCAGGTGCATCCTTTCATGTGACACCTTGCCGAGAGTGGTTTCATTCATACCATACTGTTTCGGGTTCTGTGCGCTTGGGTGATGACAGCTCTCTTGATATTGTGGGCATTGGTGATGTTAGGTTGCAGTTTCCTTCTGGCAACAGTTTTGTTATGCAAGATGTACGTCATGTACCTAATTTGACACGCAGTCTCATGTCAGTGGGACAGCTTGATGACGCAGGATATCATGTATGTTTTGGAGACTTTGCATGGAAGATCACTCGTGGCAGACTTGTGATTGCGAGAGGTACCAAGGCTAGCAGTCTCTACCCCTTGATTGTATCAGCTTCTTCCCTTGATCATGTTTTGTCTGTGGGTTCTATCCCACATGTATCTCTTTGGCATGCCGGTTTGGGCCATATGAAGTACTTATCACCCCTTGATTATGCAGTACTTACCGGCCCTTGATTATACATGTTTTGATTCATGTGAGCATTGTCTTTATGGTAGGCAAACTAGGTCTACGCATAAGAAGTCTGGTACGCCACACATGAGTGAGCCCTTGGCATTGATACATTCGGATGTCTGTGGGCCCATGCCTTGTCACTCTATGGGTGGTGCAAAGTATTTTGTTACATTCATAGATGAATTTTCACGAAAAGTTTGGGCTTATCCCATTAAGCTGAAATCCGATGTCTTGGCTGTGTTTCAGCGATGGCTTGCATTGGTTGAGAACCAGTCTGGGTATAGGCTAAAATGCCTAAGGACAGATAATGGGGGTGAGTATGTCTCACGTGCTTTTAAGCAGTTATGTGATGAGAGGGGTATTAAGCATCAATTGACCCCCCCTACACCCCCCTAGAATGGTTTGGCTGAGCATATGAATAGAACCATCCAGGAGCGTGTACATAGTATGCTTAGCCATGCAGGCCTACCACAGAGCTTTTGGGTTGAGGCAGTTAGTACAGCTGTGCATGTCATAAACAGATCACCCTCTAGTGGTTTGGATTTTCAGGTTGCAGAGGAGGTATGGACTGGAAAACCTTCCTCTTATGCGCATCTCCGTGTCTTTGGATGTGAGGCATTTTGCCACGTGCCCAGGGACAAGAGAAGTAAGCTAGATCCCAAGAGTGTCAAATGCATTTTCCTTGGTTATGGGGATGTAGGTGAGATGGGTTACCGTCTCTGGGATCCACAGGCGCGAAAAGTCATCTGCAGTCATGATGTAGTTTTCCATGAAGACAAAATGCATAGGCAGCCTAAGAGAGTTGTTGAGATCCGCAAGGTCATATTTCAGGAGGAGCCGAAAGCTCCCGCATAGCCAATTGGACAGCCTACAGCTGCAGCAGATGCTCATGGTCAGGGTGTTGAACAGGCAGCTGGGCAGGCAGCAGAGCCTACCGTGAGACGGTCTACTAGAGACAGACGTCCACCTGATAGATTTCAGCCCTCGATGCATTATGTCTTGGTTACAGATGCAGGAGAGCCTTTCACCTATGATGAGGCTATGCGCAGGGGTGACAGTCACTCCTGGGAGAGGGCTATGCAGTCTGAGATAGACTCCCTGCATAAGAATGGCACTTGGTATTTGGTTTCCTTGCCTATGGGCAAGAAAGCTTTGCCATGCAAGTGGCCTTACAAGCTAAAAAGTACCCTTGGACACCCTAAGCCGGCATACAAGGCTAGATTGTTAGCAAAGGGTTTTAAGCAGGAGCATGGTGTGGACTTTGACGAGGTCTTTTCTCCTGTGGTTAAGATGACCACCCTACACTTAGTCTTGGCTTTGGTTGCTCAGCTTGACTTGGATTTATACCAGATGGATGTCAAGACGGCTTTCTTACATGGGGACTTGCATGATGAGATTTATATGGAGTAGCCTAAGAGCTTTGCAGAACCTGGTAGGCAACACCTAGTATGCAAATTGAAGAAAAGTGTTTATGGCTTGAAAGAGGCACCTAGGGAGTGGTATCATAAGTTTGATGCCTTTATGCAGTCATAGGGCTACAACCGGAGTGCTATGGATCCGTGTCTTTACATGAAGAAAGCCCGTGATGGTTCTTTATTGATTTTGGTACTCTATGTGGATGATATGCTGATAGCAGGGAAAGCTCATGATGAGCTAGATGCTCTTAAGGCTCAGCTCAAGAAGAGCTTTGAGATGAAAGATCTGGGACAGGCTGCTCACATACTTGGTATGCGCATTAGACACAACAAGCATTAGGGACTTCTCTACTTGTCACAGAGGGAGTACATTTATAAAGTCCTTGAGTACTTCCACATGCAGGACGTAAAGCTTATTGGCTGTCAATTGCCTTCTTATGTGAAGGTATCACAGGCTAATTGTCTGCAAACAAATGAGCAGAGGGCCGAGATGGCCAAGATTCCCTATGAATCTGCAGTGGGCAGTCTTATGTATGCCATGATAGCCACTTGTCCAGATATTGCCTTTACAGTTGGTGTTGTGGCATGCTATATGGCTACACCTGGCAAGAAGCATTGGGATGCCGTGAAGCGTATCATGAGGTACCTGAAGGGCACTGCAGATATGTGCATATGCTATGGCAGCTAGGATATAGAAGTCATGGGGTACACTGACTCTGATTATGCAGGACATGCAAATAGTAGGAAGTCCACTTCCGGCTATGTATTCACCTATACTGGAGGTCTTGTTTCTTGGATGTCTAGGGTGCAGAAATGCATGGCCCTTTCTACTAAAGAGGCCGAGTATGTTGCAGCCACTGAGGCTTGCAAGGAGGCCATTTGGTTGGGTCGTTTAGTTGCTGACCTTCGTATTGATGCTATCCCTACACTGCATTCGGATTCTATGAGTGCTATTCAATTAGCCAAGAATCCGGTCTTACGTGGGGTCATTGAGGACAAGTCTATTGATCTTGTCAAGATCTCAACTGACCAGAATCCTACAAATCTACTCATGAAAAGCCTCTCTATAGAGCGCTTTGCCTTCCTCAGGAGGTTGATGGGCGTGGGATGAGATAACGTCTTTCCTCATCCTGTTGTACATGTGTACATGTTGTACTGCCTTTTTTCTTTTTCTTTTCACTCCTCACTAGGGCAGATTCGCCTTTAAGTGGGAGGTTGTTGGGGGTTAAAGGCGCCTCTGCCTAGCTGTCCATGTATTACTACACTGACAGTCACCACCAGTGCACACTGCAGATGGCGGCACCAACACTTTATTCTTTATTCTTTATTCTTTTAGTGATAGTTTGAATAAAGGAAGGCCCGGTCACACATTGTGACTATTGGAGTTCCCATTTCTAGTCTCTCCCTTTCTTGCTCTTGCTCTCCCGCCATAGCTCTCGATTCCAACCTTTGATCCGTTGCTCCCTTTCACTAATGACAACATCTCAATAGATTGCAAGGTTATGCCAAGGACCACCTTTGGACACTCGCCTTAAATCAAAGAGACCAACAACTCTCGAAGATGCTCTTATGTAAGAAAAAACCTATGGCTAAAGAAATCGCTCGAAATGACCAAAGGAACTATCCAATAAACAACTACGTAAGGGGCTACCCAAACCGTGGTGTCGATATGGCCAATGCCAAAGGGAATGGTAGAACTAATGCAATCACCCAAGGACCAAATGGGATAGGAATCAAGCAATGCTACTAGTGCGTGAGGATTGAACACCTAATTGCAAATTATCCTAACCATCCTCAAAATTCCAGCCCAAACCCAGTTGGTGGAAGAGGCCAAGGGAATGGCAATAACAACCTAGGCCATGGAGATGGAAGAACAGCTGGTGCTCATGTAAATACCATGATTGGACAGCCCGAGGAATGCATGTTAGGTGAAGAAATTGAAAGAGGATCCATTCATGCTACCGTGGAAAGGAAAGGAGCGAGACATCAATGTTCAGTAATTCAATTTCCAACACTTACAAGGATACGTTGTTTATAATCTTAATTGATTGTGGTAGCACACATTCTTTTCTTGCACCGCCCAAAACATTTAAAAGATTGCATCTAGAATTCAGAGGGACAAGAAAAATGATAGTAGAATTGGCTAGTGGGAAGGAAATCGCCTCAAGCAAAACTATAGGGAAACTTCAATTTGAGTTAGAGAGCCATACATCTGAAGCAGAATTTCGAATCCTACCACTAGGATGCTACAATTGCATTCTAGGAATGGATTGGATCAATAAGAACAAAGCCCAAATTATATGTGTTGAAGAGGAAGTAACCTTTCAAGACTTGGAAGGAGAAACCGTAAAGGCGTATTGTAACGTGTCTGCTTGTCCACTTGTGGGACACGTCTTAGCAGCCTATCGGAAAGAGAGTCCAGAAAGTGCCGCCTGGCACTCGCAAGGAATGTCACAGGGTTTACAATCTAGGTCTTCCTGATTCTGCCACGAGCGGAAGTATCCAGCCGTTCCCACTTAGGACAGACTTGAAGTCATGGTTTCTTTCCTATCAAAAAGATCTCTAGGAAGTAGCTAGCTCGAGCTCCAGATGAACCACTTTGCATAGGAACAACAGAGTCGAAGCAGATTTATGCTACACTTGGTTCATGGAGAATGGGAACAAGAGGGATGCGAAGCTCAACCTCCCTGCCCATAAGGCATAGTCCCATTCCGTTCCCCTAAAACAGCATAAATCGGGATTCTAACTCTACTGACGCTAGGTCTTCACAGTCTCGTTTATCATGTCTTTTAAGAAAAGTTCCCAGTTAACCGGGACCACCCTTCCGTAGGATGGACCCAAGTCACGTCCACCGCACTTTCCTCGGTTTGCTTAGTTAACTAATTACCTACCACATTATGTTTGACATACAAAAGCAGCTTCCTTAATTAATCAATTTAAACACAAGTTCCTTCATGTAACTTAGGCACTGACACAAAGACAATGTCAAGCAAGCTCCTTTTTCAAATATCTGATCTTTATTTATCATATTCCCGGAATACATCAAGTATCATGCCCGAAGGCTATCCCAGCAATCAACAGGATTGCTGCTCCAAGTTCCACCCGTAGACTAGTACACGGGCCTCAAGATCCCATCTCGAGTCACGTCGGCCTCTTGTGCGGGATTCAAAGGCAAGGAATTTACAGCTAGAGCCTCCCCTGGCACCCAAGCGTCCTCCCGCTCCAAGTAGCACCCACGGAGAGACCTCTTGCAGCAGGTTCGGTCCATATACCCGACGCGGCTAACAACCCCCTTGGATAGGGCCAGGCAGGCAATTGGAGGTAATGCACCTGCCTCTCCCTCCAGGCTTTTAACCTAAAGCATTAAGTGTTTTTCCTTGAAGTAGTTCCTTGAGCAAAGAAGTTCAAACAATGTACCTAAGTGTACAATCACGATCATTTCAAAGGTCGTTCGCACGACCAACTGCTAAGGTGTGATTCCTTCTTCCCGAATGCTCCCAGCATTTGGTCCTGGGTCGTTTGCGACTTGGTGAAATTCCAAGGGCTTGGCAAGCTAGGTTGCTTGTTTCCCCTTTTCCTTCGGGTTAGGGTTTATACCCTACCAACCCTAATTATCCTTACCCTAGGTCTCCTTGCAAGATAGATCATGGACAACCCTATTGTCCTTGGTTGGTCAACTTGCTGGTTATCTCCTAGATCCCTTGAAGTACCAATGTACCTTTATCTTTGATCTTAATTGATCAAGATTTTCTATCCCCTTGACCATGGTTGGTCAAGATGGTTCTGTTTAGAATAGTTCCTACTCTGTCTTAAGTATAATCTTCTTAAGCCCTCTTAATAATGCTCATAGGTGCTTAAGCTTTTACCTATCCCTCTTAAAGTCACTAAGGACTTTGACATGGGGCTCATGGATCTCAGTCCCATTTGGTAGATTACAAACAACATTGAATTCTCCCAACAACTTTAATGCACGCAATGTAATGCCATGCCTTCATCTCAATGCTCACAATTTTGATATAATCCATACGATATTTTATGCCACACATGCGAATGTACTTTCTATGCATGCAATCTTAACATTATCCTCTATGTAATTATTTACACGATCTATAACCTTCTTGAATGATCTAACTTTATGTGATCATTGTGTGTGTCTATAGTTGCACTTTAATCTTTTCTACAAATTATTACATGTACCTTAGAATCCATCTTGCGATATGGAGATGCACTTAGTTTCTTTCAATGTCCTCTGAAGTGCATTTTAAGCAAGAACTTGTGCAAGGAATAATGCACTTTATGCAGGAATTCTTATAAGACGTTTTTGGTAATTTACGATGCAATTATCTAATCAATTTCACCTATTATGATGTCATTCTACAATGGAATTTATCTTGCTTGTTACATACATCACAACTATGTTCATACCTAGGAAATTATCAAACACGCAATTAATGTGATGCATGTGAATATGATTTTTCACCGTGATAATTATAACCTATGATTTAATAATAGAGCAACCTGGGTTTGGATTGATGCCGTAATTCCAGTGGTATTGATGCCTAATGAACCATTCGTGGTTGCGGTGCCACCTTGTTTCGAACCTCCATCCACACTTGCAGGGTTTCCGACGGAACTACGCTTCGAGGCCATACTCGAAGATGCATGTATGAGTGATAGAGTTCTCGCACTCTCCTATGCAAGATTCTTGCCACCTCTCCTTGAGTGGAGAAAAAAATAATGAAGGGGAGTGTATTTTTTAGAAATTCTTCTTCTTCTTCTTCTCTTCTTCTCCTCTCTCCCTCTTTTCTTCTTCTTCTTCTTCTTCTTCTTCTTCTTCTTCTTCTTCTTCTCTTCTTCTCCTTCTCTCTCTCCCTCTTCTTCTTCTTCTTCTTCTTCTTCTTCTTCTTCTTCTTCTTCTCTCCCTCTTCTTTTTCTTCTTCTTCTTCCTCTTCCCTTCTTCTCCTTCTCTCTCTCCCTCTTCTTTTTCTTCTTCTTCTCTCTTTTTCTTCTTCTCTTCTTCTTCTCTCTCTCTCTCTTCTTCTTCTTCTTCTTCTTCTTCTTCTTCTCCTTCTCTCTCTCCCTCTTCTTCTTCTTCTTCTTCTTCTTCTTCTTCTTCTTCTCTTCTTCTCCTCTCTCTCTCTCTTCTTCTTCTTCTTCTACTTCTTCTCTCTTCTTCTTCTTCTTCTTCTTCTCCCCCCTCTCTCTCTCTCTCTCTCTCTCTCTCTCTCTCTCTCTCTCTCTCTCTCTCTCTCTCTCTCTCTCTCTCTCTCTCTCTCTCTCTCTCTCTCTCTCTCTCTCTCTCTCTCTCTCTCTCTCTCTCTCTCTCTCTTGGTAGCACAATAACGTTTTTGATCACGGGGGGGTTTGCGCTGAAATCCCGAGCCAGGGGGGGCAACGCCTGTTGATCACAAGGGGGCTACCGTTTTTTACCACAGGGAGGGGGCACTATCCAGGTCGATGAGGGGGGGCCGCTGCCTATTGCCGACGATGAGTGGGGGGCTTCCTTATATGGTGGGGGGGAGGAGGTAGGAGGGGGGGAGACGACCGTTGAACGGCCGTCTCCCTCCAGGGGCTGCATGCCCCCCCTATCTTCCTCTTTACTCACACACTCTCTCTCTCTCTCTCTCCTTGCCATGCAGTCAGCAGGGGGAGAGAGAGGGAGAGTTTTAAAAAAATTGAAATTTTGAAAAAAAAGGGGGTTTTCATGGGGGAGGCACGGGGGGGGAGGGGGGGGATATTACACATATGGGAAAGCTAGAAGATCTAGAGTCCAACTAACCAAGGCAATATGACTCAGGAAGGGATTGAAGAAAGGTAACCAATCTACATGATCCAGTTGAATAAGGTTGAAAAGACTAATGAAGGCACTCTACCTTCCTAGATCAACGACTTCGAGGATGTCTTTCTAGAAGAACTGACTCAATTGCCTCCAAATCATGAGGTTGATCATGAAATATTATTGATTCCTAGAGCCGATCCAATGTCAAGAGCCAGTGTCAAAACAACCGTACAAAATGTCTATTCCTGAAAGTATTGAGCTTAAGGAACAACTAAGGCAACTGATAGAGCAAGGATTTATCTACCCAAGTAATTTACCTTGGGGAACGCATGTCTGCTTCCAAAAAAAGAAGGACAAAACACTTAGACTCTGCATTGACTTTAGAGGACTAAACCAAGTTACTGTCAAAAACAAGTATCCCATACCCAGGATAGATGAACTTTTAGATTGCCTACACAGAGCCAAGGTTTTTTCCAAGATTGATCTAAGTTCTGGATACTATGAAATTCGAATCAAGGAACAAGATATCCCAAAGACTGCCTTCAACACTAGGTATGGTCACTATGAATTTTTGGTCATGCCATTCAAATTGACCAATGCCCCAGATACATTCAATCATCTAATGTAAGACATATTTTGACCATATCTAGATGATTTTGTGCTAGTATTATTTGACGATATACTAGTATACTCCAAATCAATAGAGGAGCATGAAGGTCACTTAAAGATTGCCCTAGTAACACTCCTTGAAAATTAGCTCTATGCCAAGATGAGTAAATGTGTATTTCTCACTGACAGGATTGAATATCTTGGATACATTGTTTATGCTGATGGAATCTTTGTAGACCCTACCAAAGTAAAAGATATCCTAGAATGGCCAATACCTAAGAACAGTAAAAGAAATCCAAGGATTTTTGGGACTTACAAGATGGTACCGAATCTTCATCAAGGATTATTCCCTCATTGCAACACCCTTGACAAGAAAAATACAATAATCATTTGGACCATTGAGCATCAAGAAAGCTTTGATAAGCTTAAAAAAGTTGTAACCATTGCACCTATATTAAAACTCCATGGCTTCAATCAACCATTTGAGGTGATCACTGATGCAAGTGGACTTGCAATTGGTGGTGTGCTACTACAAGAAGGAAGACTAATGGCCTATACTTCCAGAAAATTGAAACCCTACGAATCCAACTATGCCACTCATGACCTTGAGTTACTCGCAGTAATCCATGCCTTGAAACTATGGAGACACCATCTATTTGGAAGGGAATTCACTTTACTGTGACAGATCATAAAAGTCTCAAGTGGATCTTCACCCCAGCTGACTTAAAACATGAGGCAAAGAAGATGGATAGAGATATTGCAAGAGTTTGATTTTAAAATCAAATATTGTCCAGGGAAGGGCAATGTTGTTGCAGATGCCTTAAGTCGAAAAGCCTTTCTTAACATCATTGTAGAAGTTTGAAGCTTAAGAACCATATCCATACATGATAACCCTATACTTGAGCTTGTATGCCAAGCTATTTCTCACGATAAGAAATATGAAGGACTCATGGCTAAGGTACTTTGAGGAGAAATCTCTAACAAAAAAAGGTCTAAGATTAAGGATTATCATGCCAGCAATGGTTGTCTATATTACCATGATCACCTTTGTGTCCCAAAAGAACCAAAAGTGAAGGCCAAGATCTTATGGAAAGCACATGACATCCCCATTGTAGGACATCCAGGGTATGCCAAGACATTCAATGTAGTTCGTAAGAGCTATCACTAGCCAAGAATGAAAAGGGATGTATTAAAGTATGTAACTCAGTGCTTGACTTGTCAAAGAGTCAAGGCAGAAAGGATCAAGATGCCTGGAGAGTTACAACCCTTGGACATTCCACAAATAAAATGGGAGTTAATAAGTATGGACTTTGTTGTTGGATTACCTACTGTTCTGCTGGATATGACTCCATCATGGTAGTGGTTGATAGATTGACAAAAGTTGCACACTTGATCCCAATCAAAACAACCTATAAGTCATCTGACATTTCTTGAGTCTTTATGAAAAAAGTATTTAGGTTACATGGATTCCCAAATAGCATAATCAGTGAGACCGAGACTCCAGGTTCACCTCTAAGTTTTGGACTTGCCTATTCCAAGAAATTGGAACACAACTATGCTTCAATATTGCTTATCATCCTCAAACTGATGGCCAAACTGAGAGGGTGAACTAGACCATTGAAGATATTCTAAGGTCTTATTGTGGCAAAGAACTTAAACCATAGATTGAACATTTACCTTTTGTGATGTTTGCTTATAACTCTGCCTTTCTCAATAAACAATCAAGATGTCACCATTTCAAGCCTTGTATGGGCAAGATTCTCAGATCCCACTCTCAAGGTAGAGGTCTCTAAGCCTATGCTTGAAGAGATGGACCAACAAATCCAATTGATCCAACATGACATCTAGGCTACTCAAGATTGGTAAAAGTCCTATGCAGATCTTGAAAGATCCATAAGAACATTCAAGGAATATGACATGGTGTTTCTAAGGGTAAGGCCCGAAAAGAGCTCATTATCCTTGGGGAAATACAAAAAGCTTAATCCAGGGTATATGGACCATATGAAGAATCAAAGTAATGGGAAGGCAAGAATACAAGCTTAAATTTCCACCCCATCTCAAGATTCACAATGTATTTCATGTAAGCCTACTAAAACCTTATGTACAAAACCATGATCATATGCTTAATGATAAACAAATATTCATGCCTGCCCAAGGAATTCTGAAAATGCAACTCGAGAATATTCTAGATACAAGGGAGAAACCTCTAAGAAGCCGAATCCTAAGAGAACACCTAATACAATGGAAGGATTATCCTGAAGAGGATGCCACTTGGGTCGATGAGGCAACCCTTATGAAAGAATACACCTAGTTTCTCTCGAGATGACGACATCTTGATTTCTTTGAGAGAAGAATGTAGTGTCCCCATTACATTGTTTATTTTAATAAACAACAATATGCATATACATTCCAAGAGAAAAAAAGATTTATGTTGTACATTTTTAAAACTAGCTTTAATTATGAAACCAACTCTATTTATGAAGATAATTGGTATTATTAATGAGGTATTATATGCCAGCTCATGGAAGAAAGACTTGGAAAACCCTCCTAAGACTAGCTTATTAAAACTATATTTGTAGTATAGAACAACAAAAAGAACAAGGCTAGTGGATAGTCACTTGGCAATTAAGTGCACTTGGGTGATGACACTACCAGGATGGGTGACCTCCCAAGAAGATTTTTCTACAAGCTAGTGGGAGCTTCTCACGCATAGCCAATGGTACCAATGAAGCCTTTATAGCTCATTGCCAAGATGCCAAGGTAGATGCCTTGGTCGTTGCCTTGTCATATGCCTTGGAGTGACACCCGCCCAATGACGTGACGCGCGGTGCCTCCTCGCCCATATATTCGTGAATTTTTATCTTCTCACTACAAAAACGGAACCCCCTCCCTGACATCATCAAAAACACTAAAAGAAAGTATTCTCTCTTTATCATCAAAAGCATTTTTGATGATGTCATCAAAAACGCTAAAAAGCAAGCGTCCTCTCTTTACCTCCCCCAGTTACTATATAAATAGGGGTAGAGCGTCACATCAAGGACACACACGGACAACACACAATGAATTGGCACAGAAGTCTCTTTGTTGTGGACGCGACGAAGCTCTGTTGCAATCAGCCTCTCTCTCTCTCTCTCTCTCTCTCTCTCTCTCTCTCTCTCTCTCTCTCTCTCTCTCTCTCTCTCTCTCTCTCTCTCTCTCTCTCTCTCTCTCTCTCTACATGATAGAAGCGCTACTCAAATCCATCAAGCTTCTTCCATATCTCCCAAGAGGCGTCGAGATGCTGAATGAGGTCATGCCTAGAGAGCTCCCCAACATGAGGAAGTAGTCACTACTGAAATGCAAGTGAAAGTTAACCCTGAATCCGTTCAACCCAAGGGACGGCTTATTCCACAACAAATCGAGATTACGGCCATAAATCGTAATCACAATGGATGACCAAATGGAGATAATCAAGTTAGTACATAAGAAAAGGATCACGATTAGTTAGAACTTACTTAAACTTGTAAAAGCATGTTAGTATTATCAAATGATTTTTAGGAAGGAACACGAAAATTGATAAAGGGGATAGATTCTATGCATCGCATACATTAACAACTGTGTTTAAAATGTTGTATGGTTATGACTGCTTTTGGATTTGTGAATGATGAGTTACGGCTCTTATGATTTCGAGCTTGCACAGTCGGAAAAGTTGTGGATTGTGGTGGTTCACGACATTGGGGTCCCCAACCCAATGCTCCCTAAACACTCTGCGGAGTGTGGAAAAACTCACCTGCGAGTAAGGGTCCTATGCTCCCGAGGAAGGTAGGTGTTTTGGAAAAACTCACTTGTAGTAGACAGGGTGGGGGTTCTACGCTCCTGAGGGAGGTGGGTGTTTTTAGGAAAACTCACTTGCGGGGGTGGAGATCCTATGCTCCTAAGGGAGATAGCTTTTTTTATATTTGATCACTTGAGCACCTGAGAGGTCAAAGGACCGATTGATAAGTGCCCTTATTATGTAGGATGGCTCCGGAGACTCAAGGAAGCTTAGAGGGTCTCTGAGCCAATAAAGTCCATGTTGACTGAGATAGAGTGTGATCGCATACAACCCAATCCTGAGGTATTGGAAGGTCCTATCCTAGGGTAGACTGTGTCTTTCTATGGAAAGACAGTTTTGTGCCACTCTGCGGAGTGATTGTGAAATAGTATCTAATTTTCAAATTGTTTGTTATGTGCTAAAGATTGAGTTTAATGAACCCAATTTAACAAAGTAATAAAAGAAAGTTGATTTTATATGTCCAAATAGTGTGATAGTATGCTTTGCTAATTAGAAAACTAAGAAAAACCCATCAAGGAAAGTGGGGGGCTTCAATCCTATGACCGTTGGATGCCTATGGCTAGGTGGACCCAATAAGTCGGGTAACTTTCTAACATTAGATAGAGCTGATTAAATCATGACCCTCTTAATATTAATAGAATTAATTACCAGAATTAACACTATTTTTGTGAGATTTTACCTTATGGGTAGGGGGATCGAGTTACACTCTTCACCGTCTCTCACTCTCTTTGAACCAAGTGTGGTGCTAATCTCACTCCTGCCTTTGATTGATTACAAAGTGGTCTTTCTTAAATGGGCATTAGATTGCTTTTATGGGTGACTTGTCCACGCTTCCCCTGTGAAGTAGAACTAAGATTCTCATATTCAACTAAGTCCAAGGTTTCCCATGGGGAGAGAAGATGGTGATGTGCATGGATATGAATTTTAGTCAACTGCTAAGAGGACTCCTCCAAGTCTGTTGGTGGAGGAGGCACCTCACAGAATTTGACCAACCACGACAACCCATTAACCTCAAAGGCCATGTCACCCACTCAATCCACTCTTGGCCTCCACAACCTCAACTACTTTGATATGCTTATTCCCCATGTCCAATCCCCACAAGGCCCCACCATCGACTTCCATGACAACCCTTCAACCACCCGAGCCCTCATCAACAAAGCCCACACGTGCCATGGGACTGGCACTGGACTAGGAGGGGGATAATGTTAACCCCAGTGCAAGAAAGGCAAAAAAACAAAAAGAATGAAGCAAAAGAAATTTTAAAATACAAGGAAAAGTAGAAAAAAGTGTCCCAAAAGTAGAAATAATAGGAAAAAGGGCCAAAAGCACAAAGACACCCTAAAAACCCAAGGCGAGTGCAAAAATGGAAGAGGCGCATTTTAAAATGCAAAGGCACCTGAAGCAAAATAAATTTTAAAATACAAGGAAAAGTAGAAAAAAGTGTCCCAAAAGTAGAAATAAGAGGAAAAAGGGCCAAAAGCACAAAGACACCCTAAAACCCAAGGAGAGTGCAAAAATGGAAGAGGCGCATTTTAAAATGCAAAGGCACCCTTAAATCTTTATAAAAGAGCGCCAGGCTCCCTCTTATGCAATTTGTAAAAAGTAATCAGGCATGGGTGATGCCACAATGTAAATAGAAGGGGATAGAAAAAGAGGATCTGAGCTAAAATGGTTGGTCATGTAAAAGAATGGGTGGGTGACCAAAAGGGATTAGGGAATGTTATAAAAGCCAAAAAGTGAATAGAGAAGCTCATTCTTGGGTGTGGCCAAAACTAGCTCTCCTCTTCTCTTCTTCTTCTTCTTGTTCTTGCTTACTTGAGCTTGTGCTTGATAGAGGGAATGTGAGGAAGTGAGCGTGTGAGGGTGTGGGACCGTGGTGGAGAAGCTCTCCCTCTTCTCTTCTCCTCTCTTCTTATTCTTCTCTTCTCTTCTCTTGTCTCACGTGCCGCAATGGAGCATGGAGCTTGGAGCTTGAGGATTGAGCTCGCTTGAGCTTGCACCTTGGATCATGGAGCTACTAGAGTGTTTGAGGGAAGAGGCAACTCGATTGAGCATGGAGGTAACGTCACTACACTCATAGATGTAAGAGCGTGTACAGCTATGTGAGAGGTAGCCGTATTGCACTTGGCTTGGAATGCTTGAAGCAAGAAGTAGTCCGTGGATCTTGGTAGTAGAGTAAAAGCTCCCACACCATCATATGATTTTTTAATAAGATCCACAATTCAAGTATGGCTCATCCTGATTTACTCTCTCTTTCTCCTCTTTAATCCATCTACCTCTAGTACTCCAATTCCAAGAAGAAGAAGAAAAAGAATGAGGATAATAACAACAATAGGATGAAGTATGAAGCTAGTTCCAATCATCCCTCACTCTCTCCCCTATTCAAATGTCAAGCTCAACACAGAGCTAGATGATTGTTTTCACATTCATATCACTAACATGGTTGGTACCTACATCTGTATATCATTCTAGTGATACTTTACAACCACAGTTAGTCCACTTACCGAAGTTATGAGATATCTAATAAGTCATCTTTCTAGTTAGCATGTTCATACTATGGATCGCTTGTATATTATATATGTTGTACTCTCTCATTATTCTTGATAGAGTAATATAGTGAAGAAGAAGAAGATGAGGGTTTTCATATTTCTATCTTGTATGTATTCTTTGTGTGTTTTGTATATTATAAGAGCTCAAGTTCTCTCTCTCTCTCTCTCTCTCTCTCTCTCTCTCTCTCTCTCTCTCTCTCTCTCTCTCTCTCTCTCTCTCTCTCTCTCTCTCTCTCTCCAAAGTATTAGAGCAGAGTTCAAGTGAGGAGCTCTAAGTTGCAAGCACAAGAGTCATGTGGAGATCTCTCTTATACGATATTCAATTAATGAGCCATGAATAGAGTTACTATAGAAAATTGCCACTTCTGAGTAGGCGATGGCATTTGAGAGATGGAATCCGGATACTCAAAAGGTTATGTATTGACTTCTCATTAATTTTTAAGACAATATGATTGGGTATATATACAAGATATATATAGTCTTGTAAAAGCATGGAATAACCTGGTCAAACTATTTGTTACAAATACCAAAGGCAAAAAGTTGCAATTAAAGTTTGAGTTAAACAATGTCAGGCACGGCAATCTAACTATTAATGACTATGCGCGTTAAATATTAAGAGCATTGTCGAAGCTCTTAGATCTATTAAAGTGCAAGTTGATGATGATGATATAGTGGCTATATATCTAGATCGCTTGGGCAAGGAGTATAAGTAGTTTTGAACCTCCATTAATATAAGAGACAACATCCTTGATTTTGTAAGATGTAATGTCTATGTTGACATTAGAAGAGAAACCTAGTCAAACCATTTGGTACAAATTCCAAAGCTAAAAAGTTGCAATCAAAATCTGAGTTAAACAATCTTAAGAGTATCAATTTGTGTATTAATGACTATGTATTGAATATTAAGAGTATTGTTAAAGATCTTAGATCTATTAAACTGCAGGTTGATGATGATGATATAGTGGCTACATGTTTGGATGGCCTAGACAAGGAATACAAGCAGTTCTGAACCTCCATCAACAAAAGAGACACCATCCTTGATTTTGCAAATGTAATATCTATGTTGGTACAAGAAGAGAAAAACTTGGGTCTTACTACATCTTCATCACAAAATAAGAACAATTCAGAATAGGTGCTCTACTTTAGCATAACTAGAGATAGAGGTCATGGCAGTAGAGGTCATAATGGTGGCTATTATGGGAAAAATTAGGGGAAATCTCATGACTAACAGGAGCAGTCACATACAAGTTGTAGAGGTCAATCTCAAGGCTAGGGGAGCCATAGAGAGGATGTGGTTGTTGAAACAGAATACATGTTATGATAATAGAGAACACTATAATTGTGGTCAAAAAGGTCATATTGCATATGACTGTCCAAAAAAGAAAAGAGATGAAAATAACAAAAATGAGAGAATACATCATAACAATTATGCATCTACTAGTAATTAGATTGGTAATGGGAACTTGTTTGTTATGCAGCACATGATGAATATAGTGAATGCAAATGCATCAGCGATAATGACTAATGATATATAATATGTCGATTTATGTGCCTCTAGCCATATGATGTCTCATAGAGAATGGCTTAGAGAAATCAAAAATCTTGAAATGCTTACTTTTGTGAAAACAAGTGACAATACGACACATCTTATTGCTCATGTTGGGAGTATCTCATTGTCTATGCATAATGGAAATGTTAAGTGCTTGGTTGGTGTATTATATGTGCCTAACATCACCAAAAACTTGATTTATGTTGGGCAGGGATTGCAAATAAAGTTCAATCAGAATGGCTACTATATAGATGATTTCAACGAATATAAGTTGATTGCACAAGGCAAGCGTGTGGGATGAATGTTTACCTTGGATATAAATGGACATGAGCTGAAGGCTACTATATTTGCACAAGGAATAGGAGTTGTGGCTAATATTGGCATTTGGTATAAACTTATTGACCATATAAATGTGCAACAATTGAAGAATATGTAGTCGTGTGAATTTGTAACTAGTTTGCCTAAGTTCAAAGGGGGTGATATGTAGAAAGTTGGCAAAGCATGCCAACTTGGAAAATAGAGAAGATATGCATTTTCTCATTATGAACATATAAGCATGCATTTACTTGATGTTATACATTTGAATGTGTGGGTTCCTACAAATATTACATTAATGGTTGGATGTAAGTATTATGTAACCTTTATTGATGATCTGACAAGGAAGGTATGGATGTATTTCATGAAGGAGAAAAGTGAGGTATTATTTCACTTTCAGGATTTTAAAAATCTAGTTGAGAAATAAACAAATGTGTAGATTAAGTGCTTGAGGTCACGTGGACAGGGAGAGTACCTCCCCGATGAATTCAATAATCTTCTAAAACAACATGGAATTCAAAGGCAGTTTACATGTAGATACACTCTATAACAAAAGGGTGTTGTTGAAAGAAAGAACATGCACATTGCAAAAATTACACGAGCCTTGATGGTGGTTGAAAAGAATATGCCTCATTATTATTGGGATGAAGTTGTCTCTATAGCTTGTATATAATGAACATGACTCCCACTCCTATAGTGTATGATGTGATACCATAGGAGAAGTTTATTGGTAATAAACCAAATTTCTCACATGTTAAAGTATTTGAATGCATCACATATGTACATGTTCCTGATATGAGTGTGTATTTGTTAACTATACCCTTGAGCAAACGGGTTACAAGTGCTATAATTCAGTTACACACAAGTTACATATGCTCATAGATGTTGTGTTTGATAAGATGAACATTTGGCATGCCGCTAAAAAATAGGTTGTTGTAGATGATATAAAAGAAAAATTAATTGCAAAAAATGTGCATCCACATGGACTAGAAGAGTTCTCTTCTTGCAAAAAAAGTGCATCCACATGGGCCAGAAGAGTTCTCTTCTAATAAGTCTGTAAATGAGCAGGATACATAGGAAATAGGGGTTAGACACCCACTCACACTAACCAAGGTATATAGGGTGGAAAAGTCCTAGTTTAGGGTAACCAATTATTATCAAGAACATACTCTTCACCTTCATCTCCAGCTTTCATGGCTTCCTCCTCCTTCCTCCCCTCTTTTATGTCTTTTTCTCTCCTCTTCTAGTCCTTCTCTTCTTCTTTCTCTCTTTCTCTCTCTTCAGTTCATTCTCCTCTCACCTTCATTCACATTACAAGTGGTATTAGAGCATCAAGCTTTGGTCCTTTTCTTCTTTCCTCTTTCTCCCTTTTCAAATCCCAAACCCTAGTTACTCATTTACAAGTACAAGTATAATAGGAAGGACCACAATTAGTCTCAACTTTTTGGAGCAAGCAAGAGCTATGACTGGAGACTTAGACATATATGGAGGTAAAATGGCTAACTTAGTAGGTCATCACTCCTTTTCATGCAAATTTTAGGTGTTTCCGACCAAGTTTAGAGACATAGGAGTTAGAAGAGGGCAAAAATCTTAGTTATTTTTTGGCTCAATCCTTCTTCTCTCTCTTCTCCTACAAGCTGCCATGGATGCCAACCCCAAAAATCCCCCAAAACTTGCTCCAACCTGCCCCAAATCACCATCCCCAGCAATGGAACCTTGTCCTTGGCACCCTCAGTTTTAGATAAAGTAGTGGAGTGGGGGGGTTGCTGCCCCTTGACATCTGCATGGCAGCCCTGCAATTTTTGATGCATTTTGTGATGGGTTGCCTTTGCCTGCTCCAGCCTCTTATTACCTTCATGTTGTGACATATCAAAGTTTGCAACAAGAAGAATGTGCACAAGGGAGATGAGAGCTCAAAGTACAAGAATAGAATCTTGCTTTTACTAAGTTGCTTAGAGTACAACTTGGGTACACTCTCTCATAACTGATAGTGACCCATAGACTATTTATATAGCCTCTGCCAAGCTAGGGTTAGGGTTTCCACTGCCCCTTAAGGCCATTCACATACATCTATTCTTATAGACCCTTGCTTAGGGTGGATTCCCATGCCTATATTCTAGCACCCCCCCTCAATGCTAGGGTGGCATTGCATCACAAGACATGTTAAAGTTCCCCCCCAATCAAATGGGATGCCTTTATAAATCAGGCTACAAGGATATTCATAGGTAGAGAATGTTACAAGACTCAAAAAATTCAATCATCTATGGATTGGGAGGCAAAGTTGGCCTCCAATTCCGTAGGTACTTCTGGAACACTGGGACACTTACTGGTGATATGCTCGGTCTTTTTGCATTTATTGCACTTCATTTTGTCAGGATATTTCTTCCAGCAATTGCTTACAATATGCCCTTTTTTGTGATAGAAGGAGCACTTAGTCGAAGCAGTATGGACTAACACTTGCTCACGGGAAGTGAATGCTAAAGTTCCTTTAGTATGGTTTCTCTTCTCTTCATCCAAGCAAGACTGGATGGTACTTGCCAAGGTTGGGTTTGGAATATTAGTTAGGGTAGTCGTAAGAGTTGGAAAAACCTTCTTCACAAACTTCAAAAGGATGGCAATTGCATCTTCATCATGAATGGGTGCTTGAACGGAGGCAAGCTGTGCCATAAGCCCCTTCATATGTGAAATAAACTTGCTTAGATCTTCTCCCTGTTTATATTCCAATCTAAAAAACTCAATCTTTAGAAAGATATTGGAGTTCTTTCCTGTAGCACGGTAGAGTCTTTCAAGTTCATCCCACTTCTCCTTGGCAGTGGAGAGTTGGTCAATATGATGAATTAAAGATTTATCTAAATGAAGCCTGATGATGGCCTAAGCCCTTTCATCATCTTCTACATCAAGGGGATTGGATGGGTCAATAACTTTGGTCCCTTTTATGAAGGACCAGTAGCCTCTTTCCATCATATTGTATTTTACTAGGACTTGCCAATGATGGAAATCTTTTCCATTGAACTTGCAAATTTGAGGCCTTACATCTGCATAGGCCATGGCCATTTTGGAAGGTCTTACCTATTGCCTTAAGTAATGGCAGTGTCTAGTCCTTTACAGGTGGCTAAGTACAATCGAATAGCAAAACTGATAGCCAACTTTTAAAGTTGTAGAGTTGAAAATGGTTGGAAATCACACATATGCAATATCTCAAGATAGGATTTAGGACGTCCTGTTCTTCAAACAACTCTTAATTTAAGCTTTTTTGTTTTCTTGGGTTTCAATGAGGTGAGATTTGACTTGACTTCAAGCTCTTCTCGATAATGTGCCCTATATAGAGGAGTTCTTGGTGGAGCACAGCTTATCAATCAACTCTATGCTCTTGGATGAATCAGAGGAGAGTATAATAACACTCATATCTCTGATGTACCAGCAGTAGACTAATATTGGGATATGGTCTATGTGTTTATAGTTGTACACATATCCTTACAACCAAGTAAGAAGAGGTAAATGACTATAACGTGTCTGCTTGACCACTTGTGGGACACGTCTTAGCAGCCCATCAGGAGGGGAGTCTAGAAAGCACCACCTGGCACTCGCAAGGAATGTCACACTGTTTGCGATCTAGGTCTTCCTGAGTCTGGCCCGAAGCAGAAGTATCTGGTCATTCCCACTTAGGACCAACCTGAAGTCAAGGCTTCTTTCCTATCAGCCAAGTCTCTAGGGAGTAGCTAGCGTTGAGCCCATATGAACCACTTTGCGTAGGAACAACAGAGTCGAAGCAGATTTATGCTACACTTGGTTCATGGAGAATGAAAAATGAGAGGGATGTGAAGCTCAATCTCTCTGCCCATAAGGCATAGTCCCATTCCGCTCCCCTAAAATAGCATAAATTGAGATTCTAACTCTACTGACTCTAGGTCTTCACAGTATCATTTTCACATCTTTTGAGAAAAGTTCCCAGCTAACCGGGACCATCCTTCCGCAGGACGGACCCAAGTCGCGTCCACCGCACTTTCCTCGGGTTGCTTAGTTATCTAATTACCTACCACATTATGTTTGACATGCAAATGCATCTTCCTTAATTAATCAATTTAAACACGGATTCCTTCACGTAACTTAGGCACTGACACAAAAACAATGTCAAGCAAGTTCCTTTTTCAAATATCTGATCTTTATTTATTATAGTCCTAGAATACATCAAGTATTATGCCCGAAGGCTATCCCAGCAATCAACAGGATTGCTGCTCCAAGTTTCGCCCGTAGACTAGTACACGGGCCTCAAGATCCCATCTCGAGTCACGTCGGCCTCTTGTGTGAGATCTGGAGGTAAGAAATTTACAACAAGAGCCTCCCCTGGCACCCAAGCATCCTCCCACTCCAAGTAGCACCCACGGGGAGACCTCTTGCGGCGGGTTCGGTCCATATGCCCAGCGCAGCTAACAACCCCCTTGGATAGGGCTAGGTAGGTAGTCGGAGGTAACTGAACCTGCCTCTCCCTCCAGGCTTTTAACCTGAAGCGTTAAGTGTTTTGCCTTGAATTAGTTCCTTGAGCAAAGAAGTTCAAACAATGTACTTGTGTACAATCATGATCATTTCGGTAGTCGTTCGTACGACGAACTGCTAAGGTGTGATTCCTTCTTCCCGAATGCTCCCAGCATTTGGTCTTGGATCGTTCGCAACTGGGTGAGATTCCAAGGGCTTGGCAAGCTAGGTTGTTTATTTTCCCTTTTTCTTTGGGTTAGGGTTTGTACCCTACTGACTTTATGTGAATATTGTATGAGTAGATGCGGTTGGTACACTGCTCATGAATAATAGCTAGATGACAGCTATCCTTATCTACTCTAGTTCGTGGCTCAGTTAGTATGCCACCTTAGTTAGTTGAGTTTGGTTTGAGACCCATATATAGGGTTCTTCTATTTCTTTGTACTAGAGTTCTTTTGGCTTACACAACTAAGAAGAGAAAAACTATTTTCAGCCTCCACCCTTGTGTGTATTCCCCCATTGTGCAAGCAAGAAAGCTACAAGTGAGACTCCTTCCTTCTCTCCCACAATCTTGACATGGTATCAGAGCCTTGTTCGTGGTAAGGAGCTCAAGAAAGCAAGCCAAGCTCGCAGTGTTCTGGTAAGAGGAGCAGTGTTGCTTTCATTTTCTGTTGTGGGAGCAGATCTCTGCAGCAGGTAGCACAGCCGAAAATTGCAAGAGTGCATTGTCTCAGGTTGAGACGCCCTTCGCGGTGAAGCAAGAGGGCGACCCTATTTTTTTTATTTGAGGCCATTTCAGTGCCTGTTTTGGAGGCGGAAGTTTTCTGCACGCACTTAGGAAGAGGCCCAGTTTTATGCTGTGCGACCCACTGTTCTACAGGTCGGTGAAAAGTTACTGTAGAAATCGCATCGTATGCTTGTGTGCAGAGACATTGGGAGTTACAGAATCATTCTTGTTGCATGTTGATGCAAAATCGTCACTAGGAAGTGACTCTGTGGTCAAATACCACTTTCGTCAGTTTTGTAGATTAGCCCTTGTGAGGCTGAAGCCGTGTTCTTTGTAGATTAGCCCTTGTGACCTATAAGCCGTGTTCTTTGCCGTGTTATGTAATGGCGTCTGATTCTCTCTCATAGATTGTCACTGAAAAGCTTGACAAGAACAACTTCCAAGCATGGAAGTTTAGAATGATGAATTTCCTTATGGGAAAAGAATATTGGGAATTTGTTGCAGGAAATGAAGAAGAACCAGTTCTTCCTTATGTTCCCAATCAACAGCAAATGCAGGCATTTAAAGCATGGCATGAGAGAGCCAGGAAAGTTATGTATTGGCTGTCTATCAGCATTTCAGACTCTATGATTGTGAATATTCAAGATGCAAGTACGCCAAAGGAGGCATGGGACACTTTGTCAAAAATGTATAGCACAAATACGCAAGCCAGGAAAATGCAGCTCAAGCAAGAGTTGCATAATGTGCAAAGAGAAAATATGAGTATCAGTGACTACCACATGAAGGTGAAGAAGATTGCAGATGCACTTGCTTCCATTGGGTCGCCAGTGGAAGATGATGATTTAGTTTTCGTGACCTTGAATGGTCTATGAAAGGATTATGCACAGTTTCGAACATCCATTTCAGTTCGTGAAAGATTTCCTGATTTTGAGGAGTTGATTGCTCTTCTAATTTCTGAAGAGCAGATAAATGGTGGTGCATCTTCTTCAGGAGAAACTTCAAAAGAAACTGTCTTCTACTCAAATGCTGGAAGAGGTAGAGGCAGAGGTAGAGGAGGCCGATTTGGAGGCCGTGGTAGAAATCAGAATATGCAGCAAACTCAAGAAAACCAGTCCTATGGAGGAGGACGTGGTAACTCTAGAGGCAGGGGGAGCCAAAGAGGTCGTGGTGGATGGCAAAGAGGCCAAAATGCAAACAATAATGTTGAATGCTACTACTGTGGTAAAATGGGTCATATGGCTAAAGACTGCTATAAAAAGCAGAATGACATCATGAATGGAAAATTGCAACAAGGGAATTATGCATCTTCTAGTAGACAGGGTGATGATAGAAATGAGCATTTGTTCATGATGCAGCACATGAATAATTCTGTGACAAGTGCAGAAGAAAGCAACGATGTATGGTATGTTGACTCAGGTGCATCAAACCACATGACAGGTCATGCAGAATGGATGGAGGATGCAAGGAAAATGGAAAAACCAGGATCTGTGGAGACTGGTGATGATACTACACATCCTATTGTGCAGATTGGAAAAATTCCTTTGTCTATGTAGGATGGAAAAAAGAAATACCTGTCCGATGTATTTCATGTCCCGAATATCACCAAGAATCTAGTTTCTGTTGGTCAAATGGTTGAACAGGGCTTGCAAGTCAGATTTAGTCCTCATGGATGCTTTGTTGAGGATATGAAAAATAAAGGTCGCTTGATAGCAAAAGGAAAGAAGAAGGGAAGAATGTTTACGTTGGATGCAGACATGTCTGAATTGAGTGCAGCAATGTTTGCACATGGGACCGGTGTAGTTGCAGATATTGATATTTGGCATAAACGCATTGGTCATGTTAATGTACAGCGACTTAAATCAATGCAGGCCCAAAATATTGTTGCAGGATTGCCCAAATTCAAGGTTGCAGAAATGCATAAGATATGTGAAGCCTGCCAATTTGGAAAACAGGCAAGGAAACCATTTCTTAGATATGTTCAAGAGAGTAAGAAGCCATTGGAATTAATCCACTCTGATATGTGGACTACTAAAGCTGCATCTCTTGGAGGCTGTCATTATTTTGTCACTTTTATTGATGACTATAGCAGAAAAGTTTGGGTGTATTTTATGAAAAAGAAAAGTGAAGTTTTTGGGCATTTCAAAACTCTTAAATCTATGGTTGAAAAAGAAACAGGTTTGCAAATAAAATGCCTAAGGTTAGATAGAGGGGGAGAGTACCTCTCAAATGAGTTTGCAAGGTTCCTGCAAGAGCATGGCATAAAGCAGCAATATTCATGCAGTCATACCCCACAACAAAATGGAATTGCAAAAAGGAAAAATAAGCATATTGGAGAGGTATCTCGTGCCATGCTCAATGAAAAAGAATTGCCAGATTTTTACTGGGCTGAAGTAGTTGCTACAGCAGTCTACATAATGAACAGGACTCCCACTGCAGCAATACATGGGATGACTCCAGAGGAGAGGTATACTGGTAGGAAACCAGATATTTCTCATTTGAAAATTTTTTGTTGCATTGCCTATGTACATGTGCCATATGAGTTGAGATCCAAGTTGGATCCAAAAGCTGAGAAGTGCATCTTTATTGGTTACTCTCTGCAGCAAAAAGGGTATAGATGCTATAACCCATCTACTCGTAAGTTTACAGTGAGCAGAGATGTTGTTTTTGATGAGATGAGTAGCTGGTATAAACCAGTAAATGTGATTGATGATGTAGATGCACAAAACAGTGATGCTGCACAGAATTCACAGCAGCAGTCACAAAATATTAGTGGACCTGGAGCGTCCTCTAGCAGTGGTTCACATTCTTCGCCATGGATAGGCAGATTGAGATCAGGAGAATCTTCTCAAGGCAGTGCAAATAGTGGTATGCAGGTGTCACAAAAAGGAAAAGAGAAGGTAGATCAGCCCATGCTTGATGTGAATGTAGGTCACTCTTATGTGGATGGTGAATCCAGTGGCTCAGAACAGAGCATTGATGATGAGTTGGGTATTCCTTCTATTGTTACACCTGGAGTAAGGAAGACCAAGGATGTTTTGAGAGCACCTGGGAGTGAACCTACTTTGCGCAGGTCAACCAGAGTTAGGTATCCTGTGGATAGGCTGAAATATGATGGATTTACAGCCATTCACTATGCATATATGGTCAAAGTGATACAGGAACCAGAACCCACTTCTTTTGAGCAAGCCATGGGAAAAGAAAAATGGGAGAAAGCCATGGATGAAGAAATGGATGCCTTGGAAGCAAATGCTACATGGGAATTGGTACCTTTGCCTAAAGGTAAGAATGCAATTGGCTATAAGTGGGTTTATAAGGTGAAGCACAATGCAGATGGTTCTGTGAACAGATACAAGGCAAGATTAGTAGTCAAGGGGTATGCACAAACATATGGCATTGACTATGAAGAAACATTCAGTCCGGTTGCAAGGATGGCAACCGTAAGAGCAGTCATTGCTATGGCTGCATCAAAGGAATGGTCTTTACATCAGATGGATATAAAGAATGCCTTCTTGCATGGTGATTTGCAAGAAGAGGTATATATGGAGCAGCCACCAGGTTATATGCATGCTGTTCATCCTGAGTTTGTTTGCAGGTTGAAGAAAGCCTTGTATGGCTTGAAGCAAGCACCTAGAGCATGGTCTGACAAGATAGGACAGTATCTTGTCACTATTGGCTTTCAGATTTCCAAGGCAAATTTCTCACTTTATGTGAGAAAAACAGAGAAAGGTATTATGCTACTTGTCATTTATATTGATGATTTGAATATGACAGGTGACAGTGATGAAGATATCCTTCATGTGAAAATGCTATTGAAGCAGAAGTTTGAGATGAAGGATTTGGGAGAGCTGCGTTATTTCTTGGGCATTGAGGTGATTAGATCACCAAGTGGGATACAGCTCTTGCAGAGGTAATATAGATTGGACATGCTGTCCAAAAATGGGATGACAGGCTGTAAGCCTATTTCAGTTCCTTTGGAGCAGAATGTGAAACTGAGCGCAGATGCAGGTGAGCTTCTGGAAGACCCTACTATGTACAGACGCATAGTAGGAAGCTTGATTTATATGACTATTACCAGGCCAGATTTGAGCTATGTTGTTGGATTGGTAAGTCAGTTTATGCAGGCTCCAAGGAAACCCCATTTGGATGCGGCTAGACGCATACTCAGGTATGTGAAGTCCACATTGCAGTATGGACTATTTTATGAGACTGGGGTTCAAATACAGTTGCATGGATATACTGATGCTGATTGGGCTGGTAGTATTTCTGATAGACGATCTACCAGTGGATATGTGTTCTCTTTTGGGAGTGTTGCAGTCACTTTGGAGCAGCAAGAAACAGCCTACAGTTGCCTTGTCGAGCACAGAGGCTGAGTACAGGGGCGCAGCAATGGCTGCATGTGAGGTAGCTTGGTTGCATAAGCTACTCTATGATATGCATCAGTCTACATATGGGCCAGTTGTCATTTATTGTGACAACATGAGTAGTATACACTTGGCAAATAACCCAGTCTATCATGCTAGAACAAAGCACATTGAGGTGCATTATCACTATGTGCGGGAGAGGGTTTTACTAGGTCTTATTGATCTAGTCTATGTCAGCACAGAGGATCAGGTAGCTGACATATTCACGAAGGCATTGGGCGCAGAGAAGCTGCGCAATTGGGATTGAGCTCAAGGGGGAGTGTTGAGATATCAAGCTCCACTCATGATATGCCAGGGTGATCGTTGTGCATTTATGTCACTGACGTGTCAGTGCAGATGCGGTTGGTACACCGCTCATGAATAATAGCTAGATGACAGCTATCCTTATCTACTCTAGTTCGTGGCTCAGTTAGTATGCCACCTTAGTTAGTTGAGTTTGGTTTGAGACCCATATATAGGGTTCTTCTATTTCTTTGTACTAGAGTTTTTTTAGCTTACACAACTAAGAAGAGGAAAACTGTTTTCAGCCTCCACCCTTGTGTGTATTCCCCCATTGTGCAAGAAAGAAAGCTACAAGTGAGACTCATTCCTTCTCTCCCACAATCTTGACACATAATTCCTCGGACTTAGCTTCTTGTACTCTCCCAAGGACAGTGAACTCTTTTTAGGGCGTACATGGATGAAGACCATATCACCTTCGACAAAGGATCTGTTTTGCCGTTTCAAGTCAGCGTAGGCCTTCTGTCTATCCTTGGCAGCTTGAATGTCTTGTCTTATTGATTTAATTTGATCATCCATGTCTTCCAGCATCTGTCTTGAAGCTTCTACCCTCAAAGTTGGATCCGAGAAGTTCAAACGGGTACAACAATCATGCCCATACAATGCTTAGAAAGGGGTCATCTGAATACTCTATTGGTAAGAAGCATTGTAGGCAAACTCAACTAGTGGTAAGTATTGAATCCACTTTTTGGGTTCGCGACAACAGTATGCCCTAAGAATATCTTCAATGACTTGATTGACTCATTATGTTTGACCATCAGTTTGGGGATGGTAAGCTGTACTGAAACAGAGTTGAGTTCCAATAGCCTCAAAGATAGCCCTCCAGAAGTGTGATGTGAAAAGAGAGTCACAATCACTAATGATTCTTCTAGGTAACCCATGAAGTTTGAATATTTCCTTGATGAATAATCTTGCAAAGTTCGAAGCTTTATAGTTTGTCTTGACAGGGATGAGATGTGCGACCTTGGTGAGCATATCTACTACAACCATAATAGAGTTATACCCTCCCTGAATTTGGGGTAAGGCAACAATGAAGTCCATACTAATGAACTCCCATTTCATTTGTGGAATGTCAAGTGGTTGCAATTTCCCAAGCATTTTAACATGCTCTGACTTAATGCATTGACAAGACAAACATTCCATGACATATTTGAGTGCGTCTCCCTTGAGCCTTTCAAAATAATAGCTCTTTCTGACCGTATTAAGGGTCTTGGCATAACCAGGATGCCCTGAGAAAGGGGAGTCATGGGCTTCCCAAAGTAGTTCTTCTTGAGAGTTTGGCTTGCAGGGATACATAATCTTGTCCTAAAGTAGACAAGTCCACTACTGATAGAGAATTCTTGATACTTCGTCTTTAGCTTTGGGTCTTGATCCTTGATAGGGATCTCCCTTAGCATTTTCTGATAGACTGGGTCATGATATGCCCCTTCTTTTGCTAGCTCAAGAATCGGGTTGTTTGGCATTGATACCTTTGTGGCTAGAGACCTTGCTATTGATGGATCTTGCAAAATAAGAGAATTTAGAAATGCATGGCGACTAAGTGCATCAGCAACTACATTCTCTTTTCCAAGCCTATATTTGATTTCAAAAACATATTCTTCCAGCACTTCGATCCATCGACATTGCCTCATATTGAGCTCATTCTGAGTGAAAATCCATTTAAGACTTGTGGTCCGTTACTAAGGAAAATTTGTTACCTAGCAAATAATGTCTCCAAAGTTTGAGAGCATGGATGACAGCCAACAGCTCCATGTCATGGGTAGCATAATTCCTTTCATGGCTCTTCAATTTTCTTGAAGAATATGCTACGGGATGACCTTCTTGCATAAGTACATATCCTAAAGCAAGTGCACTAGCATCAGTTACCACTTCAAACTCCTTACTAAGATCAGGAAGTTTCAGGATGGGTGCTGATACTAAGCTTTGCTTTAGTTTGTCAAAGCTGGTCTATTCAGCAGGTGATCATACAATTGCTACTTGCTTCTTTAGAAGATCAGTCAAAGGTGCTGCAATCAAAGCATAATCTTTGATGAAAATCCTATACCACCCTGTCAACCTAAGAAAACTACGTATTTCTTTGACAGAAGTTGGCGTTGGCCATTCTAGAACGTCTCTTATCCTAGCTCGATCTACTGAAATTCCTTCTGCTAATACAATGAATCCCAGATATTCAATCTATCGCTTGAAAATGCGCACTCCTTCCTCTTGGCATAAAGCTTGCGTGCTCTCATTGTTTCAAGAACAATACAAAGCTGGGGTTCATGATCCTTTCCCTGTTTTGAGTAGACTAGGGTATCGTCAAAAAAGACGAGTACAAAGTCATCAAGATAGGGCCTAAAGATATCTTGCATTAACCTACTGAAGGTAGCATGAGCATTCGTCAGCCCGAATGACATCACTAGGAATTCAAAGTGTCCATACCTTGTACTGAATGCAGTGTTCAAGATGTCTTCTTCTTTGATCCTTATCTGATAATATCCACATCTGAGATCTATCTTTGAGAAGATCTTCGCCCCTGAAGATGGTCAAGTAATTCATCTATTCTTGGAATGGGATATTTATTTTTTATGGTTGCTTGATTCAACCCTCTGTAGTCAATGCATAGGCGAAGCGTTCCATCTTTCTTCTTTTGGAACAACACTGGAGCTCCCCATGGTGAACTACTGGGATGGATGTAGCCTTGGTCTAACAATTGCTTGAGTTGCTCTTTCAGTTTGATAGCTTCCAGAATGGACATCTTATACGGCCTCTTTGCGACTGGTGCAGCTCCTGGCATAAGTTTGATTTCGTGGCCAACTTCCCTTTGGGGAGGAAGTTCTGTCAAATCTTCAGGGAATACGTCTACGTATTCCTTTAACCATGAAGGTTCTTCTCCAGATTCCTGATTCTGATCTAGCTTATTCAGTTTAATCAGATAGATAGGTAGACCCTTTTAAACACCTTTTATTATCCGTGTTGCTTTTGCCAACTGTATTTTTTGGCTTACCAGCCTCACCTTGAGTCGTGACTAGTTCCCCTTCAGAATTTCGGAAGGAGACTTGGCCCTTCCCACAGTGGATGTGGGCATTATTGGGTATTAGCCAATCCATTCCGAGTAAACATTCATGGAGGCTTCCCACCCAATAGGAATTTCACCTTAGCAGTTTGCCTAGTACAAGTGACCTCACGACCATTTGCTAATTCCACAATAAAGTAGGTGCATCTATCATGGCTATCCCTAATCTTTTTGCACAGATTGGTGAGATGAAGGAATGTGTACTGCTGCAATGAATAAAGGTTTTGAAGCTTTTACCTCGATATTCTGATGGAGTTTGAATCACCGAGAATTAGCAATTCGGGCCCTTCTTGTGAAGAGTGGCACGAACCGATGCCCTCTCAATGTTAGCATCCATGGATGGATCTTCTTCATTGTCCAGCTCCTTATTGGAAACACTGGAGGTTCTCCCTCTAGCCATAATAGTGGTTCCTTGGCCATGAGCGGCTTTGTTTTGACCTTGGAATTGCCCTTGGCGATGCCCTCTGCCAAGCTTGGGACACTCCCTTTTGAAGTGTCCGAGCTCATTGCAATGGAAACAATGTGGGTTGCGATCAATTCTTTGTGTTGGAACAAAGTTGTTGACAGCATTGACCCTAACTTTCTTTCTTTGGCCCTGATTCTGACCATGTGCTCTCTTAGTCTGAGCCTTAGTCATGCCCTTATTATGATCTTTGTAAGGCCAAATCTTGTTGTTCCTTGGTTTGGTCTGCACCTCCTGTATTATCCGAGCAGCTCAAATGAGTGCGTCTTGTACGTCCGTGCGCATTGATTCCAATCGAGTGTTTATGGGTGGATTCAACCCAACACAGAATTTTGACACCTGTTGTGTCATATCCATTGGAGGTGCATACTTTAGGAGTGAAATGAACTTCAAATAATATGCTTCAAGGGATAATCCTAGCTGCTTCAAGTCATAGAATTCATTCATCTTTTGTGTGCGGTAGGCAGGTGGCAGATACCTCCCTCACACAGCTTCCTTAAGCTTATCCCAAGTGAATGTCCCCTCCAAGATCACTTGGTCTCTGCACCACTATTTCCACCAAAGTCTCGCCTATAAGCTTGAGTTTGGCGAGCATGGATTGGTTAGCAGGTGCAGTTCCTGCTGCCTCAAAATAGTCATCCATGGACTCAATCCAGATCTTGGCGTCAGCTTGAACAGTCCTTCCCTTGTCATCAAACTCGGGTGGCTTAATTTGTTTGAGAAGAAATTTCTACTCTTGAGCCGTAGCTGGACTTAGTGCAGGAGTCAAATTTGGAACCTACGCTTGGGGTTGCATCTGAACAATAAGATTCTTTATGTTAACATCTTATCATACGTTCCCATATTACGTTAATATGAATAGCATAGCTTTTTAGCTAAGTGATTTAATCACTTAACACCTCAATTAACATTTATGATCAAGATAGATAATTGTAAAAAGTCTTATTTATTCATGAAGGCATAACCACTTGAGTACATTTATTTTGGATAAGTAGGACAGGCTGATTGATACATTAGTTTGGGGAAAATAGGATTGTGTTACAATCGGCTACAGGGACGAAATAATGATATGGAGTGGGGTCATGGATTTTCAGGAAATGGTAAGTCATAGGAAGCTTGGGGTATCCCTTCCTTTGATACTCATTCTTCTCATAGCACCCTAACACTTTGATTATGTCAGAGCAGAGATCACCCGGGTCACTTCTTCATAGACATACTTGTTCTGCTTGACTTGTTGTCTGCTCACATGCAAAGTTGCATTTACGCAAGCTTCGACAAAGATAAACAGCTTCACGATCTTTAAATCCTCCATCCACTTGATTCTCTTCAAGTTGTTCTGAAGGTACACGAGTCGGTGGGTTGCTATGTAGTATATTCCTGAGTCTCCCGTCCATCTCCGCTCCGCATACAAGGGTGAAGGATTATAGATGCGGTCTAGAATATTCATCATGCTAAGCCTGTGACGATAATTTGAAGCATGCATTGTAGTCATGAACATGACCTGGAACACCAAGAACTTGCTCCATGCTTCGTAATTCTGCAACCCAGCATCCATAAGTGAGTAAAGGAATGTTTTCAATAGAAAACATTGCTCCATTCTACTCATCTTCCCCTATTTATTCCCTTATTCCCTTTATTTTCCTCCATTAAGTTCCCTTGTAATCTTTAGATCTCATTGGTTTGCTCTGATACCAACTGTAACGTGTCTGCCTGACCACTTGTGGGACACGTCTTAGCAGCCCATTGGGAGGGGAGTCTAGAAAGCGCCACCTGGCACTCACAAGGAATGTCACACAATTTGTGATCTAGGTCTTCTCGAGTCTGCCCCGAAGTAGAAGTATCCAGCCGTTCCCACGTACGATCGACCTGAAGTTAAGGTTTCTTTCCTATCAGCCAAGTCTCTAGGAAGTAGCAAGCGTCGAGCCCAGATGAACCATTTTGCATAGGAACAACAGAGTCGAAGCAGATTTATGCTGCACTTGGTTCATGGAGAATGGAAAACGAGATGGATACGAAGCTCAAACTCTCTGCCCATAAGGCATAGTCCCATTCTGCTCCCTTAAAACAGCATAAATTGGGATTCTAACTCTACTAACTCTAGGTCTTCATCACAGTATCGTTTTCACGTCTTTTGAGAAAAGTTTCCAGCTAACTGGGACCACCCTTCCGCAGGACGAACCCAAGTCGCATCCACTGCACTTTCCTCGGGTTGCTTAGTTATCTAATTACCTACCACATTATGTTTGACATGCAAAGGCAGCTTCCTTAATTAATCAATTTAAACACGGATTCCTTCACCTAACTTAGGCACTCACACAAAAACAATTTCAAGCAAGTTCCTTTTTCAAATATCTAATCGTTATTTATCATAGTCCTAGAATACATCAAGTATCATGCCCAAAGGCTATCCCAGTAATCAACAGGATTGCTGCTCCAAGTTTCGCCCGTAGACTAGTACACGGGCCTCGAGATCCCATCTCGAGTCACGTCAGCCTCTTGTGCGGGATCCGGAGGCAAGGAATTTTTAGCCAGAGCTTCCCGTGGCACCCAAGCGTCCTCCCGCTCCAAGCAACACCCACGGAGAGACCTCTCACGGCGAGTTCGGTCCACATACCCGGTGCGGCTAACAACCCCCTTGGATAGGGCCAGGCAGGTAGTTGGAGGTAACTGAACGTGCCTCTCCCTCCAAGCTTTTAACCTGAAGCGTTAAGTGTTTTGCCTTGAATTAGTTCATTGAGCAAAGAAGTTCAAACAATGTACCTAAGTGTACAATCACTATCATTTCAGTGGTCGTTCGTACGACGAACTGCTAAGGTGTGATTCCTTCTTCCCGAATGCTCCCAGCATTCGGTCTTGGATCGTTCGCGATTGGGCGAGATTCCAGGGGCTTGGCAAGCTAGGTTGCTTGTTTCCTCTTTTTCTTTGGGTTAGGGTTTGTACCCTATTGACCCTAATTGTCCTTACCTTAGGTCTCCTTGTAAAATAGATTATGGACGACCCCATCGTCCTCCGTTGGTCAACTTGCTGGTTATCTCCAAGATCCCTTGAAGTACCTATGTACCTTTATCTTTGATCTTAATTGATCAAGATTGTATATCCCCTTGACCATGGTTGGTCAAGATGGTTCTGTTTAAATTAGTTCCTACTCTGTCTTAAGTACAATCTTCTCAAGCCCTCTTAATAATGCTCACATACACTAACCTTTTACATATCCCTCTTGAAGTCGCCAAGGACTTTGACATGGGACTCATGGATCTCAGTCCCATTTGGTAAATTGCAAACAACGTTGAATTTTCCCAACAACTTTAATGCATGCAACGTAATGCCATGCCTTCATCTCAATGCTTAAAATTTTGATATAATCCATATGATATTTTATGCCACACATACGAAGGTATTTTCTATGCATGCAATCTTAACATTATTCTCTATGTAATTATTTACACAATCTATAACCTTCTTGAATGATCTGATCTTTATAACTTTATCTAAATATTGTATGAGTCTAGCTACACTTTAATCTTTTTTGCAGTTTATTACATGTACCTTAAAATCCATCTTGCGATATGGAGATGCATTTTGCCTCTTTCGATGTCCCCTGAAATGTATTTTGCAAGAACTTGTGCAAGGAGCAATGCACTTTATGTAAGAAATCATGCAAGACGTTTTTGGTAATTTACGATGCAATTATCTAATCAATTTCACCTATTATGAAGTCATCTTACAACGAAAATTATCTTGTTTGTTACATACATCACAACTGAGTTCATACTTAGGAAATTATCAATCACGTAATTAATGTGATGCATGTGAATATGATTTTCACCATGATAATTATAATCTATGATTTAATAATAGAGCAACCTGGGTTTGGAGTGATGTCTTGATTCCAGTGGTATTTATGCCTGATAAACCGTTCGTGATTGCAGTGCCATCTTGATTCCAACCGCCATCCACACTTGCGGGGTTTCCGACCATCCTTGTGGAATTACGCTTTGGGGTCATACTCGAAGACGCATGTACGAGAGATAGAATTCTCACACTCTCCTATGCAACTGTAAGTAGATTCTTGCAGCCTCTCCTTGAGTGGAGAAAAGATAATGAAGGGGAGGGGTGTATTTTCGGAAATATTGGAGGGGTGTGTGACCTCCCTTTAAGAGGGGGAAAAAGAAGAAACTTTCATAAACTTCTCTCTCTCTCTCTCTCTCTCTCTCTCTCTCTCTCTCTCTCTCTCTCTCTCTCTCTCTCTCTCTCTCTCTCTCTCTCTCTCTCTCTCTCTCTCTCTCTCTCTCTCTCTCTCTCTCTCTCTCTCTCTCTCTCTCTCTCTCTCTCTCTCTCTCTCTCTCTCTCTCTCTCTCTCTCTCTCTTTGGGCGGCATTTTCTGATCATGGGGGAGGGGGGGCGCCGTCTAACAGCTGCCACCCCTCCACCTGGGGGGCTGCATGGCCCCCCTCTCACTGTCTTAACTCCGTCTCCCTCTCGTTTAAGAGGGGGTTCTTATGGGGAAGGTACAAGGGATGTTACATCAATGACATAAAGCACTTGATGGATTTGATTTTCTAATAAAAAACCAAATTGAGTCAATATCTAGCTAGCAACATGATTGTAAAATGCAACATTAGTCCTTACAAGCACTCATCTCAAAGTTTATGCCACTTGAGGTGTGGGATGTGGATTGTTTTATGAACTAAGGAGGTCCACCGAGGGTTAGAGACTTTGAAATAGAGCTTTCAAATCTTTAACTAACTTTGGAGAAGATCAATCACTGATTAGAATCACTATTAGTGATAGCAGTAGTAAAAAATTTTGAAATGTGAAGAAAGCTTGAGGTTTGGCATGGTTGCCGGGAGACAGGCAATTAGGGTTTGCCTCTGTGTGGCCAGCAAAGATAGATTTTTGCCAAACCCTTTAAGGGCTAGGAAGCCCACTCGAGGGGCTATCATTGCCCCAAGACGCCTGCCATTATTGTGTCTTCTACAGGCTACGCCAAGGAGATGAACAGGAGGCTACGAATTTTGCGCCTGATTTGTGATTTCTTCAATGCTTCCCTCCATGATGCTTTATTTTGCCCTCTGATGTGCCACACCAATTTGCCTTGTGTTGGGAAAGAAGTCTTCAGTAGAAGTCATGAGCTGAAATGCACTCCTTTGGCTTCCCCAGGTCCTCCAAGGTCAGGGGGTCAAGGTTTGGCTATGGAGGTAAGGGGGAGAAGATGAAGATGGTGAAAATCATGTGCACTTAGTGAAGCTGAGGATAGAGGAAGCTGAAAGGATTAGAGGAGGCTTTGATACCATGTGACAAATCACAGTTTGCAACAAAAAGAATGTGCACAAGGATGGCCAAGAGTGCCAAAGAGCAACATGTGTTAGAATATAGACCCTTGCTTAGGGTGGATTCACATGCCTATATTCTAACACGTGTTGCTCTTTGGCACTCTTGACCATCCTAGGGCACTCCTTCAGCACTCTCTCCCTTCCCCTCTTGGCATTCTTGGCCTTGTAGAAAACTTTAGACAACAAATGGATTGTTTAGGCAGCCATGAATTCTTCATCTAGAGCTATCTCAACTATTAAAGCTCAGCCCAAGCCCTCCCACCCTTGAAATCTCAGCCCCCAAGAGGCCTTTCAACCACTCTTGCCCCCTCTTACCTGTATTGAAGACATTTGAGGTCAATATGTAGGAAGTTCTTATGGTGGACATCCATGAAAGCTCTCTTTGAAGCTTTGATAACTAAAGGTTAAGCTTGGTACAAGCTCAAGAGCCCCACATCATCACTAGAAGCGTTCAAAAATGCTTGAAGGCTTCATCCATTGGAGTGCTCCAACCAATCTAGTGACTTGCTTGATGGAAACATTGGCATCATGGTGGATCATGCTTCAACTATCTTCCCCAAACACTGAAGACGTATGTAAAAATATCACTGATCAGAGTTTCCCACCAAAAGTTACACCCCATTTACTAATAGTGGTTCCCATGGAGACTGCATCCAGATGGCTGGCTAGAAAGGCAAAAGTAAGGCCCATGAAGAACTCTAGAGGGAGATTAGAGACTCCAAGACCTCCACGAATGATGAACCTAGTTTGGCACAAGATTACCATGGTGATATGCATGAGAAAGTGCCTAATATGGATCCCTACAACTTGCTCAACCACACTTCATGTTAGCATGAGCTTCGCATCCCATGGAGAGGCATAATGACATGGTCACCAAACACTGCCAAATGATGTCCAAATTTGATGAAGCAATTGAGCAAATGGCTCTCTCAAACTCTAGGACTCAAGAAACCCTAGAGCAACTCACTACTCTTATAGACTAGCTAGCTACAACCTCATCCCAAGAGAAGGCAAATGAATCCAACATGAGTCTCGATGCCCTCCACCATTGGAGCCACTACATGGTCCACATTGCATTTTTAGATCTAAGGGTATTCCCCCTTCCACCTATAAAGTTGGTGAACCCTCTAATGCTCGTGACGAACCTCTATTGAGCTCCTCCACCAACCATGTAGCCAACCCTCCAATGAGGCCCTCTCCCACCATTGGTCAAAGCGCTCCCCCAGTTTCCCTCAGAGCCCCAATGTAACTTATATGAATCAGCTCCATCATGGATAGTATGGTATTAATGGCCAGCATGGCAATCATGGATAGCATGGCTGTAATGGGCAGCATGGCTATAATGGGCAACTTGGGATAAATGCACAACATGGTATGTATGGGCAGCAAGGTATGTATGGACATCATGGTATGTATGGACAACAAGGATTCCATTGGCAACAAGGCCGTCATGATCTCTGTAACAAGATTCTACTCACTAAGTATAATGGGCAATCTCCCTCCCCATTAGACTTGGAGGAATGGACATTGTTATAAGATCCAAGATACACACTCTACTTTCTTATATACTTAAAATATATATGGTGAATATTATGTTGGCACAGAGGGAGAATAGATGAGAGACAAGAAAGATATAGAGAGAGGGAGAGAGGTAGAGAAATTGGCAACACACTAGGGACTAGAAGATGGGCCAGTCCCCCCCCCCCCCTTGTGGAGTTATATTATTGACAAGGAGCAAGCTCCTCCATTACACATAAGCTAGTTCTTACTTGCAAATCTTGGAAACAAGATCACAGTTCCTTGCACAATATACAACCAGCTAACACTTGTACAACTTGGAAGTTCGCACCTTTTGATCCTTCTTGAGTCTCCTTCTCTCCTATACAATATGTGTAGGGCTCTCCTCTTAGTGCTTGATTTCAGCAGAGCTTCCGTAGCACTTGCACCTTCTCTTCCCCTCTTGGAACTTGATTTTAGCAAAGCTTCTGCAACACTTGCACCTTCTCTTCCCCTCTTGGAACTTGATTTCAGCAGAGCTTCCGTAGCACTTGATTTCAACAGAGCTTCTGCGGCACTTGCACCTTCTCTTCTCCTTTTGGATGCATGTAAAGTGATGCTTCCTTTTCCTCCCTCCTCTTTTATAGGCTTTCAAGAGCCTCTCTTCTTGGAAAGACACTTAAGTTTATCTTCATGCAAGATGTGGTTGTTCCAGGACCTACTCTAGAGCACTAATGCCGAGATATCTCTCTGTGTGTTGTTCGGATGAAAAAATGTCCAACACAAAAGTTGTAGATCTCATTGTTTCCGATAACCCCCCTTACGACCCGTTTTTAGAGATCGTTTTTCTATTGCGAGATATTTTAAAAATAGATTCCCCATGCCTTTTTTTAAAAGAACAGCTTCTCAAACTGTACTCTTAACTTGTGGTCCATGTAACCACCTTAAGGAGAGTTCATTAAATTGACTTGGGCCTCAACCTTAAGATTGACTTCCACACAAAATCTTGTGTCTTTTTAGACCTTAGAAAGAGAAAATCACTTCTCTCCCTCACTTTCAAAGGATCATGTCTCTTGCCTTTCTTAGTCAGAGAATTACCTCTCTTGCCTTTCTTAATGAAAGAAAATACCTTAAACCTTGACTTGTAAGGGAGAGGATGACCCCAAATGAATGCAATGCTCATTACACACAAGTAAATGTTCCCAGGCGTCCTCGAATGCACACATAAATACATATATATAATGCTAATGCACTTCCTCTTTTTAGAACTTAATCCATCTTCATTTATGTGTAACTCCTTGGTTCTTGTGTACACTCTTACACTTCGCAGACACTTCTTTCCTCCTTCATAACTTGTACTGCATGTACTAAATATCCCCGTCACAGTGCTCTAATTACCCCATTAAGTGATGCACTAGGAGTATTGGCCTCTAAATTGTCTCATGGCTATGCTAGATCATCATCAACACTTAAAGAAAATTGAGTCATTAATTTATTAACATAAATTTATTAAATAGAGAATGCGTAATAAGCAATCAATTTAGTGACATCCCTCTTTAACTTTGTCTCAAGGTTCTCGAAGAGAGCTTGCCAAAAGAGGCTGGTCATGCGGGGATCTTGATCATTTATAATAGACTTAGGCATGCCATGATGTTTGAAAATATGAGCAAATGAATAGCTTAGCCATATGATCGGCTTTGATTGTCTTTCGCACAGGTATAAAGTGAGCTTTCTTACTGAATCTATCAATGATAGTCCAGATTGCATCGTTGCCTGCTTGTGTGCAAGGAAGCTCCATGATAAAGTCCATGGCTATACTTTCCCAAGGCTCATTGGGAATAGGTAATGGCTTCAGTAGACTAGGTGGTTTATGCCTGTCGTACTTTACTTTTTGGCATATCTTACACTCACGGACATATCTTTCAATGTCAGCTCTAAGAGTGGGCCAAAAGAAATATATTTCCAATGCTTGAGTAGTGGGTAGAATACCCCTATGTCCAGCATATGGAGATGCATGTGCTTCATCCATTACCTTGTGTCACAATGGTAATGCTATACAAATTGCTTGATGATAATACAAATAACCATCTCAAATTGAGTAAGGTGTAATTGACTGACTTGAGTTAAGAGTTAAGTTGATCCCATATGGTTAAGAAGTCAGAATCAGTTGCATACATTTTGGGTAAATCCATGAACGCATTATGGTAAACAATTGTGATTGCATTCACTCGAGGTCGCTGGTTTAGAGCATCTGCTACCACATTCTTAGTTCCAGATGTATGAAGGATTCGAAAATGAAACATAGATAAGAAATTTTCCCGGCACATCTATTTCTTTGACAACTTCTTCTGAGTGAGCGAGGAAGTATCTTAAACTTTGGTGATCTGTTTTAATAACAAAAGTTGCACCAACTAAGTAGTTTTTCCATACTTGAAGAGCATGTGCCACTGCCATAAGCTCTTTCTCATATACTGGAGCATGTAGCTCATGATCCTTGAGGCATCGGCTCTCAAATGCTACTGCATGATGCTCTTGGTTAAGCACAGCTCTAATGCAATCCCCAGAAGCATCGCAGTGAACTTAAAAGATTTATGAAGATCCGGAACTATGAGAATTGGCTCTTGAGTCACAAGAAACTTAATTCTTTCAAAGGCTTGTAGTTGCCTTGATCCCCAGCAAAAAGGCATTCGCTTCTTAGTAAGGTCATGTAGAGGAGATGCAATATAGTCCAAATGTTGTACGCAAAGTTGTCTTATGAACATCTTTAGGTACTATCCGTATCTAGTGATAGCCACTCTTGAGATCAATGCAACCAAAGATACTAGCCCCTTGCAACTTATCCAATATATCATCTATCCTTGGGATAGGAAAACGATTCTTGATTGTGATCTTGTTCAAAGATCTGTAGTCTATGCACATACAGAAAGAACAATCTTTCTTTTGAACAAGTAAGACTGGAGAGCTAACCCTTTTTCCAACAGTTCGCTTACTTGTTTTAGGATCTCATCTTGCTAACTTGCACTTACTTGGTAAGGCAGTTGGTTAGGTGGTGAACTACCTAGGATAAGATCAATTGTGTGATCTTTCGGGCACTTAGGAGGTAACTCTCCTGGGAGTGAATCACTAAAATAATTTTCATGTTGTTTAACAAAATCATTTTTGGCTTGATCAATTAAAGAGAGGGGTTCTTTTAAAGTCTAAAACTTAGAAGTATGAGTTGGTATTTTGTGTTCATTAGAGGCACCAAGTGCCCTTGAATCATTAGCTTCTTTTGACTCTCTCACAAAAATAATGTACACAGAAATAGCTTTCTTCATTTCTTTAGAAATGCTAACATGACTAATCATTGGCACAAGCCAATCTCCAGCATCAGTAATACATACTATGTTCCGACCCTTGAATTGAAATGTAAGGGTCTTCTTAACAAAATTGGGAAGAGGTCTGATCTTGTAATGCCAAGGCATGCCTAAGATAACATCACAATTACCAATGGGTGGAAGTAGGAAAGATTCTTGGTCGTGGTAATCCCCAATTCTAAGATTCAACCTCCCTTGGATAGGAGTAAAATTGCTTGTAAGTCCTTCAAATGCCGAACCTAATCCAATTGATGTTCCCAATCAATCCAATGGAATTTGTAGCCTTTCAACACTATCCATTGACACAAAATTATCTGTGGAACCTAGATCAAAGAGTATCAAAACTCATTGATTGTTGAGGGTCCCCCAACCCTTTAAGAGTTGTCTTTTCTTCTCATTTGAATGAGTGTTAGCTTGCACATTCGGAATAGAATTTGAGGGTGGTGGAGGAGGATCTTTAACCACATTTGCTTCCTTCCTTTTGTGAGGACAATCAGGCTTCATATGCCCTAACTCACCACAAAGAAAGCACCTTCCTTCCTCTTTGTACTTTTGTATCTCAGAGGGTGAGAGATACTTGCGCTTCTTCTTGTTACCCTCCTCTGGCTTTGAATATTGGTCATGCATAAAGGTAGGTCTTCTTTGATTAGTCCTGTCTCTTGGTTGATCATAGAGCTGCTCTTGTCTTGCTCTATAAGAACTCATCTCCAACTTTCGAGATGTACGAGGTGTATGCAAACTTTTAGCTATGTTGGTAGACTCCATCATGGAAGATAAGGTTTCATGCGGATACACTTCATGGTTCTGTGTAAATGATGGAGTAGGCCAGCTTCAAACTTCTTTTTCTTCTCTTCATCTCTGATCTCCATGAAAGGAGTTACCTTGTTGAGAGTGGAAAAAGACTGAATTTTTGTTACTTTTGTGATGTATAGTTGTTAAAGAAAGTGTTTGAGAGTGTTTTGGATGATATTGATTATGTTTTGGAAGTTCATGATGATTCTTAGTGGAAATGTGAGGCTATGTGATGTTCTGATAGGTTCTGTTGAGGTTCTAATTTTTTCTATATACCTTCTGTATAGCTTCTGTTTTGTTCTGATTTTCTTCTGTATGAAGCATGGATTGATGATTGATGAAGATTGAAATCTTTTGAAGGTTTATTGAATAGTTTTTGATAGTTTGGAATGGTTTTAGTATGAATTATGAGGATCTATTGTTCTCTGATGACCTTCTGTAACCCTCTGTAAACCTTCTGTAGAGCCTCTGTCTCTGCTCTGTATCTATTCTGTATCTGTTCTGTATCTACTCTGGTTCGGTACTATACTGTTCTGTAGATCTTCTCTAAGTGTTCTATAGAATGTATGTGTGACTTTAGGAAAGTTTTCTAACTTTTGGAAAGGATGAATCTAAGTTCAAAATAGCTAAAACAAATGAAAGAAGCAGCTGCTGAAGACTAAAGAGAGGACTGAAGTGACAGTGACAGTAGTAAGTTATGAAGAGACACTGTAGTGGCTCTGGTGCCCTTTCATACCTCCCATAATACCTCTTGGGAGGTGCATCCACGACCTAAGAGGGAGTCTTAATTTTATTTCAGAAAAAGAAAGACGGAACAATGTGCCTTTGTATCGATTACCGTGGATTAAACTAGGTGACAGTGAAAAACAAATATCCAATTCCTAGGAAAGATAAGTTGCTTGACCGACTCTAGGGAGCAAAGCTCTTTTCAAAGATCGATCTCAGATCAAGATATTATCAAATAAGAATTAGGGAGGAAGATATCCCTTAAATTGCTTTTAACACAAGGTACGGTCATTATGAGCTTATTGTGATGTCATTTGGGTTAACAATTGCTCGTGCCACCTTCAACAAGTTGATGCAAGACATTTTCCGACCCTACCTTGATGACTTTGTTCTCATCTTCTTTGATGATATCTTAACATATTCCAAGAATGAAGAAGACCATGAACCACAACTATGAACAAATCTTGAAACAATGAGAGCCCACAAATTTATGCTAAAAAGAATAAATGTACTTTCTTCCAGAAGCATATTGAATATTTAGGATTCATAGTATCGACAGATGGCATTTGAGTGGATCCTGCCAAGGTCCAAGATGTACAAGACTGGCCACCCCCAACAACATTCAAGGAAGTGTGAAGCTTTCTAGGGCTAATGGGTTGATATAGAGTCTTCACTAAAGACTATGCCTCAATCGGCGCACCTCTCACTGACCTTCTCAAAAAGTAGGTCACCATTACATGGGCATCTGCCATCGAACAATCTAGATTTGAGAAGTTTAAGCAGAGTTTAGTAACTACCCCTATCCTAAGGCTACCTGACCTTAGTGGAGAATTCATAGTTATAACTGACACAAGCTCTCTTGCTTTGGGTTGTGTGCTTATGCAAGAAGGATATCCAATAGCCTATGCTTCAAGAAAATTAATGATCCACGAAAGAAACTATGTCACACATGATCTAGAATCACTTGCTGTAATTCATGCCTTTAAACTATGGAGACATTACTTGCTTGGTAATAGGTTTTCTCTAGTCACTGATCATAAGATCCTAAAGTGCTTGGTCTTATGATTGCTACTACAGGGAGGACATAACTTCATAATGGTAGTCATTGATATGCTGACAAAAGTTTCACACCTTATTCCTGTAAAAACCAAAATTACAAGGCTTCTAATATCATCAGGCTTTTCATTAAGGAAATTTTAAAGTTACATAGATTACCCCAAAGAATCATCAGCGATTATGATTCTCTCTTCACCTCAAACTTTTGGAAGAGTTTGTTTGAAGCTCTAAGAACCCAGCTCTGCTTCAATGCTGCTTACAATCCCCAAATCGATGGTCAAACAGAGCAGGTCAACCGAGTTATTTAGGACATACTGAGGGCTTAATATAATAGGGAACCCAAATGGTGGATCCAATACCTACCCTTGGTTGAATTTGCCTACAATGCATCATACCATCAAAGTATTGAAATGACTCCTTTTCACTCACTATATGGGCAAGATTGTCTTGCCCCATTAAATTTTTATGATGCTACCCTACAGGTAGAAGCATCTAGGCAAATGCTAGAAGAAATGGATCACAAGTGAAAGCTATAAGGCAAGATATTCAAGCCACCAAGGATCGATAGAAGGCATATGCCGATCAACGAAGGCAAGAATGTATTTTCAAAGAAGGTGGCATGGTTTTCCTACGAGTTCGCCCAAAGAAAAGTTCATTATCTTTGGGGGAATTCAAGAAGCTAAGTCCCGGGTATTGTGGGCCATATAAGGTGCTAAAGTGTATAGGGCCAAATGCCTACAAGCTGCAACTCCCTAACAACTTGAAAGTACATAATGTATTTCATGTCAGTCTATTGAAAGCATATGTCCCTAACCTAGACCATGTACTTAACAACCAATAAATTGTAATGCCAAGTCAGGGAGTCCTCGAACTTCAATAAAAAAGATACTTGACATGCGAGAGAAGACTCTAACAAGCAAAACCATCAGAGAATATCTAGTCCAGTGGAAAGATTACCCGAAAGAGGATGCCACTTGGATTGATCATGAATCGCTATGTAACCAATATCCCTAGTTTTATTCGAGATGAGGACATCTCGATTCCTCTAAGGGAGAGAGGATGTGATATCTCGACTTTAATTTAAAAAATTTTCAACTTCTCGCAAAATGGACTTCATGAACTCTAAAATAATTAAATAGAGAAGATCTCGAGCAAAAAGATCCGAGGATCATCGTAACCCGATCAACAAGAACTATAGCCACCCATCACGGAAGTTATCGCATGAACAAGAGTTATGAGTCATATTAGTCATTAGTGGTCCAAAAATACTAGATTTTTGGACAAACTAGTATATTTTTGATCTTTTGGATATTATCTATTGTAAATATCCTAAAAGGCTATGGAAAATTCTAGAACAACGTGTCATGTAAAAAAAAACAAGTGGCTTTTTTAGCCAGTTTTGGAGATTTAATGCAAAAAGAAGGATTGATAAAATCACACACATTGCGATCACAGTTTACAGGCAACAAACAACACTTTGAACAGGGATAAGAAGAAGGAGTGATCTAGAAGAATTCTAAGCAAGTGTCTTGGGGTCTTAACCCCCTTTCGAAGCCAACAAAACCATCAAATTTGTGGTCTGAGCATTAGATTGTTGATTTTACCAAGATTTCCTCCATAAAGAACTCTTCTTCTTAGCCACAACCCTTCCTCTCTAATTTAGCTATAAATAAGAGACATGGGGAGCCATTGAAAGTAGTCCATGCAAGAGGGGAGAGGCCCTGCTCAGGAGTATACAATAAGAGGGATTGAGGCAAGAGAAGCGCAAGCACGGGAATTTCTCATCAAGAAGACAAGGAGGATACTCCACAAGCTCTCAAATTCAATTCCTCCATCCCTTTTATCCTATTCCTTCATGTGGAATCAAGAATCTTCTTGATTTCTCGAAATCTTTGATAATCACTTTTTCTCTTGTCAATCTAGTTACCCCCAAGCTCCTTCACCAAAATTTCCTTTTTTGCAGTCTTGCGTTAAAGACCATGGCCCCGAAGAAGAAAGCTATGAAGGCCTCGTGGAGGCAGGAGTTGCCAATAACGCAGCGAATACAATTACTACAAATGAAATGGCGAGTACATGGATTACAAACAAAGCCGCGAATACCATCAACCAAGCACCCGTCATGGATCTTCATATACTAATTTTCTTAAATAAAAGCAGCTAGCAGGCCTTTATCCCATGAATAGGCAATAGAAGCTACATGCGAAAAATAAGATTTTATTCGATTCATGCATATAATTTCTTTGAGGAATTCTTAAGTGCGAATTCCAAGGGTTAACTTGGGTCTGTACAAGATGAACCTATGCGAGTACAAGGAATGTACTGTGTCCCTAAAAGATTTAATATTCTTTATTTTTGTGTTGATCAAATGAAATTTTTGAATCACAAATGCTAATCCTTGGTATATAAGAGACCTTAAGATGCAATTACCAAATGACACTATTCTTACTTAAATTCAATCCAAACTAATCCCCAAGGAAGAGGGAATCCAGGAAGACTATTGGAAGGTATCGCTACTTATGCTGATTTGTCTCGAAGTTATTTTGCCACTTATGTTGATTTGTCCCGAAGTTATTTTGCCACTTATGTTGATTTGTCTCTTAGTTATTTTGCCACTTATGCTAAATTTCCTCGATGTTATTATTTTTGAAAAGAAAATATTTGTCTTGGAAATAAACTTGTTAAGAGTTTATGCATAATGCATTCGAAATAAGATGTTTGTGATTGTAAGCTAGGTACTAACCTTTCCTAAAATCATCACGCTAAAAGGTGGATGATTGAGTAGTACAGATTGCCGGACTGAGGCAATTTTCTGGTGAACACAAAACGCCGGCAAAGGTAGTGTTCTTGATTGCGCTAGACCTCCCGAAGGTCAACGTGAATAAAATCTACTCAAAGGGGTTTTTCTTTTATTGTTTTGTGTTAGTGACTTTAGACCAATCATGACGCGAAAGGTCTTGTTGTAGGGAACTCTAGTCGCGGTAGGAGGAGGTGAGGATACTAGGGGGCTTTGGTCATAAACTCCTTAGGCTCTTACGAACTACCAACTACCCTTCGATTTCCAGACTGTGTTCTGGAAGCTCCAAGACTAGTTGGGGAACGAAACTTGGAGAGAATAATACTTCGAACAGAAGATATTATAAAAGTCATTTTTATAAAAGAAACTATTAAGAAGGAATTGCTTAACTCAGTTTTTGTGTCACAAATTAAAGGCGTGTAACGAATTTTTATCAGGAGATAATTCAAGGAAGCTGATTTTATATGTTGAATCTAAATGGGTAGGTAATTAAATAACTAAAACTACTCTCTCGAGGGGAAGCAAGAGGATGGACCCTTGACAGCGGATCTAGACTTATAGCTGGGTGGTCTCGGTAAGTCGAGAGCTTTCCTAAGAAGGAATAAAAATCACACTTGATGCATCATTAGAAACTAGAAAGACTGACTCACATCACTTTAGAATCCGCTAGTATTAGTTAGTCACTAGTAATAGATCCCGAGGGGTCCACTAGGGTTTACTGTATGGTACCACGTGAGTGTAAGGGATGGGGGCTATTTAAGGGAAGGAAGGTATATTTTATAAGGTAAGGTCCCATAAATAGGGGATAGATAAGGGGTATTTTCATATATTTCTTGCACACAGGTGACATCTCCTTATTACTACTAGTGAATCCCCCGTGTAATAGATTTGACTAGAAAAAACTTAGGTTGAACCTCATATGAGCAACATGAACTTCCACTCCGGGGTAGACTTAAGTGAACCTAGTTAGTAAACTTCAAGGGTTTTATCAAAATCCTGGACGATGCTTCCTAGGACATCTCTTGATGGGCTTTTAAGAATGTACCACCGAGGAATAGCTCGAGTGACACCTTACATTCTTTCTCTCTTTCTCTCTCTTCAGCTCATTCTCCTCTCTCCTCTCAGCTTCATTCATTACAAAGTTTATAGAGAGACCATTGAGTGGTAGATTGCGTGTGAGCAGCACTCCTACAAGTATAGGAAGTGCATCACAAAAGGGAATAAAAAAGTGGTCGAGTTACTTTGTGTGCCAAATGTTTTTACAAACTATTCCCATGTAGATGATGAGTATGATGGTTTAGATCAGAGTACGAATGAGGAGTTTAGCATTCCAATTGTTTGTACACCTGGTGTAAGAAAAAACAGGGTTGATGCAAAGGAATCAGACATAGTACTTTGTAGTACATAGGTCAACAAGAGTAAGATATCCCACAAACAGTGTTGACATATAATGGTTAGGCTGCTCATCATTATGCATATATGATGATGGTTATAGAATCAATTGAGCCCACTTGTTTTGAGGAAGCTATTGGTCATGTGCATTGAGAGAAAGTGATGGATGAAGAAATGGCTTCATTGGATGTAAGTCAAACTTGGGATTTGGTAACACTACCTACGAGAAAGAAAGCTATAGGTTGCAAGTAGGTTTACAAAGTAAAACATCATGCAAATGGAAGTGTGAGCACATATAAAGCAAGATTAGTTACAAAAGCTTATTCATAGACTTATGGGATCGATTATGAGGAGACATGCTCTAGTAGCAAAGATGTCAACTGCAAGAGCTATCATTGCAATGGCTAAAACAAAAGGTTGTGTTTTGTATCAAATGGCCATAAAGAATACATTCTTGCACGATGAGATTGTAAGAAGAAGTGTACATGAGCACCCACAGGGTTATGAGAGCATGGTTCACCCTGATTATATGTATAGGCTATGTAAAACTGTGTGTGAGCCGAAAAAAGTACCAATAGCATGGCATGACAAGATAGTACAGTATCTTGTCTCTATTGGTTTTCATGTTGAAAATGTAGATCACTCACATCATGGTCATCAGAGTAATAGGGCCATTGTTATGATTGCATTGTTTGTGGATGATTTGATATTTGGGAATGATAATGTGCAAGAGGTGGAGCGTGTGTAGAGTTGCCTTAAGTAAATTTTATTGACATTAAATATTTGGGAGAGATAAATACTTTCTTAACATTGAGGTGATAAGAACATGTAAGGTGATATGGCTCTCACAAAGGCAGTACATCGTGGATATATTGACAAAGTATGGTATGGTAGATTGTAAGCCAATCTCAGTGCCGTTGGATCATCAAAAGCTAAGTGCTGATGTGGGTGAGATATTGGAGGATCCCACGATGTACAAGAAGACGTTGGAAAGTTTGATCTTCACTAGTATCACCAGGGCAAGTTGTAACTCCACAACTGGCTTGGAGAGTCAATTTATGTAGGTGTCTCACAAGCCTCATTTGGATAGCATGAGACTTACCTTGTGGTACCTTATAGGCACATTGTATTATAGTATCCTCCTTTATGAGGCTAGCTTGGTGGTGTACTTATTTGATTATATTGATAAAGATTAGGCATATAGTATGTTTGATAGGAAGTCCACCAGTGGCTATTTATTTTATTTTGGAAGTCTGGTTGTGTCTTGGAGTAGTAAGTATAGAAGCAAAGTACAAGGATGTTGTTATAACAACATGTGAGGTAGCTTGGATTGAAAGCTACTTTATGATTTGGAGATGTAGATAGATAGGAGAGTTGTCACTTATTGTGACAACATGAGCACCATACAATTGGCAAGGAACCCAATGTTTCATGCATACACGAAACACATTGAGGTTCATTACCATTTCATCAAAGAATGGGTCTTAATAGGTGACATTGATCTCATATATGTGAGCGTAGAGAAGCAGGTTACAAATATATTTACCAAGGCCCTAGTAGCAAAAAAGCTTTGATAATTTTAAAGCTTACTTAGAGTACAAGTCATGGAGTTGAGCTTGAGAGGGGGAGTGTTAAGATGTCAAGCTTGATACTCATATACCTGGATGTCTATTTTCGCATTCATATCATTGATATGGTTGGTACTTGTATCCACATATAATTCTAGTGATACTTTATAACTGTCATTAGTTAATCCATCTACCCAAGTTATGGGATATATATCTAGTTGTCTTTCTAGTTAGCGTACTCACACTATGGACCATTGGTATATATATAGTGAAGAAGAAGAAGAGGAAGACTAGGGTTTTCAGCTTCCTATCTTGTGTGCATTCTTTGTGTGTTTTGTGTCTTGCAAGAGCTCTCTCTCTCTCTCTCTCTCTCTCTCCATCTTTTCATCCACTATTCAATCCCTCACTCTCATGCTTTTACCTTCTTACTTTTTGGATAACAAGATGGGACGAAGAGGAATAATGATGAGAGTGGCTTCTCTTTCTTAAGTCCCTCACTCACTCTCACTCTATCTTCCTCGCTCTCAAAGCTATGGTCAAGCAAGTGCGAAGATAGAGAAATCAAGCAAGTGAGAAGATAGAGATTAGGAGTTTCTCACAAAGTGTATTTAAGTATCTATAATGTGTGATATGTATGCCTATGATTCTTATGTGTGGAATATATATGCCTAGTAACGTTCTTGCCATGCAAAGTGTGGCTTTAGGGTGCACGAGTTGCACACATTGAACAATTGAGGATGATCACTCCACAAATGATTCAGCCATACACACAAATGGCATTCGTTTCACGAGAGGCAATCTTAAGGAAGTTACCTAATACCTCAGAGAGTCAAGAGAGGAGCAATCATAGGCTTTTGTGCTTATTATCGATGCCGATATATTTCCTTCACCTAATATGCCATCAAACATCAAAACAATGTTGCATATATGTTGTCAAACCCGTGTGCACAATGTGTCCTTTTGGTGTGTAAAGACTTTGTGCCAATGTCTACGCCCAGTTTCAAAAATTGCATGCCCACACTAATTGTGGTTTAAAATGCAATGCCCACAAGACAATAATAGACATGGATTGCTTTAATCACATTAGGAGATCAAATTTTTACCAATTTAGGGGTTCATTGGCTTTAAGATGTTGTGTATGATAGAAGAGGTAAATACTAAGTTGGCTAAACATCTATGAAAATTCATGCGAAAAGCAAAAAATATTGCATACGCATGAGGTGATTGGGTGCTTGCACTATGTGGAGCGACATAGATATGCATACTAGTTGGATAGTATAATGGATTGGATAATAATATGGATGCCTAAGAGCATCGCTTGAAGGCGGGTCATGAAGCACCTAAAGTCAAATTAGGATAAAACGCAGCCGAAATTAAGAAGGGGGAAAAAAAAAGAAAATCCCAATTTCGCCCTCGCCCTTTCTCTCACAGAGTCACAGACTCTCACAGGGAAAAGGACCCTTCTCTCTCTCTCTCTCTCCTCTGTCTCTGTGCCTGGTTTTGCTTCTCTGTTTGTGCCTCCCTTTGCCAGCCACCCAGCCCGATCTATGCTCCTGCTCCCTGCACCCAACCTTCCTCCCTCCATGGTTGCCCTGTTTTCCCTCGGGAGCTTGCCCTGCTACAGATCTGCATTAGATGAATGGTCTGAAGCTCACCGGCCAGCCAATTATTACATAAAAGCCCTCAAGGTCTCGGACATGGACCTCTGATCTCGCAGGAAGGAGACCTGCACCCCCATCTGCTGACAGAAGGTACGCTTTAAACAGACGCAATATCCAGGTATGATCAAACAAATCTTAGGCAGATTCCCTCGCAGCAAGCCTTCTTCCAAATCTGATGCAGATGATGGCGGCACCATGCCTGGCTCAGGGGGTTACCCCCTCCAAAATGGTCCACTCAGCAATGGAGGCGCCTCCACCAAAGGAAACGGGCTGAGTAACGGGTCTGCTGCTTCGCCTGCCGTCCCGGTTCCCCTGTCCTCCCGGCTTGGGTTTCCCTCTGCTGCCGGCCGGATCCTACCTACCGTAGGTGCCAAGACCGCCCCTGTTCCCATTGGCAATGGTGCATTCTCCTCGATCTCCGAGCCCCTTCCCCTGTTCCGGGATGTGCCGAGTTCAGAGCGCCAGAACCTTTTCATCACAAAGCTCAACCTTTGCTCTGTAGTGTTTGATTTTAGTGACTCGAGGAAGAACGCAAGGGAGAAGGACATCAAGCGGCAGACGCTGCTTGAGCTTGTGGATTTTATGAGCCCAGGAAGTGTTAAGATGTCAGAGCTTGCAATGGAAGAGATCACAAAGATGGTGGCTGCAAATGTGTTTCGCACTCTACCTCGGTCAGCCCATGAGAATGCCATGGTAGAGTCCTTTGATATGGAGGATGAGGAACCTGCGTTGGAGCCATCTTGGTCCCATCTGCAGGCAGTATATGAGTTCTTTCTGCGATTTATCATGTCTACTGAAACTGATGCAAAGATAGCAAAGCGGTACATTGATCACTCCTTTGTGCTCAAGCTTCTGGACCTCTTTGACTCTGAGGATTCCAGAGAGAGGGAGTATTTAAAAACAATACTCCACCGGATATATGGGAAATTTATGGTGCATCGGCCATTTATCCGTAAAGCCATCAATAACATATTTTATCGCTTCATCTTTGAGACAGAAAGGCATAATGGCATTGCTGAACTGTTGGAGATCTTGGGGAGCATAATAAATGGTTTCGCTTTACCACTGAAGGAAGAACATAAGCTCTTCCTTGTTCGAGCTTTGATTCCTTTGCACAAACCGAAGTGTGTGTCTGTTTATCACCGACAGTTGTCTTACTGCATAACCCAGTTTGTTGAAAAAGACTTAAAATTAGCTGACACAGTTATAAGGGGATTGCTGAAGTATTGGCCTGTTACAAACAGTCACAAGGAGGTATTGTTTCTGGGAGAGTTAGAGGAAGTCCTGGAGGCAACTCAACCTGCTGAGTTTCAGAGGTGCATGGTGCCCCTTTTCCGGCAGATTGGACGCTGTCTTAACAGCTCACATTTTCAGGTAATTATGTGTCTGCTTCTTTAAAGCTCCTACTGTGTTTGTCAGATGCTGATTGTCTTGGTTATTGTGGTATGGCTTAGCTGTAAGTGGATGGGTTTGTTTTGGGCGTTCGTCAGTTAGCTAATCAGGGTTCAATCAGGTGACTGATGGTTTTGCACCTCTGTCCTCAGTTGTCTCCTGATCAGTGTGCTAAGTCCAATGAAATCTTATGACATTTGTCAGGATGCTGATTGTCTTTGTTATGTGGTATGGCTTAGCTGTAAGTAGATGGGTTTGTTTTGGGTGTTTGTCAGTTAGCTAATCAGGGTTTAATTAGATGACTGATGGTTGTGCACCTATGTTCTCAGTTGTCTCCTGATCAATGTGCTAAGCTCAAAGAAATCTTATGACATGTTTGTCACTCTGGAGAAGATTGTGATTTTACATGGTAAAAAGAAAATGTCAGTGTACATGGTTTCTCATCTTGTAGGTAGGACTTAAGGAAGATAAAACAAACATGCGTATTTGTTTCCAATGTTAAATTGAACTGTGTATTCTTGCATGGTTTTTAAAGGACTCTGACAAAAAGGTCTAGTTTGTTTTGTCCTTGATCTCTGATGAAAATTTATATTTCAGTTTTTTGAAAGCATTGCAAGTTATCATCAGTATCTGGAGTCAAAAGCACATCAGGAAGCTACACTGATGGAGAGACATTAACTAGAGAATTGAAGGGACATTGAAATCAGATGTGAATGATGAAAGAACAAGGTGGATAAAGTTGAATGTGAAAATGAACGTAAAAGGCAAAGGAGAGAACATGAAGTAATTAGAGTAGTTCAAGCTGCACCTGCTGGTGAAGTGTGAGGGCAGCTTAATTGCCGTTGCTCCTTCACAAGGTGCAGCTCAGTAAATGTACTTTGATTTGAGGAGGCTTGGATTTAGTAGGATATTTTATCCAAGGTAATTTCTTACCAAGTCCAAAGCTAATGTGGGTTGATGGATTTGAAGAGTAATCTGCCTCTTGCATTCTGTATTGTTGCACATTATCTTCTTTCAGTGGCTTAGTTAGTGGCCTAGAGTCAGCTATATCTCGTATGGATAGTGGATTTGCTTAGGTAGGGGCCTACTTTAGGTCATGTAGCATGGCAGACTAAAGGCCAGCGCCCAAATTTTGCAATTTGCAGATACCTTGCATCATTATTTCAAGGTGTGGCAGGTATTTCTTGCAATCATCCTATAAGTGGCAAAATGCAATAGTGGCTGCTTTCATCATGCAGGATTCTACTTTACTTTCTTCAAGCAACTCTATGCCAGCAATGCATGACTTTCCCAGTCAGTCTTGTGAGTATTTGAAATGTTTATGTGCTGCAGTACTGAGCCTGACAAATTTTAGAACGGGGTTTTTATTCCGTTTTGGCAATTAGTTTGCTTTTACAGTTTTCTGTCAGTAGTTGTTTCTTTAAGTATACTCTGGCAAGCAGCATTTATGATCTCAATGGGCGGTAAGTGACAACCTTGCTGCTACTTAGAATGAGTTTGTGGAGGGAATTGGAATACATGATCCTAAGCCATTGAAATGCACTTTCTAACTCAACAATATGTTTTGGACCACAGGTGGCAGAGCGGGCTTTGTTTCTGTGGAACAATGATCACATTGTAAATCTTGTGACCCAAAATCGCTCAGTAATTCTGCCCCTTATCCTTCCAGCATTGGAAAGGAATGCTAGGAGCCATTGGAATCAGGCTGTGCATGGCCTGACACTGAATGCACGAAAGATGTTTCTGGAAATAGACCAGGAACTTTTTCAGGAGTGCAAGGTCCGCTTTGAAGAGGATGAAGCAAAGGCAAAGGTGCTTCAAGAGAAAAGGGAACTTACATGGCAGCGATTGGAAGCCGCAGCTGCTGCAAAAGGTTGAAGGATTGCTCATGTCCTTGGAATGAGGAAGCATCGTTATATTGTTGAAACGGAGGAATGTCAGAGATGGGCTCATTGGCATGTGTTATAGATTGATGAGTCGCTTCTCAGTCTAGACAAATGCTGCAGTGCAATAAACCCTTTAAGATTTGGTCAAGGAAGACAGATTCGAGGGTCCAGGCCCTATCCAGAGGGGCTATGTATGGCATACCCTCCTTGGTTTAAAACTCCCTCCTGGTTTGAGGCTAAAATGGAGGGACACGTGGAGATGTTAGTTGATTGGGTGACCATGAATGTAGCTACAAACAGACCACACGTGACTGTTGAAAGTGAATTTATTTTTTCAGGTTTTGGTGGTTTGCCTTTCAACCCCCATACCTCTTTCGTTCAGTAGGTGGATTTTTGTTTAGGTGGTACAGAGGTGTTTATTGACTGTTAAGGCATGGCTCCCATTGGTGCATGTAAGGAGGTGCTATGAGCTTGTTCTCTTGCATATGTACAAATGTGATGGATACCTTGCACTGCATGGCCTTGAAGTTCAAGATCCTGCAGCTTTCTCAGTTTTACAGGTTCATCTTCCTTATTTCAAATAACTTAAAAACTTTTTCATGAATGCCCTTTGCTCATCTTAAGTCAAGTCTGTGCAATGACTGATCTAAAGCATCGGTGGAAAGTCGGATCCTTACAAATGACTTTACATTATGCCTTGGAGTCTCGAGTTTTCTAATTATACTTGTTTTCAGCTCAACCTATGTGTTGTCTGAGTCATTTCAACGCTGCCAACTGCTTGATCTCTGTACTCTATGGCTTTGGGTCGTTATGACATTTCTAATGCACTTCAGGAATAGAGTGGTGCATAAGGCTGTCCGAATATTGTGCATGGTGTGATAGTATGTCACATCAGTCACTAATCCTCCCTAAAGTTACCCTAGGCAGTAGGTGGCATCCTGAATGGAGATTGGAATCAAAGTTGTCCTAAAAGACGAAATATCTGGATTCTTTAGAGGTGTTGATAAATTCAAAAAGCTGCATGAGGAGTCTAGCATTTTTGAGTTTTCAGACTTTGGAACAACTACCCTTTCCCAGTCAGTATCAAGCAATTTGAACGATACAAGTATTCTCAAATTTTGTGGGCTGTCTGCAAAAAATTGGAATTATTAAGAAAAGGACTAATAAGCTTGGTGACTTAATTATTCTAAATTGAGTGCACTTTCCAGCTTAAGCTTTGCAATAGGACAAGAATACACCTAACATAACAAACTTAAATTTGATATCATGTTTGACTATTATGTCACAACCCATGCCACGAGGGTTTTCCAAGAAAGAAGAAAGGAAGGAAGAAAGTTTTATTAGCATCCTTAAAAGGTGTCTTGGAGGCACATATGACCAGCACTATATGCCATCAATCATCTAGATAGAACCCACTCTAGGGTGCTATAAGCACAAAACTACAAGGATTTGAAATTCTATATGTTAAAAGGTGATTTCATGTAGTCAAAGGGATGCCAAGTTCATGTGTAGTAGGTTAGTCTCTTTGCTCTCTATTGTAAGTGATGGAATCTAATCATGCAATATCAACTTGTTTATTCCTAGATAAGTTGGCATAACTCCTTGATAGTGAGAAGTCAATTCTACATTTGGTTGCCATTTCACTTTTGAGTGTGTAGTCCTCGTTGAGATTCAAAGCAGTTAAGAAAAAGACTTCATTGACATTTAGGTTTAATAGTCCCATAATATGATTTTCTTTTTCTTGGAAGGTTATAAGCTTAAAGTTCCATTTTCCAAGGGGTTTTGAGGTCTAGAATGAAATAAAATAGTAGTTCGACTATTGCTAAGGCAGATTGTGCTTGTGATACTCTCACCAACTTGAAGCTTGAGAGCTATGATTAAATTCTCTCTCCCTTTTTAGGAAAATGATATGAAGGGTTTGACTTGTGTAAATGATGGCTTGAGCTATGCTTGGGCATTCAATTGGCTTGTTGCTTCAAATCCTATGGTTGCTTTGAAGTTGTTTATTATTTTTGGATCTTGGGGCTTTTTTACACCTAAGCCAAAGGAATCCCTTTTTCGTGAGGCCCTTAGTTCATTCCGAAGAGGTTGGGACTTTGAGATGGATGCCTCACACTTCTTGGTCTCTCAACTTGTAAGGTAATTTATATCAATTTTGGTGGTCTCTTATGTCAAATCCCCTTTTGAAAACAATTGAGTTGCTAGCTTTTTTATCCTAGTGTAAGTCAAGATGTTTGGTACCTTTAAGATCTAGTGTTGTGTCAATATGACTTGTCACAAGTTTTGAGTAAGGTTTTACATAAATTCTCAATACCCTTTGGGAATGATAAGGGATGTCTTTCCATGGTGTGAAGCTTAAAGTCCTCCAAGCTACCGTGTACCGTTCAAGTGATAAGGTGGTAAATTGGAGGAGCAAGTCCTAATATTTAGACATTTAGCTTGTTTACAATGGTCAAGTGTGATGACTATTTATTGAGAGAGGGCATGCACAACAAAGGTTTGTTTAAAATATATACAACTAACAGAGGCTTATACTAGATATGATTAATATTTGTAATTTTTAAATTATATTGATCTTTGAAGGAATTTCACATTTTTATAGTTATGTGAAAATTAAGTGCATCAAATTTGTAGTGTGTTTGATTTTAGCTTTGTGAACTATGACTTTGGCCCTAACTTGGTGCATTGCGATTGTTATTTGCACACAAACTATATCCTTGCACTATAATAGAGCAAGTATGAAACTTGAGATGCAAACTTAGAAATCTTTAGGTGTAAATTGCAAGAGAACCACAATTCTATGGCTATAGGAGAGGTGAGAGTTTTGTGTGAAGGAGGATACACGAAGCACATGACACATAAAAAGGGATTTCCGGAGTGGTGGAATGCCTTGTATGACTACCAAATTTCTTGCGCAAAAGAGAGGAAGATTACCTGAGATACATGCAACATACCACGAGTTGGAAGATCTAATGGAATGGAAGGTTTGGAAGAAGATTCACGAGTTTGAGGAAGATTCACACACTAGTGTGAGTTGGAAAAATGAGTTGTGTAAAATTTACATGTTGGTCCCACACATGCAAGACCACATAATCCAGTGCCATGTGCCCAATGATCCACAAATGATGGAGACCCATTTGTAGTGTGTTGATCTTTGATGTTGTCACGTATGCATTTGACTGGAATTTGCGATCGACTATTTGCCACATGGCAAGCATGCCATGTTTCTTGGCCAATCGTTTGAGTTATGTCATCATCATGAATTTGACATTCTTTAAATATGTGGACATTCGGTCACATAGTACATTTTTTGAGCGAGATTTCGAAGGTTGATCACTTTCAAAAGTACCTCTCTTCTAGTCTATTTGAGCAAGTATTTGCAACCTCTTGGACCACACGACATGCAAGGAGTAATTCTTGGAGTGTCTGATTGTCTCTTTGCACATGGTATCGTTTGGATTAATTTTGGTCACCTCTTAAAAAATTATGATATTTAAAAAAGCATGTTTTTGATCTTGTGATTATATAACAATCTTTTGGTCATGTAACAATCATGTTCATGATTTGTATGTCTTTTGATTTGTGCATATCTTGTAGCAATCATGCTTTTATGTAGGCCGCCTTCTTGAGCCCAAGGCTAGGAAAAAAATCCCCTCTCTAGCATTAAGATATAACCAAAGTCCATGTTCTATAATATTGCAACACTGATATATACATTCCCTATATTATTTAAACTAGTAACTTGGATATTTAGGATGTTGGTAATTGAGTGGGTATACTTTATTATTGTATTCATGCTTAACATATATCTCCATTGATGATGGATTCACTTAATGCTAGGGTAAAATGATATTGTCTTGGCTTGTTGTTGGCTATTTGGCATGGTCACACTAGTTAAAGTAGCTATCTTGTTAGTATTATGGAGGTGGTATTGCAGATTTTGTCAGCTCCATTCATATTCTACTTAGTCTTTAAGTCTCATGAAAATACATCAATGTCAAGCCCTTGTAGATATGAGGCTTCTTAAGAGAGTATGCTTGTGGTCTACCATTCTAGTGCTTGGCTTTAGCATGAAAGCAATAACAACCATGCTTATTTGCAAGCCTTCTTCATTAGTCCAAATCTAGGATAGAACTCCCCCCTCTAGCATAATGCCAAAAGCCAAAATGAGGATGTTAGTAATTGAGTGGGTATGTTGGTTTTTGATGAGAACTTCCCAATTGTCCAAGCATTTTTCATGGTTTATTCTATGTCCTAATAACCGAAGAGCCAAAAGGACCAATGGATGGATTAATCCAATAGGACATCTCCATTGATGAATTTTTCCATAAAAGCATGGAGGGCACCTAGATTCTATGGCATGTAGGGAGCCATTCTAGTAGTGTCGGAATGACTCCTTGTGCATTATAGGGTTCAAGTATGAACTATCAATTTTACCCTCATGATCTTTTCCTCTTGTAGTTTTTTCCCCAAATCCTTCATTTTGGAAGTATCAAGTTGATTATGAATTTCATTTGAAACTAAGTTTGGCTCAAATGTGAATCCTTGGCTTTTGCATGCTTGACTTCTATAGATTTGGGTGCTTGGGATTGTGGACCTAAACCAAGCCTAGGTTATTTTGGGTCTTTGTAGAGATTTGGGTTTGGATATGGAGGTGGTATTGCAGATTTTGTCAAGTCTATTCATGTGATCATTGTACAAATGAGCACCTTAAAACAATCATGCTTGCATGCTAGCCTTTGACTTGAATCCAAAACTTGCATAGAGTTTCCCCTTTAGTATCAATCTGAAGCTAAGGTTATTTTGCAACCAAAGTTAGAGGTGAAGGATTTCTCTTGGCTTGTATTTGCAAGTTGTTGAGAAACACGGATCATTGAGCAAGGTCTAGCTATGGAGAACGAAATTCAATGACAAGAAGCATGATGAATGAAACTAGACACAGTGGATTGTTGCTCGAGTGAATTAGATTCCAAGATAGATTAGCTTGGACTCATAAACACAATATTGAGTAGAGAGACAATATTGAAAGTACAAAGTACAATAGCATTCATAATTTAACTCAATGTTAAGTACATGCTTTTATAGTTATAGGATGGTTCCCCTTTTCTCGTTGTGCCTATGGGATTCAAGCAACTTCTCCTAGGCTATTGCATGTCCCTTGCTCTATTGCTCCATACAAATACACTATCTTAGGAGTGTGATTGCATAAATCTCAACACCCCTCCTCAATCACAACCATAAAAAGCACTAAGTATACAGAGGCTATAATGAGTAGAACCTTGCTAAGTGTAGACATGGAAAAAACTAACCATATAAAGCTAGAGGGTGTCACATGGCCTCACTAAATGTGCAAAGGTTGTAGAGCAAGTTACGTAAGGATTACAAAGCTTATGGTTAGAGCATGCAAATACATAAAAGGCTTAAAAAAACCAGTTTGAATAGTGGGAATAGAAGGATTGATGAGGGTTTGTCCTTCTATTCTTGAGTGTCTTCTTCTTCTTCTTCGTGGTCTTCTTCTTCTTTGGCAGTTGCTAGGTAGGCCTTCTGTGATCTTTTCCTGGCATAACAAAAATTTTCAATGTGTCTTGTTCTTCTGTAGAAGTCGCAGACAATGTCTCTCTTCCCTTTGTACTTGTTATTGACATAGAGAACCTGTTCTTCCTTTGAAGTGCTTGCTTCTTCTTTTCCTTTAAGATTTTCCTCTTCTTCTAGGAGTGATGCTTTAATGTCTACCAGCTTTGGATTTGGCATATTAATTAGTGTGGTGGAGACATTACCAAATTTTGGAGGAAGACTCTTCAGCAAAAATCCAATGCATACATCTTCATCCATTTTTAAATTAATCCTTGCAAGTTGAGTTAGCAGACTTTCCATATAATTAAGATTGGTTGCAAGGGATGTATTAGCCTTTATATCCAACCTGAAAAATTAATCCATATTTTGAAGATTTAGATAGGGCATCGAATAGTGTGTCCAACTACTCCCAAGTGGCACGAGACGTATCACGTGTCTACTTGGTGGGTATAACATATCATCATCAAGCTCAAGCTAAATGATGGCTTGGGCTTTGTCATCATTCTTTTGCCATAGTGCTGCAGGAGCAACATGTCTGGGTTTCTTTTCTTAGCCACTTGTTATTGACAAATGCCCTTCTTTATCATGATCAACTTGATCCTTGTCTGCCAAGTGTGGAAGTCCATTCCTTTGAAGTGGCATGACGAAAAATCTTTCCCCATACTGGATGGTAGGAGTAGTATCAAATGAGCTTCAACAATTGAGATAATCCAACAAGAGAGCTGAAAAAGAAACAATTGTGCCAAAAGACACAATAGCTACCTATTAGTGTTTAAATAACACTATTTAGTATCAAGAGATACTATCTTGAAGCATAATGTCAGATGTTTATGTTTGATCTTCTTGAACCTTATTCTTGTTGAGTTTGAGGATTGCACTTGTTGGAACTTCAGTGGTACAGTGGATAAGAGTTGCGGTGGGTTGAGGGAGTGAGAAAATGAAGTAATTTTTGAGCTTGAGATTAAAATGGCTATGGTTGTCCTATCAAAATAGGGTTTCTCTCTAATGAAGTGATAATGCACTTCTATGTGTTTTTTCCTAGTATGGTAGATTGGGTTCTTTGTCAACATAATGCTGCTAATGTTGTCACAATATATGATAAATCCACCATCAATTTCAATCCCCGTGTCACATAAAACCAATCTTAGTCACGTCTGCTCACATGCTGTGAATGCCATACCTCGGTACTCAACTTCTGTACTTGATACAGTAATTGTAGGTTACTTTTTGTTGATCCGGCTTACCATGACTGATCCAAATGAAAATGCATAGCCACTGGTGGATCTCCGATCCATAAGACTACTTGCCTAGTCTACATCAGTATACCCAAACAAGGTAGGCTTTATTCCCTTCTTATAGAATAAACCAAATCCAACTATCTTCTTCACATACCTTAGAACTCTCCTCACTGCATCCAAATGTGATTTACATAGTCTTTGCATAAATTGACTAATCAATCCAACAACATAACTCAAATCTGGCCTTGTAAATGGTTAAGTAGATAAAACTACTAACCATCTTTCTAAACATAGTCACATCTTCCACATATTGCCCATCATCAATCATTTTGATGTTCTGATCCAAGGGAGTATCCATTGGCTTACATCCTATCATGCCATACTTCTCCAACATCTCCAAAGAATACTTTCTTTGTACCAACCAAGTACCATGAGGTGTATCAATGACCTCAATGCCCAAAAAGTATCTCAACAAACCAAGTTCCTTTATGTTAAATTCTTTACGAAGACCATGCTTAACTTTAGCGATCTCCCTCTCAACTATACATGTAATAATGAGGTCATCAACATAGATGGCAACCACAACCATGCCATCCTCTATATGTCTCACATAGAGTGAGTAATCGGCCATACTCTGCTGAAATCCCATGCTACACAAGAATTTGCTAATCCTCTCACACCAAGCTCTTGGTGCTTGCTTTAGTCCATACAATGCCTTGTTCAACTTGCATACATAATGCAGGTATTTAGGATTCACATACCCTTCAGGCTGATCCATGTACACTTCCACTTCTAAACTCCCATAATTCAAGAATGCATTTTTCACATCCATTTGATACAATTTCTAGCCATATATAGAAGCCAAAGCAATCACTGATCTCACTATAGTCATCTTTGCCACTGGATTGAATGTCTCCTCATAATCCAATCCATATGTTTGTGCATAACCCTTTGCAACCAGCCTTGCTTTATACCTTTCTAGAGAACAATTCAATTTGCACTTGACTTTGTATATCCATTTGCAACCAATTGATTTCTTTCCTTGAGGTAAGTGCACTAAATCCCAAGTCTTGTTTTTCTTCAATGCATCCATCTCCTCATCCATAGCTTGTCTCCATTCTTTGCTTTCCACTGCTTCCTCAAAGCAAGTAGGTTCTACATGCTATACACATAAGAAACCATATAAGCATAATGCATCTTCATGAACCCATTATATGTCAATCTATCAATAGGATATCTAACCCTTTTTGATCTCAATTGAGGTGCACTACCTGTTGTCTCAACTGCTCTTGCATGTGGTGGGACATATTTTCCTGCACTTCTAGTATCTGGAGTTTTTACATGGGGAATACCATATTCATAATTGATAGATTCATCCTATGAACTTTCAGCCATAGGTGTCTTGCCTTTTGCAATTTCCGCACTCTTTTGTGAACTCCTCAACCTGCCACTCCATGGAGTATATCTGCCACAGCTTTCTACATTCTCTTGAGGCCTAGACATATCTTCTAAGTGCTAATTTCCAAGCTTACCATTTCCTGAAATTTTCTTTCCATGAGCATCATCATCACTACTCTCATAGGAATTGAAGTCCACTGCAATCTTGGGCTTGTACCATGATTCATACTCACTGAATTTGACATCCTTGCTAATGTAAACTTCCTTAGTGACTGGATCAAAGTGTTTGTAAACCTTCTTCTCATTAGGGCATCCAAGAAGGATGCACTTTATAGCCTTTGGTTCCATCTTCTTCCTCAAATCATCAGGAACATAAACATAACAAACACATCCAAAAACCCTGAAGTAAGCAACAACATGTATCTTGCCATACATCTTTTCATATGGTGATACGTGATGAGTCAATGCTGTAGGTGTTCTGTTCATGATATGTATTGCAGAATGCACTTCCTCTGCCCAATATGTCAATGCCATATTCATTTGGTTCATCATTGCCCTAGCAATCTATGTAATGATATGGTTCTTCCTTTTTGCCACACCATTCTACTGAGGTGTGTACTTGCATGTCACCTGTCTTTTGATTTCATGATCTCTCAAAAAATTTGAAAATTCATATGACATGTACTCTCCTCCATTATCAGACCTCAAGCATTATATGTAACAACCAAACTATTTTTCAACCATAGCTTTAAACTCCAAAAATATTTCAAAGGCTTCACTTTTATGTTGCATGAAATACACCCAAGTCATTCTGCTAAAGTCATCAATAAAAGTGATATAAAATCTACATCTCCCACTCGCTGAGACATTCTGACATGGACCCCAAATATTCAGAATGCACCATTTCCAAAGGATAACTGCTAATTCTCCCCCTCTTTGGAAATGGTAATCTAGCTTGCTTGCCAAACTGACAAGCCTCACATACATGATCATAATTAACATAACCAAAATGGGGCAAATCACGAACCACCTATTTAGTTTGCATTTGTTTCAGTCTTTGCAGGTTTACATGTCCAATTCTCCTATGCCATAATTCAACATCCTTATCTTGGCCATGCCCATTTTCAACATACATAGAATTCTGAATGACGGGAGTACCTTCATCCAAGGCAAATAACCTACCTCAATCTGCCAGGCCTCCCATTTTGAAATTTCTCAATGAAACATCCATATCTATTGAATCTTACCTGCATTCGTTGGTTTGCCATTTGACCAACAGATGCTAAGTTCTTAGTGATTGTAGGTGCATAAAGTACATCCCCAAGCTTATTTTTAACTCTATCTCTAGTGATAAGTAGCACACTACCAATATGAGTAATTTTATGCAAAGTGTCATCCCCAGTAGCCACATATTCTTCATTTTTCATTTGCTACTTTGTGTCAAACCAGTCAACACGATGAGTCATATGATTTGCAGCCCTTGAGTCCAAAAACCAATCATTCTCACTGGGAGGGTGTATCACGCTCCCTAGTACATGTTCCATAGTAAATAAATGGCCTCTAGCAGAGCCACCTCTAGTTCCATAACTTGCACCTCCATAACCACCTACATAATAGTTATATTGAGTCCTTCCTCAACCCCTAGGCATAGCTTTTTTCTTGTGATACCATTCTCTTTAAAAATGTCCATACTGCCCACAATAATTACATGCACAATCTCTATGTGGAGGAGTAGACCGTCCTCTACCTTTAGAGTAAGCTCTTCCCCTATTTCTAGGCATGAAATCACCACGACCAAAGGTACCTCGACCACGTGCAAAGCTATCACCACCATGGCCATAAGATGAGCCTCTAGGTCTAGATGGACTGCCACACCCTCTTTGATGATAAAAGACACTATCTCCACTTGGATTCTTGCTACTGCTAGATGAATTTGAACCCAACTTTATTTCTTCTAAGTAGTAAAGCAATCAATTATTCAAAGTTTGGCATAGAGCCTCCTCTAATTGAAATATAGGTATCCAAAGATTTATATGGTGGGTCAAGTCCATTAAGTGTGACTGAAACCAAGTTGTCATCATCCATTGGTGCATTTATAGATGCGAGATCTTGTGCAATCTGTTTGATTTTTGCAACATAGTCACTAATAGTGCGGTTTCCTCTCCATGCTCAATGCAATATTTACTTAAGTTGTATCTTCCTTGACTCCCTACATGTCCCATTCATTTTCTCAATGATCTCACATGCCTCTTTACAAGTATTTGCCTTCTTGATATGAGGAATCAAAGTCTCTGATATGCATATAGAGATTCAATGCAAAACCTTCTTGTTCTTTCTAGTCCAATCCTTGTATTCCTTCTTTTGCTCTTCTGTGGGCTCCTCAAGAAGCTCTGGACATGCATCATCACCTGTAATGAGGTCCCAAAGACCTCTCTCCACCATCAGAAAGTTCTCCATCTTGTATGACCAAACATTGTAGTTCACCTTGGTTAGTTAATCTCCAACCATATGAGTAATTTGAGCTGCGTCTGACATTTTGATAGTTGCAATTTCAGAAAAACCAACAATATGTGTTGCCCCAATCAAGCTTCCAGCAACATGAACCAATCCACTACCTCAAATGGTCAACCGGAGACCAAAAATGCACCAAACATAGGCCAAAAATTTAGGTAAATTCCCTTATGAGAGAATGGATGCTATACATAAGCTCAAATGTTGTCATATACATTCATACATGATGCCCATACATCATACAATTGCTATCCAGTAAGAAACATTAAAAATAGAGCTTAAACGGTGCTCATATGACCCAAGAAGCATCAAAATACGAGCTTAAAATCGACCAATTTCCTTGCTATTTTTTTGGTAATTTTTTGTGCCAAGAATGAAGTCCTAGTCAAGTGAAGTTTAAATGAAAATTTTATGCAAATTTTTGGCCTCCAAAGTGATACCCAAAAATAGCATGAAACTAGCTTGATGTGCCTCAGGCACCGGCACCAGGTTCATTCCTCCCGCAGAGCTAGCTTTGTAGATTTCAAACAGAAGCTTCTTATCTATGTCATAAAGATTCAGAATACGTTTGCAAGTCCTACAATGTAAAGGGCTAGATGATCTGTGATTTTTGTAATGGACAGAAAGCCAATGTCCAAGTCAGGAACAACCGCATATACAGGCGCTGTCCTTCCTATAAGGCTACTGGTGTTGTAATTTGCCCAGAGCGTAAAGTGTACAAGTGTGTAACCTTCCTCGATGGAAAGGAGAGTAGTTTTGACAGCCTATCAATCTGCCAGCATAAGCTCGACATTGAACTTGCCACGGTTGAAGCTGCCCAGCATACCATTGAACTGCATAGATGGTTCTTTTAGGCGGAGCAAGCCCTGTACTATGAGATGCTTAAGGAGGTTCTTATAATGGTGAAAATGCATTTAGCTGTGTGGAATACTCAATTTCAAGTTTCTTCTCCTTCCATTCATACTCTTGCCTGATCTTGTGCTTCTTAGCCTCAAATATTTGCAATTTCTCAATGTTGAATTCCTTTGCTCACAGTGAAGATAGCAATTTTGTGGGAAACCAAAATACGTGATATTTGAAAACAACCATTATTCATGACCTTGTTGCACATAAATAAATCCCTCCAAGCTCTTGCTTAGTGGCACATCTATGACGATAGGCTTCTTACCGAACTTCTTTTTCCCTTCATATGATTTGTCAGTTACTTCCTTCTCCTTTGAAGTCTACACGGCTCTTCTTTTGTGCAGGTCCTTCTAACATGACTCTTCTTTTGTGCAGGTCTTTCTTAGTAGCTGCTCTTTTACCACATTTATCAATGCTCTGATATCAACTAAAAATAGATGAGAGATTCAATGGGGATGCACAAGAGAAGGTGGTTGAGACACGGATATGGAGGCTCAAGCTTTGGATACCATGTAGCTTGAACACTCCTTTCACGAATTGGCCAACTACTTGTTTTCTTGAAAATTGTGTCTTGGTTGGAATAAAATAGGCTGATTTGGTAAGTCTATCCACCACAACAAAAATGCTATTCCAACCGTGCCTTGTGATAGGGAGGCCTGTAATGAAGTCCATTGAAATGTCGGTCCATTTTCCTTGTGGGATAGGAAGGAGACCGGCTGGTAATAAAGAAGAATCTTTATTTTGTTAACATTCCAAGCAATGAGAAACATACCCCTTCACATCCCGCCATAGGCCTTTCTAATAAAAACTCTTACGCACTTTGTCAAAAGTCTTAAAGAGACCAAGATGACCAACCAAGGGCGAAGAATGCATTTCTTGAAGGACTTTCAACCTAAAGTTGCTTTGAGCGATCAAGTAGACATTTCCCTTATACAAATAAAAGTCCATTATGCCATTTGAAGTTTGGATTTTTTTCATTTACCCCTTGCTGTAATTTCTGCATTATTGTGGCAGCATGCTCCTCCATCATATATTCCTCTTGTATGTCATTTATCCAATCTTTATATATAGTGGAGATGGTAGATACATTACATGCCCCCATCCTAGAGAGCACGTCTACCACTATATTGTCTTTTCCAGCCATGTATGCTATCTCAAAATCATATGATTGAAGAGTTGCCAACCACCTTCTTTGCTTAGGAGACAAGTTAGGCTGAGAGAGGAAGTACTTCAACACCTTATGGCCACTTTTCACTTTAAAGTGACTTCCATAGAGGTAATGATGCCATTTTTTGACTACATGTAGTATAGCTAGCATCTCTTGCTCATATATATGCATTTGCCTCTCTTTTTCATCAAATTTTGTGCTCTCATATGCAATGACACCATTACATAAATTATGAGCAAGACCTTAGACTAGCATGTGGCTGCACCATTGACCGATAGGTTAAAGAAAGAATTATCAAGAATTAGCAAGACCATTACAAATATTTATCAAGAATTATCAAGAATTAGCAAGACCGATAGGTCAATGGTGCAGCCACATGAGCATAATTCTTGACAATTCTTGATAAATCCTCTCCCACTAGCATTTACATAGATTACAAAGACCTTAGAAAAGTCGGGACAACCAATATAGGTGCTAAAATGAGGTAGCTCATTGAAGCTTTTGTCGATTATTTCATCCCAAAAGAAAGCTTCTTTCTTTAACCTATCGGTCAATGGTGCAGCCACATGAGCATAATTCTTGATAAATCTTTGGTAGAAAGAAAAAAAACCAAGAAAACCCCTCAACGAAGTAGTATTTGTTGGAGTAGGCCACTCTTTCACACATTGGACCTTTTTTGGGTCAACCTTGATGCCATTTTCTCCAACAATATGTCTCGAGTATTCTAATTCTTTGGCCATGAATGTACTTTTGGTTGCTTTAGCAAACAACTTGTGACTCCTCAATATGTCAAAAACTTCTCTAACATGCTATAAATGCTATTCTTTGTCCTTGCTATATATCAATATGTCATCAAAGAACACCAAAATTGTATTGAATAAAAGTAGATGAAGTATTTTGTTCATTAAAGCTTGGAATGTGGCTGGAGCATTTGAAAGACCAAAGGGCATAACTATAAAATGATATAATCCCCTCTCGGTTCTAAATGCAGTCTTGTATTCATTCCCCTCCTTCATGTGTATTTGGTGGTATTCCGATCACAAATCGATCTTTGAAAAGACCTTGGCATCCTTCAATTTGTCCAAGAGATCATCAATCCTTGGTATTGGATATCTATTTTTGATAGAGGCCTTGTTCAAGTCCCGATAATCTATGCACATGTGGAATGAACCATCCTTCTTCTTGACTGAGAGAATGGGAGAAGCAAAGGGAGATTGACTTGGTTGTATTAGACCCATTTCAAGTAGCCTCTTTACTCGGAGCTCAACTTATTCTCTTTCCATATTTGAAAGGCAATATGGAGGCTTATTAATAGGCTTGGTATTTGGAAGCAAGTCGATGGGGTGATCCACTTCACGCTTTGGAGGAAGAGAGGAAGGTGGCTGAAATAATCATCATACTCTTCCAACAATTTATAAAGACAAGACTTCCATATCTTTTGAAGGAGTAGAGGGCTGATCCTCATCAATATTTGACAAAAGAAGGGCAAACATACATGCCTCTGCATTGATCTTTCTCTTAATCTTATTCGGGCTGATTACCTGTAGCTTCTTCTTCTCAATCCCTTGAAGAGTAACTTGTCATCTATGCCATTGAAATTCCATTTGCCACTTGAATTCTTAGTGATGAAGGCATTTCTTGAGTGTACAACTTCAACCCATCAAGAGATTGTGTATTAACAAAGCTATGTGTACTCTTGGTGTTGATAAGAATATGAGCAATTCTTCTATTAATGTAGCCTTTCAGGTGTAATATAGTGTCCCCTTTGGAACCATTCCATGCATCACGGGAGATAGAACAAAGTTTCAATGAATCCAAATTTGTCCAAGGATCATCTATGTTGTAATCACTTGGGTCGAATGGGAAACCATCCATAGGATCATAAAATTCTTCATGGCAATCATTATCATAGTCATGCGTCTCCTCAAGAGTAGGTAAGCACTCAAGCTGAGATAGATTGCTTTCATTTGCCTCAACATCCAATTCTTCTTCAAAGATCATGCTCTTTGACATTCTTGGATTTGCATTTTGTCTTGTGGTCGAGAGACCATTTCTCTACACATTTGAAGCATAGACCTTTCGCATTCAAGTCCTTCAGCTTGTCATTAGAAACATGCTTTCCTTGCACCATAGGAGTTGAGTTTTTGCCACCTATTTCAAAACTCTTTCCATCTGATCTATTTTTAGCATTAAATCTGAAATTACTGCCATGTTTTGATCCATAAACAGAAGGAAATGTAAGAATCTTGTTGTAGATATTTGTTGGCTTCCCTCCTTGTTGAAATTCAATCTTTGTTTGCCCATAATTTGCAGCTATTCTAGTGGACTGGTTTGGTTGAAAATATTGCCCTGTTCTTTGCTGAAAACTCTTGTATTTTTGACCATACCTTTCAACCAATTGTATGGCAGCTTGTAAAGAGGATGGTTTCATAGCTCCCACTTCCGAAGATAGAGAAGATGCAAGCCCAAATATATACTTATTTAGCTTGGCATTGTCAAATACTCCATCCACATACATGAAGAGGTTAAGGAATTGGTTAGAATAATCTCTAATCAATAATCCCCTTTGCTCAAGAGCATACGATTTCTTCTCTAACTTCTCTTTTTCAATAGGATACACAAAAAATTTGATCATTGCCCTCTTTAATGCATCCCATGTAAAAAACTCATTACCAATCCTTGACATGTACCACCACCAAGTGTATGCATATCTATAATATTTCCATGCAATAAAAAGCTAGTTGATTAGTTCAAAAGTTAGTTAGTCAATTAATAAGTTAGTAAGATTACTAACTAAAGACTAACTAAGGTAAAAACTAACTAACATTAATAAGTAATAATTTTGATTTAATTAAACATATATTTTAAAATAAATCGAGAGTCGTAATCTGACATTTTTCTCCAATTGACAAGGACCGTAGCCATCCTTCACGGAAGTTACAACGTGAATGAGACTTATGAGCCATATTAATCACTAGTATTAATGTGTATAGTTTGGATGGTCCAAAAATATTAGATTTTTGGGCAAAACAAAAAACTAGTATATTTTAGATATTACCCTAAAAAGATAGAATTGAAAGTCATTTAAAAGAAAAGATAAGTGATGTTTTAGTTAGTTTTGGAGATTTTATAAAAATAAAAAAAAAGTGACTGGCGAAATCACGCACGTTGCGATCGCAGTCTACAGGTAGTATACAGCACTTTGAATAGAGAAAAGAAAAAGGAGTGAACTAAGAGCTTTCTAATCAAGTGTCTTGGGATTTTACTCCCCTTTTGGAGCCAGTGCAACCATCAAATTTATGATCCGAGCATCAGATAATTGAGTCTTCCAAGAGCCCCTTCACTCTTATTCTTAGCCTTATCCCCTTTTCTCTAATTCATTATAAATATGAGGCATGGGGAGGCACAAGGGAGCATAAGGAGACCCCGAGAGGCTGCGAGAGAGAGGTAGAGAGAAGGATACCCCTCTGAGGGAGGGAGAGAGAGAGAGAGAGAGAGAGAGAGAGAGAGAGAGAGAGAGAGAGAGAGAGAGAGAGAGAGAGAGAGAGAGAGAGAGAGAGAGAGAGAGAGAAGAGTTATCCCGAGGGGCTTCACAATTCCCTCTATCTCGATCCTCGACTTAGCCATCTTCTCTTACGCTCTTCTATCTCGAATCTATTCTGCTTTCTTAATCTCTTGAGTCTATTTGTGGACGATGGCCTCCAAGTGAAGAATGTCGCGTGTGGATGGCAATCCTACAACCGACAATGAAGCTTTGGGCGAAGGCATCACTGTCAATCCAACTACAGTTCCGGTTGTAAGTAATGTATTTCTAAATTGATAGATGCTTGCTTTGATTCTCGCATGAGATGCATTAGAACCATGCTATGATGTACGAGAATAGGTCATGGGAAGGGATAATCCTCTTCTCACATATTCGAAAGATAGAGTTTGCAAAATGCATGTATCAAGGGAAGTTAATTGCACTTAGTTGCATATGGCTTATTTGCCGATAGAGCAATTGGTTACGGGTTATGATTAGTATAATCGTAAAAAGAATGACATTAAGAATTGTACATGCAAGTATTAAGTAAATTTAGCGTAGAATCACTCTTTGATCCCAAGGGGGAGAGCAAATATACAATAAAATTATTATCGCGTCTATTCTTGTATTGTTTGGGAAAAATACAATTAGTTTTGTTGGTTGATTGAACAACACCCTAAATGTTTTTCTTTCAATCAATTGATTGTTGCATTGTGATTTGGATAAATATTCCAAGGCTTGTGTTGATGGCAAATGCATGGCAGGGGTCTGTAATGACAAGTTGCCATGGGAATAAAGGAATGTTTTCCTAGAAGATGATATTAGGGCTGATTGCCTTGATTATGCTTGATTCTTAATGGGATTAATTAAGAAAGGATATTTGGCACGAGTGGATTATCTTCAAGATCGCACCGTGGATTACCCCAAGAGGGCACCACTTGATTCTCAGGCTGAAGGTCAAGTGGTGAGAAGGCCAACCATGGAAAGTGTGTCTCACTCCTATGTCGCTTGGGGTCAGTGGAGCTCTGGACATCTGGAGTTGTAGATTGCCGTGAGCCCAACATTAGGAGGCATTGGAAGATCCTATTCTAGATAAAGGATGAAAATTTTGGTGCCATGTGATTTGGACCACGTACTTCTCTTGGACAGAAGGGATACATAATTCTGCTGTATGGGTAGGAGACAAAGATTAACTTGAAGATAAGTTAAGGAACTTGTTTGTTAAAAGGACTGCTTGTTTTATTTTCATGTATGTGCTGTAAGTTACACGAACGAATCATGTTTCCTAAAAGGCTTAATTAATGAAGCTGATGTTAAATGTCGCACGTAAATGTGGTAGGACCTAATTAGAAACCTAAAGCTATAAAGGGAAGCGGGTGGGCGAAATCCCCGACGGGTCCGCCGTCCTATGATTGGGTGGTCCCAAAGAACTGGAAGATTTCTTACAAGGATTTATCACCATTTAAATTTAGGTATTGTTAAGTTAGAACCTAATTCATACCATTTTAGGGGACCAGAATGGGATTATGCCCTACAGGCAGAGAGGTTGAGCAGTGCATCCCTCTCATTTCCCATTCTCTTTGAACCAAGTGCGCTATGGATTTGCTTCAGATTGGGTATTTTTGCGTAAGGGAGGATGCCTAAAACCCGATGCTGGAATGCTATCAGGAGACCTTGACAACTAGGAATCCAGATTTTAGGTCGATCCTAGTGGGTTCGACCCCGTGAACGTTCCGTTGCAAGGCTTAATCGGGAAATCCTAAGCGACAAACCCCAGAACATTCCATGGGAGTGCCGGGCGGCAATGCTTAGATTCGTTTCTCGATGGACCGCTAAAACGTGCTTGGACAACCGATAGGCATGCATGTTACAATATCCCTCCAAATGTAGGACTGCAAATTTTATCTTTGCATTCTCTGGTCTAGGATACAAAGAGAAATACATCTCAAGATTGTCAAACCATTCTTCTAATTTGGTAGGGGATAGATTTTCACCCTTGAAATTAGAAATGGTTATTTTCTCCTTGTATTCCTGTACATATTGATGAGATTGGCCATTATTGTGTTGCTGTCCATTAAAGTTTGGACCAAAAGAATTTTGCCTTTGAACATCGTTACTCCATGTTCCGTGAACATATGGTTGTTGCTGTCCATGAATATTTACAAAACCATTTGGTTGATTAAATTGTCCTTGTGGTGGAAAGAAAGAGTTGCCAACAACATGAGGCTATCCATGGACTTGATGTCCATACATCGGAGAGTGTGTATTTGTTGTGGCATTTATTGGTGGTTGCTGTCCACTCATTTGATGAGGCCAAAATTGATTTGAATAAGGGCCTTGTTTAGAGGGATGATTATTTACATGATTATTGTTGGCTTGATGTTGCCGTCCAAAAGAATTTGGAGTTGAATTTACATGACCATGTCCATTGTAAGGGTGTTACCCATTAGGATTATTACCTCCACTTGCTTGACCATGATAAGACCTTTGTTCTTCAGTTTTCTTTTCATGTGTAGATTTATGAATAGTAGATGGCTATCCATAAAAAGACTTGTAAAAAGGATGGCATGCATATGTGTCATCATCAAGCCTTGAGTTAGCATGAGTCTTATATTCCAAATCTTGTCCATGAGGGCTAGTGTAGGTGTTGGGTTGATTAAGGGGCTGAAATTGAGGTTGAAAATGAGAGGGTTGAGCTCTTGATGGCTCTCCAACTTCAAAATGTGCAAAAACCTTGGGAGTTGTGGTTTTTGGTTCCTCTTCAACATTGGGATGACTTGGAGCATTTGGAATTATTATAGGTAATATCCTCTCACTCAAGAGAGCTACAAGCTTGTCAATGCTTGACTTCATGTCCTTTATGTCATTGGAGAGTTGTTGAAACTGTTAGAATTAGTAGAAACATGAGTAGTGCCACCCCATTCACTTGATTGTTTACTGCATCATGTGTTGAACTAATCTCTAGCCCCTCATTATCATGGTTCTTACGGTAAATAGCCTCTTGTGAAGCTTCATGCTCTTTATCCAGCTGATAGTACCTTAAACCTGTCAGAAGTGGTGTGGCATTGGAAGCATAAACAACATGCTGAAATAAACTTCTGAAACACAAGACGAGAGAAAGAATTAACACAAATATAGATGAGAACTCAGATGTATGCTCGGGAAACAGAATCCATATCGAACACGAGACAATAGCATACAACAGTGATTCACCAGCTGTGTGGGCACCCTGGCACCGACTCCTCTCTCTTTAGAAGAATCCACAAATGATGACTGAAGTACACAAGAGGAGGAGGAGCCCTAGAAATATATAGGCATAAAATGGGGGGAGCATTAAATGTAGTCAGCCAGCATTAAATGCTCCCTAGCCCTAGAAAGGGCACTAGAAAATGCCAGAAAAAATACTGCCACAGCCCCTGTAGCACAAACTCACCCTGAGCTAACTAATCTTCTAACAAAACCTTCACTGATGGTGTCCATAATGGGGTCATTTCTTTTATTTTTAGCCATAGGTGATGTCTTGTCCTGAATGTAAAGCAGAAGAAAAACTCAAATATCTTGAGCTCTAGTGATCCAAATGATGAACTTTTTGGCTCTCTTTAAAGCTTAAGATGCCCCCTTTTAAATGAGCTATTAAGTATTAAAAATGGTTGATGATAGAAAATTTTGTAAGCAAATTACTGTAGCTGTTTAGAATTTCTTGCAACCATTGCAAGAAACAAAATGATTGAATAATTACAATGTAGACTGCAAGATAAGGATCCAATCAATGAGACCTTGTTTGCATATCCTGTTCCAACTCTTTAATGCTGACCCAAATTACAAATGCCAAGTAACATACATCTTGCTCAGCATAGCTTTGTCCCAATTTGCCAATTGCATTACATTATGTTGTCATACATTTACCATTACAACATGTAACCAGTGCCAATTACATATGCTGTAGGCTGAATTCTTGTGCATTTGAAATGGTACATGCACCCAACCTTTAAATGTGTAGGATCCGAGACTTGAGGGGTGTGCAAATTTCCCTCTCAAGCCGGGTTGTGCTACCCTTTGGGGTCCTCGTCAGTAGGGGAGGGTCACCTCTCTTTTGTCCTACCAACTCGCGTGACATCCACTTTTCCTCGTGGGTATTGACATGGTAAATCGATGCTAGGATAAGAGGACAGCATGAAATGCATGTGTTGAAAGGAATTTGATTGCCATTTCATGATATGCAATAACGTGGATGGAATTGGGCTGAAAATTGAAATGGGGATAGGTAAGGAATACCTGCAGCAAAGCTTCCATAGAATAATATATGCCAAAACTCTTCAATGTTGCTTCGATGTCGACAATAGATTGAAGCCATGGATGTAAGCAAGCTCTAGGAGTGATTTGCCACCAAGATGCCCTTCATTTGCTTCAAGAAATCTGAAATTCTTTGATGTTGTCCAAAACTATCAAGTATAGGGTTTCAAGGGAGACATAAGAGTCCAAGAATAGAAGATATCTTGCCTAAGCTTGAATAAGGACACTTGCTAATGAAGTTTGGAACATTAGCCATGGATTGCTTGAGCCATATAGCTCATTTTTTCGGTAGAACAGGCCAGATATGTTTAGCAGGCGCAGTTCACGCAGTAGCATCCCATGAAGTGAAGAGGAAAAGAAGAAGGCTAAGTTAGCCAAATCACTACTCTACATGAAGCTCAAGAGGTAAAGAGCAAGGATATGGGGTCCATTGGCATGGTAGAGATCATGGGAAGGAGATTTGGTTAGCATTTGGCCATGGATTCTTGAGGCCAGCTTGAAAGGAAAGGGAAGAAACCCCTATTCTTGAAAAGTAACTCAAGTTTAACCCATACTTGAGGCTAGCTTGAAAGGAAAGGGAAGAAACTCCTATTCTTGAAAGGAAAGCGAAGAAACCCCTATTCTTGAAAAGTAACTCAAGTTTAACCCATACTAAGTCATATAACCCTCATTTTGTCCAAATTACCCCAATTTTCGGTCTAGAACTTGGTCACGAGTTGCCAAATCGGTTGGAGCCTGCCATTTTCCACAGGGTAATGCCAAGAATCACCATCTTTTTCATTGTTTGTAACAGACATTCAAATATAACTCCGGCTATGAAGAAACTAAGTCCTATAACTCAGATCTAATTGCAGTTTCCAGTCCCTAGTCTGTGAAACTGGATCAAGTACAAGAAAATGACTCTTGACAAGGATCTAGACTAATGCTCAGATCTAATTGCAGTTTCCAGTCCCTAGTTTGTGAAACTGGATCAAGTACAAGAAAACGACTCTTGACAAGGATCTAGACTAATGCTCTGATACCAATGTAAAGAAAGACTAATCTAACAAAGGAAATGACCAGGAAATCAAAATATTCTAAGCTACACATAACAAAAAATGTACCAATTTAGATACTAGCATGGCCATGCTATGGAACATCTTCTATTACCATAGCACAATGTAGCCATGAGCTGCAAATCAAGTACAAGAAGATGAAAGACAAGAAGAATAAGATTGTGATAATGCCAAAGAATGATGCTACATTAGCACTTCTTGCCCTTTATACTAATCCCTAAAGCCCCCCTTTTCTCTTGGCTCAAGTATTTACAAGGTTTATACTTGGAATAGGCTTCAACTCTCATGTTGATAATTTGCTTCATTACACTAAAGATCTTCTAGAATGTTCCACGATGACATCATCAATGATACAAGTGATAACATGGTAGATCTTCTAGAAGGTTCTATAATGACATAGCAAATGTAGGCTTGTATGGTTGGCTCGATGATATCCTGTTAAGGGTGTGTTTGCACAGGGTGTGGATTCATATGGCATGAGTAAGAATTAATCATACGTTTGATCATGGCATATGATAATTACTTATTTTGTGCAATTTTTACACTATTTTTTGGCAAACTTGAAGGGCTTTGACTCTATATTATGCATTATTTTTCATAAAATTTAATTAAAAATAAGGTTGTAAAGCCGTATTGAGGTGAAATTAGAAGTTGAGAGTCAATGTATTTTTAAATGAAAAATTTAGGGAGTGGAAAAGTAATAAGTAATAGAAGGCGAATGTGGGAAATTTTTTAGTGAAAAGTGTAGATATTTTGGAGACGGGTAGAAATACGGGTGTAATTTAGCATGCATACATGGAGTTTGGGTCAAGAAGCTGTGGGCATAGGGACAAATTAGGTCCATAGATGTGAATAGATATCAAAGAAATCGGTTCAGGTGGGAAAGCTGTTATTTTTGAAAAGAGCTTATTCAAGAAGTTGAGGGGGAGGGGCTGTCATGTGAAGAAGGGAGATGAAGAGAGAGAAAGAACATAAGAAAAAATGGGCGCAATCATTTGGAAGTGTTGCTATTTTTACTGTAGATGTTGCCTCATTTCTGGCATGGATTGGCTGCATTTGATCCTCTCTTACATCTCCTCTAGCCTCATACCATTTTTGATCATGATTCTTGAGTGTAGATTATCTTTTTAATCTCAGGTATGAATGTTTTCATTAAAAAGTGAATAAGAAATGGATAGATGCATGATTTAAGGTTGTTTGCATTCATTTTATGATCTTTGAAGGTAAAACGGAAGAGAAGAATTAAATTTATTGCATTAGTTGCATTGAAATGATAGAGAAATGGCTGTAATTAGGGTAAAAGTTGCATTTTAGACCATAATTAGGAAAAATTAAGAGTTCTGTATAATATTGATAAGAAGTAAATTAAACCAGAGTTAGAATCCATTGAAAGGAACCTAAAAATGAAGTTTTATATACTAGAGATGAATCTACTAAAAGATATATGCATTTTAATATACAAAATGATAGTTTTTAATCGTAATTAGTGATAATTAAGAGTATTAGTGAAAGATTACGGATGAGGACCCAAAACAGACTTAAATTAGGTCATGATGGATTTATGTATTAAATCTTAGTTTAAATGGACGTTTTAGTGAAAGATTACGAATGAGGACCCAAAACAGAGTTAAATTAGGTCATGATGGATTTATGTATTAAATCTTAGTTTAAATGGACGTTTTAAATTAAAGTTATTGAATTTTAATGGTGCAAATAGCAATTTTTGGGTGATTTTAGGTAGTAATTAGTAAATATTAACAGTAAATGGAAAATTTTATGGATGAAAATTGGTACTCAAACTAAATTTAGTATAAGTAATGTCTAGTTAATAGGGTGTGAGCTAGAAGAAAGATTGAAAAGAGACTATAGTTTATTTATTGTTCAAAATCTTCTCATAAAATTTTATTACAAATGGACTTCATTTATATGTACTTACTTTGTTAAATATAGTTTAGGATTGAAACAACAATTAGTAAATATTAGTGGTAGTATTAAGGTATTAGTAGAAATTAAGAATGAATTAAGAATTTTAAAGTAATTTCTTTCTCTGGTAAAAATCTTGAAGATAATAAAATTTATATAGTATAGGTTGTAGTTCAAAATGAATGTTAAATAGTGATGTTTAGTGAATTGTAAGTATGCAAAAAAGGTGATTAGTTAGACTGCTAAGAAAGAGGATAATATGAATTATATGTTGATAATTTAAAGATAAAGAATATATAAATATCCACCTCAAACCTTAATTAATATAATGGCTTTATACATCCATTTTGCTTGTGTATTTGAGGGCTTTCTAGGGGGCCGTCATTTTTGGTGTGTTTGTCAGGAGAGGCAAGCATGTTGATTAAGGAGAAGCGGGGGTGGTCTTGGCTTGTTTTAAATCTGAACATAAGCTAAAAAGGAAATAAATTTGAAGTTGAAGATAAGATATTAACAAGGAATAGAAACGGGGAGGAAAGATCTAATAGATCTTTCAATCACTCGAAAACCACACTCTCTTCAAAAGTTCAACATCCCGAAAGAATCACATAATAAACCGGCACAAGTTTGGTAGGAGAAACATATAAGAAGTCTCCCTTGAGAGATGGGGAGAAGCTATAGAGCCTATGATAAGAATCTTATGCCTCTTTGACCCTACTGTAAGATTTAATTAGTTACTTTGGAAATTAATCAACAAATTATGGATCTAAGTCAACAAGATTGTGATGAACCACTATAATGAAGCTTTATTATGAAGCTTCTTTCCTGAATTGAAAAAGGATATACATCGCATTATTGTTACTAAGGCATGGGACACTAATTTAGTGGATGGGGGTAAACATTTTGGACTTCAATTGTGGGTTGATGTCAAGCAATTATGCACTTGGAATTGGATGTTTCAAGATGAAGCAAAGGGGATTGTCTTGTTAGCATCACATTTTAAATTAATTGATGAAATTCAACTTAATACCATTAGTATGAACAACCATTATGATTTGTTTTCTCTAGAGAGTCGTATAAGACTTTTAGGAGAATAGAGTGGGCTCAAGTGTCTCAATGGGTAGTAATAACAAAGGGAGTCAATGTAACATTTGATACAAAGGAAGTGCGAGAAGTGGCTAAAATTTTAGGTTTAGTAGAAAAGCTTAGTGAGGACATACCCTATGGGGTTGAGGGATAAGGAACTATTTAACATTCTTTGAAAGTTGAGTTTACACAAACAGGGTCTCTTATAGTAGAGACTGATAGAAGGATGTGTTTGATAGGGAAAATCATCTCATGCTAGAGTGAATGAGTGAAATCCAAAAGTTAGCACGGTAAAAGAGAGCTAGAAGAAGATTGGAAAAGAAAACTAAGTGAATAGTGGAGCAATTAGAACAATTGAACGCTAAACTACAAAATACCTTGCAAGAAGGTGGGCTGGATTTTTCATTAGAAATCGGAAAAGTCACTCAAGAGACATCTTCTGTTGGAAGTGAGTTAGATTACAATTGGGAGAGTTAAGCATGAAGCTCAAAGGGAATGAGCGATACCAATAAGGGTAGCTCAAAGAAGGGGTCAACTACTGCTAGTGAGAAGAAATAAGAAGATACAAAAGAAGAGGGTCGAAACAGTGATGATTTTGTGGGTTATGATAACACTTCCACGGTAATGGTAGGACATAGAACAAATGACACTCTTGTTGATCATAAGATAGAAGACAACAATATAGATAGTTTTGCTGAATATTGGGGTCTTAGAAGATTATTTGCTGACCTAAAAGAGCAGGTTTCAATCTTCGAAGATTTAGAGGAAGTCTTAAGAACATTCTATATGGCTGTGAGAGCACTTGTGTGACTTACAGATTTCACACAATACTCTGGTTGTTGGGATGATGATCCTGACATGCATATCCAACAGTTCGAGGTTACATGCATAGCAAACGAGATCATTGATGATGATAAAAAACTTCACATATTCCCACCAACTTTGAAGGATGAAGCAACCTTGTGGTATGGGAACCTTCCTGTTGCCATAAGGGCAACTTATATAGTTTTGAGAGAGGCAATTTTAACTAAGTTTAGGCGGCAAGGATTCCAAGACCATTTAGGATTGGAATTTGACTATTTAGCATAGAACCCAAGATAAACTGTGGAACATTACATTGAGAAGATGGAGACATTAATTAGGAAGATGGAACAAAATGCTCCCTCAAAGGATATGCACAAACGAAAATTTATTGAAGGATTGTAGGAAATAGTGAGGGAACATGTGAGCTTGAAGCAACCAGCTAATTTAGTAGATGCAAAGATAGAAGCACGACGGTGGGATGGTGGGAGGAAGTACAATTAGGATAGTTAAGGAGGAAGGGGTTATACGATAACCCTGGGTTAGTTCCCTCAAGTATGTCACCATCCAGGGCGGCTAGTACTCCATATGTAGGAGCCCAGTAGCTCCTCAGGTTGCTTACATGACAAATGTAGACAAAGTACCATCATCAATGCCATACTCAGGATTAAATCCGTATTTGGTACCGCCTATATATCCACCACCATATCGATAGTAACTGCATCTATAGTATGGAGTTTAGATGAGTTTAAGGTGGTTGAGCTGATAGCCAAACTATAGTATGGAGTTTAGATGAGTTTAAGGTGGTTGAGCTGATAGCCAAATCCTTGGCAGATATGAAGAAAGAGATTCTGGCTAAAGTAAACCCCAATGTGAAGGGTGTTTATAATTTTAGCTAGCATGCTAGGACAACAGGACCAACTCCGTATTTGGTCAAAGGAATCCCACACCACCAAGGTCTAATACCTAGTGTGAAAAATACCATGATTTTGGTCATTTAGCACAACAGAATGCCCCACACTAAGTAGAGTAGTTCCTGATCAACTTGTTGAGATGGCAAGCTCAACACCTGCGGACATTGATGATGGACCGCCTGGCTAGATGGGTTTGCACATCTACACTTAGCATGTTGGTGGTCATTATGATACTCACATGGCCATTGACTTATCACTTATTCTATTTAGTTTGTTACACCTACCTACAATTGGCGAATATATAGCACTAGTCGATTAGTGTAGTTTGTTATGCACTGTTTGACTTAGTAGGTCACTTTCCTTTATGTTGTATCTTATCTATAATTTGTGTACATTGTATAGCATATGGAATAAGAATAAGAAATTAGCAAGAAAACGTTTTCACCTCCATCTTTCTTATTGTGTTCTTGAGTGAGCTTACTCTTGTGTAATACAGTGTGTGTTTGGCGTAACAGCTCAAGCAAGTCCTCCCACCATGAGATTCTTGACATGGTATCAGAGCTGCGCCATCGAGAGAGGCTGATTTTGAAGACTGAAGTGAAGGAAAAGAAGCAAGATTTGAGAAAGTAAGCAACGGGTAAGAAATTCTTCCACATTCTTCCACTCTTTCTCTTGGATAGTGCCTCTGGAGGCACCGGAAGTAGGGTAGAGTGAAAATCTCAGATTGCTATGAGATTTGGTGTGCAAGCAGAGCATTGTATATTCTATATATCAGCCCTTTAGGGATATCCCATAGTTTTTTTGGGCATGTGAGGCCATTTTAGGCCTCGTTTTAGAGCCGAGCAAGCAAGCAATGGGCAAGAAGCTCTCCCATTCTTCACTATTTCTCTTGGATAGTGCATGTGGAGGCACCAAAAGTAGGGTAGAGTGAAAACCTCAGATTGCTATGAGATTTGGTTGCAAGCAAAGCAATGTATATTCTATATATCATCCCTTTAGGGATATCCCGTAGTTTGTTTGGGCATCTGAGGTTGTTTCAGGCCCCGTTTTAGAGCCCGCAAGCTTGAGGACATCAGTTTCAGGGTGTACTGTGATTTTAGATGTATTGACCGAAAGTGGGTGCACAGGTCATAGATTTTAAATCTGTAATTTTTGAGTTTTTTTCCAGGAAGAAAAAATAAGATTTATCTACAAACAGGTTGTAGATTACATGTATTATTAAGCAATCAGTGAAAAAGGTTGCTTGGTGTATTGCTGTGCACTTGTTGTGAAAGGTTGTAGAAGACTAGCTTATTGTGTTGTATCCTTTTTGTGATAATGGCAAAGAACAATGGAAATTCCATTATTGAGAAGCTTAACAAGGACAACTACCCTTCATGGAAGTTTTGTGTGACAAACTTCCTCATTGGAAAGGGCCTTTATGAGTTTGTTTTAGATGAAGAAAAGGAGCCTGAGATGAGTATCCCTCCAACTACAGATGAATTAAAGGCATAGAAAGAATGGAATTTAAAAGACAAAAAGGTGATGTAGTGGCTATCTATAGTCATTGATAATACTATGTTGGGACATATTAGGAATGTAAAAACTTCACATGCAACTTGGACAATTTTTGAGAATATGTTTCTAGTAAATACAAAGGCACGAAAGATTCAACTCAAGCAAGAGTTGAATGCCTTGAAGAAAGGGAAAATGTCTGTCAATGAGTATGTTTTGAAGGTGAGGAGCATTGCAAATACTTTAGCAACGATTGATGCAATTCCTGATAATGATGATCTGGTTTCATCCGCTTTGAGTGGCCTTAATAATGAGAAGGCATGGAAATCATTTGTTACTTTAGTATACGTATGGAAGCCATTTCCAATTTTTGATGAGTTGGTCTCTCTCATGATTACCGAAGAGATTCAGGAGGTCGAGGAAACTTTAGAGGCAAGGGGAGTTCTAGAGGAAGAGGTGGATGGTAGAATAGAGGTTCTAGAAATTATGCTATTGTTTGCCATTATTGTGGTAAAATAGGTCATATTGTAGCCCATTGTTATGCCAGGATGATATTTGCAGTGGTAAATTGCAACAAGGAAAGTATGCATCATCTGCATGACAGATCGAAGACAAAAATGAGCATTTATTTGTTATACAGCATATGATGAATGTAGTTACAGGAAAGGGATACATGATGATGTATGGTATGTCAATTCACATGCATCTAATCATATGAACAGTCATGTTGAATGGTTTGGAGAGATGCATGACTTGCAAAATCCAGGTTATGTGTAGATGGGTGATAATTCATGCCACCCAATTTCACACATTGGAAAGGTTCCCTTGTCCTTGCATGATAGCCAGACAAAGAGTTTGACAGATGTATTACATGTGCCTTTAATCATAAAGAATCTAGTTTCTATTGGCCAAACGGTAGAGCAAGGGTTGCATGTCTGATTCAATGCAAAAGGTTTCTTTGTAGAAGACTTTAATGATAAGTGCAAGTTGGTTGCAAAAGGAAGTAGAGTTGGTCACATGCTCACTTTAGATGCTGAAATTCCTACAATGGATGCTGCTATGTATGCTAAAGGAAAATGAGTGGTTGCAGACATTGAAATATGGCATAAACATATTGGACATGCAAATGTGCAAAGGTTGAAGTTAATTCAGTCTAGAGGATTGGTTATCGGTTACCTTCCTTTAGAGTTGCAGAATTTCATAAAGTCTGTGAAGCATGCTAGTTTGGTAATCAGGCAAGAAAACCCTTCTCGCATGATAGAGAAGTGAGCAAAAATATACTTGATGTAGTGTATACAGATGTTTGGGGGCCTACATAGAATCTATCTCTTGGTGGCAGCAAATACTTTGTTATATTTATTGGTGACTGTTCAAGGAAGCTATGGGTATATTTCATGAAGGAAAATAGTGATGTATTTGAGCACTTCAAATATTTTAAGGTAATTATTGAAACAGACATGCTTAAAAGTGAAGTGCTTGAGATTAGATGGAGGGAAAGAGTATCTCTCTAATGAGTTTAGTGGCTTCTTGAGGACTCATGGGGGATAAAGAGGCAATTTACTTGCAGGTATGTCCCACAAAAAAATGGAGTTGCAAAAAGAAAAAATATGCATATTGCAGAAGTTACACGGGCATTAATGGCTGAAAAGAATATACCAAACCATTTTTGGTCTAAAGCTGTCCATACTGTTGTCTATATTATGAACAAAACCCCCACAACTGCAGTTAATGGGATGACTCCCGAAGAATTCTTTGCTAGCAAGACGATATATCACACTTGAAGATATTTGGATGCATTGCATATGTTCATGTGCTAGATGAGCTACAGAAGAAGTTTGAATCCAAAGGCTAAAAAATGTATTTTTATTGGATACTCTTTAAAGAAAAAAGGGTATCATTGTTATAACCATATCATAGGTGAGTTTAGAGTGAGTAGGGATGTTATTTTTGATGAGATGAGCAATTGGTATGCACCTACTAGTAATGTATTAGATGATGATATTGATCATGATAGCTATGTGCAAAAAGAAAATCAAGAATCATAGAGTCTTAGTGGGCCAGAAACATCATTTGGTACTAAACCTATAGTGAGCCCTAAGGAGTAGTCCCAATCTATGAGTGTTGCAGGCAAAGACAAATGAAAGAAGAAAGTGCTGGATGGTAATGATGCATCTACTAGTAATTTGGGATTTGATGGAGATTCTAGTGGTTCAAAGAATTTGGATGATGAGCTTGGTTAGCTTCTAGATTAAACTATATCCTTAACTAATTTCTTCAGGGTTCATTCTTAATAAATCCATCTTGAAAATTTCCTCATGATTTATCTTGAGTTCTAGAATTTCATAGTTTCCCTAGTAACACTTTCTAGCCTATAAGATGTTCTACTAATTTACCAACTGAATACTCTAAGATCGCAGTATTTCTTAAGAGAATTATCTCATTTCTATTGAATTCGAATAGAAATTTTTAGAAATAGCCTGCGGTATTAAAATTGGTAAAGGGTTGTTATCCGCGCCTGTGACCCCGTTAGTGACTCCCGTGCTCACAACTTCAATTGTTGCTTCCACGTTAGTAGGGTCATTTGTGATTTCTGCTTTTGAATTCTTTTTCTTCGGGGCCATGACAGAAATATGATTCGTAGAAGAAGAAGAACACAACAATAATACCAGTTGGCAAGGGTGTAAGACTCTCAATGATGATGATGGTTATCGCAGGATGTAGGCCTCACAGATGGTTCTTCTTGCCTCGTGGAGAGCAATACTTCTCTCTCTCTAGTAGACAGAATAGGGATGAGAGTAGAGGTATGACTTCTAACCGAATTGATAGAATAGCATAAACTTCTTGTAATGCTCTCATTCCCTTTGCATAGGAACCCCCCTTTTTAATTAAAGCTAATTGAAATTTTTTAATCACCCTCCCCCCTTGCCGTTGCTTGTTGAACAAGTGGTGGGGGGAGGAAGAAGGAGACAATGACAACAAAAAAGAAGCAGATGATGATGAAGAAGGAGAAGTTGACGATGATGTCAACGAGGGGGAGGCCACATGGCCTACCACCCCCCCTTGGCCAACATGCCCAGTCCACAGCGCTGCCATGCAAAACGGATAGGTGGTGGAGAAACCACCACCACCACTCCACTTCCTCCCCACCTCTCCCACTATAACTCCCCTCCCCCATGGCAAAGAGAAGGGAAGCCCTAACACAGCATGCTGAGAGAGAGAGAGAGAGAGAGAGAGAGAGAGAGAGAGAGAGAGAGAGAGAGAGAGAGAGAGAGAGAGAGAGAGAGAGGGAGAGAGGGAACCTTCTAGAAGGTTCTTCTTCTCTATCCCTCCTTAGAGGGTGACCACACACTCCTTCCCTTCCCCATGAACTTAATCCCTATTTTACTAGCTTCCCCCCCCCTTTTTGCCATCCACTTGAGCAAGAGGCTACTAAAATTCCAGCAAGGATCGCACTTAAAGCGAGGAAGATTGAGAATGGCCCCCAAGCAAAGAATGTCGAGTGTGGGTGGAAATCCTACAACTAGCAACGAAGCTTCAGGCAAGGGCATCATTTTCAATCCAACTATGGTAACGTTCATAACTAATAAATCTCCAAATTGATAAATGCTTGCTTGATTCCCACATGCGATACCTTAGGTTCCGAACTATACCACTTGAGAATAGTTTGTTGAAAAAGATAAACTTTGCCTCAATTATTCGAAGAATTGAGTTTCCCAAATGCATGTATCAAGAGAATTTAAATTCATGTAGATGCTATGCAATAAATTCATAAACAGCATATAAGGCTTCAAGCATTGTCAACTTCCCATCCTCGCAATAGTAGGTGTGTTTTCATCACTTTGAAGGTATATGTTGCAACTTCCACACCTAATGGGTTGCATGGCAAGCAACCTAATCTAAAAGAAATTCAATCTCGAAGCTCTAAGATCTTTGCCCAAGCTCTTGCTAATATCACAAACTATTAGTTCATTGGGATCTTGATGATGTGTGTAGTTAATACAAACAAAAATCATAAGGATTAAAACCAAAATGCATTGAGATCCGTCCAAAAGCTACTATGTTTATCAATCCAATTTCGGGGATTGGCTAGATACAAACAACAACTACATGCTTCAAAAGGTTAGTAGAGAGCTCAAGGGATTGGAAAGCCATGAGACAAAGTAAAGACCACTACTTTTATACTTGTTAGGAAGAAGGTTGGGTTATCGATCACAATGTAACTGACCTATAGAACTTACAAGAGACCTTGACATATGCCCTAGCTGAAGGAAGGGAGTGTTAAGTAAAATTTTGCATAGTATTGCTCTTGGATCCCAAGGGGGAGAGCGAATATGCGATGAAAATGTTATCGCCTTTATTCTTGCATTGTTTGGAAATACAATTGGTTTTTTTGGTTGATCAAACAACATCCTAAATGCTTTAACATTTAATTGATTGTTGGATTGTCCTTTGGATGATTATTCCAAGTGCTTGTGATTGATGGTAAATTCATGGCAGTAGGGGTCTGTGATGACAAATTGCTATGAGGATAAATGAATGTTTTCTTGGAAGATGATATTAGGGCTGCTTGCCTTGACTGTGCTTGATTCTTAAAGGAATTAATTAAGGAAAGGTTCTTTGCATGGGTGGATCATCTCCAAGATTGCACCACGGAACAAACCCGAGAAAGGTATTGCTCGATTCATGGGCCAAAGGTCAAGTGGTGAAAAGATCAACCACGCGAATAGTATTTCACTCCTAGGCAGCTTATGGGTTAGGTGGAGCTCTAGACACCCCTTGCCAAGCCCAGAACAGAGTTGAAAACTGTCGTGGCCCTAGCATCTATGGCATTGGAAGATTCTACTCTAGATAAAGGATGGAAATTTTGGTGCCATGTGATTTGGACCGTGCACTTCTGTAGGGCAGAAATGACATATAATTTATCATATATGGGCAGGGGACAAAGATTAACATGAAGATAAGTTAAGAAACTTATTTGAACTTCTTTGTCAAAGGATTACTTGCTCTATATTTGTGTATGTATTGTGAACTACACAAACAAACCATGTTTCCTAAAAGGCTTAATCAAGGAACATGACTTCACATGTCACACATAAATGTGATAGAGCCTAATTAAATAACTAAAGAATGTCTATTGAGGAAAGCAGGTGGGTGGAACCCTCGATGGGCCCATCCTATGGCACGGTGATCCTAGAGGTTCCGATCCTATGGCAAGGCGGTCTTAAAGGTTTCGACCCTTAGAAATTGTTAGGTTAAAACCCTAATTCATGCCATTTTAGGGGACCTGAATGGCACTATGCCCTCTGGATAGAGAGGTTGAGCAATGCATCCCTCTCATTTCCCATTCTCTTTGAACCAATTGTGGCATGGATCTGCTTCAAATTGGGTATCTCTGCGTAAAGTAGGGAGTCCAAGACCCGAGGCTAGAATGTTGTCAAGAGACCTTGACCACTAGAGACCCAAATTTCAGGTCTATCCTAGTGGTTTTGGCCGCAAGTATTCCATTGCGAGGTGGATTCAAAACCCTAGGCAACAAACCTCGTAACATTTCATGGGAGTGTCAAGCAACATCGTTTAGATTCGTCGATGGACCGCTAAAAACATGCTTAGACAACTGATAGGTGGGCACGTTACATTTGGTATCAGTGCAAAACTTCATGACTAATTAATTTATGGTTCATAGACGTATCCTAAACATAATAACCTGAGTGATATGGCTTGATCTTCATGTACCTTCTGCGTCTATGAATGCTAACATGCAAGAGAAGAAATTCCTTCTCAAACAAATTAAGGCACTCGAGTTTAGTGGAAAAGGAATAGATGCTGCAGTGGAGGCAAAGATATGGATTGAGTCAATGAATGATTATTTTTCTACTACGAAAACTACTTTTTCCAATCAAGTAATGATAGCCAGACTTAAGTTAGTTGTCTAGGCCCAGATATGATGAAAGCAATTGTGCAAAGATCAAGGTATTTCTAAAGCCGTAGTCACTTGGGCTTAGTTGAAAGATGTTGTACATAGACAATACCTTCCACGAACCTACTAGACTTTGAGGATGAATGAATTCTTCAAGCTCAAGTAGCTGGAATTAACCTTGAAAGCCTATTACTCAAAGTTTGTAACCCTTATAAAATATGCACCACCTATGGATATTGCACAGCAAGTATCCAAGTTTTACCATGGCCAGAACACTCCTCTGTCCAACGAACTTGCAAGATGCATTACTTTGAGCAAAGCCAATCATCCAAGAACTTAAATTAGGCAAGTGTGACAAAGATGATTTCCAAGATCATGACAAGAGATGCCACATGTGCGGAGAGATAGGGTACATCCATAAGAGATGTCCCAAATGTCGATGCTTCCATTGCAATGAGCTAGGGCACATCCAAGCAGATTGTCCTCACTTAAGTCTAGAATATATTGAGCCTCCAAGAAAACTAAGCTACACAAGTGAAACCTTTGGATATATATAGAGGAATCAGATGAAGACGAAGACCTAGAACCCACTACACCTCTTCAAGATGATTAGAAATTCCAGAAATTTTTTAAGACATGTAATACAACTTGTATTGGAATAAACCTTACTCTTGTAACCACAGTTAACCCGAGTAGTATGAGTAGCATCAATTTTGAGCCTTGAACTTACAAATGATTAGAGATACTTTAGCAAGAATGATAGTTATAACTTGCGATGAATTTCTCTTAAGTTGTTTTTTCTCAACTATTATAGATTGGATCTTACCAGAATGTCGAAGCTTGGGAGTATTCTTTAGCATTATGACCAAAGCCCATTGTCCATGGATCTCAATCCGGATCTAAAAAGAGGAAAATTTGGAAACAGAATTTCCGAGATAAAGGACCACTTTAGGCTGCTAAAAGGATCCTAGGGCAATTTGGTCTAAAGAAGAAAATCCTACCAAAGACAAACAAGAATCTTGTAACCCCAAGTGATAAAGCTCCATGCTGCTTCTATTGCAAGGAGGTAGGTCATTTCAAAAGGGAATGTCCAAAGCACCCTAGACACCAATGCTCCTAGTGCTACAACATTAGACATATCCACGTCAATTATCCCAACAAGACTCAAAGGGGAACTTGAACTTACAAGAAATGAAGTTGTACAAGCTTCGGTGATCTAGAACCTACCAGGAAATTATCATATACTTAGGAAAAACCTAGAAGATATTCATGAGATCTAACTACAATAAAATTTTCACTTGTAATCCAAACTCAAATATACTAAATACAATAAGTTGTTGTTTCAAAAGACTGTGTGTTTATGAGTGGTCTGAGTGTCACAACGAATGTGTGATGGGTCCTACCCCACAAGTTCTAGAATGAAATCCCCTATTTCTTCCAAGATGAGGACATCTTGAGTTCTCCAAGGGGAGAGGTTGTAATACCCCCATCCCCTTTGCATAGGAACCCCCCTTTTTAATTAAGGCTAATTGAAAAAAAATTTATCACCCTCCCCCTATCGTTGCCAAACCGGTGGCAGGGAGAGGAGGAAGGAGATGATGACAACAAAGAAGAAGTAGATGACGATGAAGAAGGAGAAGTTGACGATGATGCCGATGAGGGGGAGGACACGTGGCCTACCACCACCACCCTTGACCAGCACACCCAATCTACAGCACTGCCATGCAAAATGGACAGGTGGTGTAGACACCACCACTACCACTCCACTTCCACCCCACCTCTCCCGCTATAAACCCCCCCATGGCAAAGAGAACGGAGGCCCTGACATGGCACAATGAGAGAGAGAGAGAGAGAGAGAGAGAGAGAGAGAGAGAGAGTAAGAGAGAGAGAGAGAGAGAGAGAGAGGGAACCTTCTAGAAGGTTCTTCTTCTCTTCCCCTCCTTAGAGGGTGACCACACGTCCTTCCCTTCCCTGTAAAATTAATCCCTATTCTGCGAGATTTCTCCCCTTTTTTCCATCCACTTGAGCAAGAGGCTATTGAAATTCCAACAGGGGTCGCACTTAAAGCAAGGAAGATTGAGAATGGTCCCCCAACTAAAGAATGTTGCGTGCAGGTGGAAATCCTACAACCAGCAAACGAAGCTTCAGGTGAGGGCATCACTGTCAATCCAACTATGGTAATGGTCATAACTAATAAATCTCCAAATTGATAGATGCTTGCTTGATTCCCACATGCGATACGTTAGGTTCCGAACTATACCACTTGAGAATAGTTCATTGAAAAAGATAAACTTTGTCTCGATTATTCGAAGGACTGAATTTCCCAAATGCATGTATCAAGAGAATTTAAATGCATTTAGATGCTGTGCAATAAATTCATAAACAACATATAAGGCTTCAAGCATTGTTGACTTCCCGTCCTCGAAATAGTAGGTGTGTTTTCATCACTTTGAAGGTATATGCTGCAACTTGCATGCCTGATGGATTACCTGGCAAGCAACCTAGTCTAAAAGAAACTCAGTCTCGAAGCTCTAAGATTTTTGTCCAAGCTCTTACTAATATCATAAACTATTAGTTCATTGGGATCTTGATGATGTGCATAGTTAGTACAAACAACAATCATAAGGATTAAAACTAAAATGCCTTGAGATCCGTCCAATAGCTACTATGTTTATCAATCCAATTTCGGGGATTGGCTAGATACAAACAACAACTACATGCTTCAAAGGCTAGTAGAGAGCTCAAGGGATTGGAAAGCCAGGAGACAAAGTAAAGACCACTACTTTTATACTTGTTAGGAAGAAGGTTGGGTTATCGATCACAATGTAACTGACTTATAGAACTTACAAGAGACCTTGACATATGCCCTAGCTGAAGAAGGGAGTGTTAAGTAAAATTTTTCATAGTATTGCTCTTGGATCCCAAGGGGGAGAGCAAATATGCGATGAAGATGTTATCGCTTTTATTCTTGCATTGTTTGGAAATACAATTGGTTTTGTTGGTTGATCAAACAACATCCTAAATGCTTTTACATTTAACTGATTGCTAGATTGTCCTTTGGATGATTATTCCAAGTACTTGTGATTGATGGTAAATGCATGGCGGTAGGGGTCTGTGATGACAAATTTCCATGAGGATAAAGGAATGTTTTCTTGGAAGATGATATTAGGGTTGATTGCCTTGATTGTGCTTGCTTCTTAAAGGAATTAATTAAGAAAATGTTCTTTGCACGGGTGGATCATCTCCAAGATTGCACCGTGGAATAAACTCGAGAAGGGCACTGCTCAATTCATGGGCCGAAGGTCCAATAGTGAAAAGGCCAACCATGCGAATAGTATTTCACTCCTAGGTAGCTTGTGGGTTAGGTGGAGCTCTGGACACCCCTTGCCAAGCCTGAAATGGAATTGAAGACTGTCGTGGCCCCAACGTCTGTAACGTTGGAAGATCCTATGTAGATAAAGGATGGAAATTTTGATGCCATGTGATTCGGACTGGGTACATCTACAGGGAAGAAGGGACATATAATTTCTCCTGTATGGGCAAGGGACAAAGATTAACTTGAAGATGAGTTACGGAACTTGTTTGAACTTGTTTGTCAAAGGATTGCTTACTCTGTATTTGTGTCTGTACTATAAATTATGCGAATGAACCATGTTCCCTAAAAGGCTTAATCAAGGAAGCTGACTTTAAATATCACACATAAATGTGATAGGACCTAATTAAATAACTAAAGAATGCCTATTGAGGGAGGCGTGTGGATGGAACCCCTGACAGGTCCATCCTACATAGGGTGATCCTAGAGAAATAGGAGGCTTCTCACAAGATTTTACCAACGACCCTTAGAAATTTTTAGGTTAGAACCCCGATTCATGCTATTTTAGGGGCCTGAAATGGGACTATGCAATAGAGGTAGAGAGGTTGAGTGGTGTATCCCTCTCATTTTCCATTCTCTTTGAACCAAGTGTGGCATGGATCTACTTCAGATCGGGTATCTCTGTGTAAAGTAGGAAGTCCAAGACCTAACACTAGAATGCTATCAGGAGACCTTAACCACTAGGGACCAAGATTTCAAGTCGATCCCAGTAACGTTCCATTGCGAGATGGACTCGAGAAACCCTAAGCGACAAACCCCGTATCACTCCATGGGAGTTCCGGGAAGTGTTGCTTAGATTTGGGCCACTAAAAAAGTTCCTGGACAGCTGATAGGTGGGCATGTTACAGTTCTTCAATTTCTTCTCTTCTCAGATTAGAGTAGAAGAGGATGAGAGACCTTCTGCATATCCCCTTCCTTGGGTTGAATGGAATGATGTCTCTTCATCTTGCAAAATAGAGTCTCCTCCTTCTCGATCAACATCTCATCCTCGCCAAGATTGCTCGTGTTCCCCTTTCTAGTCATCCCCAAGCCCTCGATTTATAGTTTTTCAGGGGGTAAAAGAGAGGACGCTTGCTTTTTAACATTTTTTTATGACTTCATTGAGGACAAAGAGAGAACGCTTTCTTTTAGCACTTTTTATGATGTCAAAGATGGAGCTCCTTTTTTGTAGCACGAAGATAAAATTTTATGAACCTATGGGCGAGCACCACGTGGCACGTCGACAGCTGTAGCTCTCACTCCAAGGTGGCGACCAAGACATAGACCTTGGCATATTGGCCTTGGCATAATTGGCAATGATGAAGGCTTTGTTGGCACCAATGGCTGCACACAAGAAGCTCCCACTTGCTTGTAGGAAAATCTTCCTAGGAGGTCACCCACCCCGATAATGTCATCACCCAAGTGCACTTAACTGCCAACAAGTGACTATCCACTAGGCTAGTTCTTTTTGTTGTTCTATACTACAAACTTAGTTTTAATAAGCTAGTCTTAGGAGGGTCTTCCAAGTCTTTCTTCCATGAACTAGCATATAATACCTCATTAATAATAATTATTATCTTCATAATGAGATTCAATTTCATAATTAGAGCTAGTTTTTTTTAATGTGCAACATAAATCAATTTTCTTTGGAATGTATACACACATTAAAATAAACTAAGTAATGGGGATATTATAGATAGAAACTTCAAACAATTGAGCATCAAGCAGGTCATCATCTACACCTTTCTTTGTATCATCAGTAATTAATCGAGGCATATGGTCTGCAAGAACATGTGATTGGCCCACAAAGTAATTACTTCAAAATCAAATTCTTGAAATAGCAACATCCATCTGGTAACTCGGCCACTAAGTTTGGGTTTATTTAATAATATTTTAATTATTCATGGTCTACATAAAAAATAAACTTGTTGCCCAAGCCCAACAAATAATGTCTAAACTTAGTATTGGCAAACACCATCAATAAACACTCCTTCTCAGTTGTTGTATAATTTTTTGTTAATAAATATGACATATCTTAAGTCATATCCTATGGATGTATGTATAAAAAGTAGAAGCATATGTACTTATTGCATACTCTGATAAATGAAGAAGAATAATGAATAAGAAGATAGCATGTAGCTCCTGACTATCACTACTTGCTCCATCCTAGTCTTCCTCTACTTTAAGTTTATCAGTTGTTGGTATCATAGCATTTTTCTTAGTATGGAGGTCACGCAGTGATAGCGTTTCCTTGAGAACGAAAGGGAAAGAGTCCAAGGTTCCTTAATGCGCTTCTACCATTGGCAAAAGGAGATCAGGAATGTCGAGATCCGGCAGATATGCTTAAGGTTTTTTGCGAAACTGAAGAAAGGGGAAGCAAGGGACTCCTCATCATCATAGTCTAGGTTTCTGTTTCTGTAGGAGAATCGGAGCATCTGCATTGATGTTGTGGACAGTCTTTCATCCTTGTTGGAATAAGAACCATAGAAATAAGATCAATCTTTTGTTTGGCAGAGACCTGATGCACAGGATTCTGAGTGCTTGGCATTAGAAGCCCTCCTGCTAGAAGATACCCATAATACATCCCTTGAATCTCGTGCTTCCTGGCTTGAGTTCTTGTCGGCCGGCACTACAACTATAGTACCACCCATTGCACCCGATGGTAATGCATTACTTGGACCTCCCTACCCAAAGTTGATGCTTTTGATGCCTGCATTGTAGTGGCAATCTCCTTCGCTACTTCTTTTGTAGTTGTGTTTGCTACAGCTACAATAGCAACGACAGTTCCAAGCTTTGATGATCCACTCCCACACCCAATGACTTGATAGCCTTCTTGTGAGCCTTTAACACTAGTTGTGCAACTTGAAGTGTTGAAACCCAAGCACAGGCAGCACCAGGTGTTTCTACACATAGAAAGAATTCCTTTTTTTCCAATATTTGAATGTAGATGCAACAACCGTCATACTTTGGTAAGCCCTAAAAGTTTATTGGAGAGACAAGAATTGTACCGCTTACATCAAAATTGATCACACCCTTAGGTACAAGGTCACCCCTCTCAATCCTATATTCCATCCTACCAGTGGTTGGATCCAGTGAGAACCATCATTGATTCCATTTATGCAGTGTCTCTGAACTTTTCAGAAGAGATCCCTAGAGTAAAAATCTTCTAGAAGTAGTTGAAGTCTGATGGTACTTCAAGATGGTCCATTCAAACACATAGTCATATTGGAACCCCTCTTGAATAAAAAGGTCACAGAAAAACGCTATTTATTTTCTTTGGAAAATAGGTATTTTTTTATTTATTTGTATTGGCTTATTATTTTGACTGAAACTTAACATTTTCTCTGAGTTTATCCCATTTCCACTCCTTTCTTGCAACTCAAAATTGAAAAAACCACTCATTTCCATTAAAATGATATTTTACGGGTTTTAAAGAATTAATAACAACTCTAAATCGTTACAGGTTCTGCACTTCTGTAGTTACAACCCTCGACCATGATGCAAACAAGGTTCAAACAAAAATTCATTGCATATGAACAACATTTGGACCATGAAACAACAAAAACAAGCAAATTTCTTCATAAAATTGGAGCATACCGCGTGTCTTGCGTGTTGCGGCTTTTTTAATAATTATTTAGGCAACCCACAGGCTGACCAACAACCATTCTTTAGTGCTGAACCTCTTTCCTCAGCCTCCTCTTCATCTTGAAGCAGTGATCACAGCCGAACAAGCATTCTTCAGCCCCTCTTCTTCTTGATTTCTTGCACATGAATTGCCTCTATGCAGAAGAGAGAGGGAGGAGACAGAAAGACTGGTTTTTTTTCTCTTGACTCAGTGCATCATTCCTCGATCCGTTTGTGGCGATGGAGGGCGAAGGATAGAAGTATCTCAGACCTAAGAGGGCTCCTCTCCATTCTCCTGACCAGAAACTCATGAAAGATGGGGGGAAATGGGGCGTAAAAAATTGACCTCCCCCCCCATCGTTTCATTTCATGGCTATTTTCTTGCTAAGCTCTTTGTTAAGAGCTTTTAAACTCTTAATCAACTTATCTAGTTCATGCATCTTGCTTTCACACTTCTGGCAAGTGGATTTTCCAGTTTTGGAGGGGCAAACGACATCGGATTCAAGATCCGTCTAGACGGGTGGTTCCGTGGCATCGAAATCTACAAAGCTAGGCCCCGTCACCCTCTTTTTAGCTTCCAGATTCAGTAGTAGCTACTTCACAATCCCGAACCTTGCGGGGATTAAATGGGGGATCAAACGACCTCGGAATGGAGATCTGACACTTGCATTGGATTCTTGACATTGTTTTGCATGTAGGAAAACTCTAGCTCGGCCATCCACCACCATTTGATTTCCATGAAAATAAGCACTAGCACTTTAGGAACTTGTCGCTTAAAATCGTACTAATTGCCACCGCTGCCTTCGACGAAGTCTATTTTTCCCCTGAAATTCATAATTTTTGGCTATTTTTAAGCACTTCTCGGCATCAAAAATCATCTGTCATTGGCGACCACGGGATAGGGTGACTCAATCCGTCAAATCCCACGAAGAGATCTACATATAAACAACAAAAAGGAGCATCAAGCGGCGCTGATACAAAAAATACACAACACAACACATCACAGCTCATACCCTACCCCTTGACAAAACCAAGGCATGAAATCCACGAGGAGTAGGCCCAGCATAATCTGATAGAAGGCCCGAAGCTAGTCACTAACCAACTACTCCAACATAGCCAAATTAAAAAGAACTATCAAAGAGGTCATCCTAAGTGGTGGTCTGAACTACCTACCTAACTAAGGACAACTCAACTAGGAGCTCCTACTAAGTGAGAACTCCTATAGCCTGATCAAAAGGTATTATCTTTTAGCATATTTCTTCTTTTAGGCTTTCATTTTCCATACTCGGGCGTGTAAAAAGGAGGGAGCTGAGCTTAGTGACCCAAGGAGAACAGGGCGTCAGCCTCAGGTCCTGTCTCGATACCCAAGAACCTATCAAGCCCTCGCAAGGTGACACTTAATCCTTTTCTAACGCTCACTTTTATTTTCACTCCAACCTTCTTTTATTTTCTTCTTTTTATGGCAAGATGTCACCCCAAGGAAGACAAGACATCGGCCTTAGATCTTGTCTCATCCCCAGGAACCTACTAGGCCTTCACAAGGCGATAAACAACAGCTCAAAGATTTTTCTTTCTTTCATTTTCTATTGTTATAGGGGTAAAACCCATTTTTACACACCTCCGTATACTCATATATTGTCTTTCAGATCTTTAGGGTTTTGTCTCTTTTCATTATTATATTAGTAGGCTTCTCTAACTACCTCACAACTAAGGAGGAACTCCTAGGATGGCCACCTAGCAGGTCAGCAGAACAAGGTCACTAGAATTGCCATCTAAAACAGGTCTTAACATGTCTGGAAATGTCTTGCAGGAGGCAATGACTACTCAGACCTCCCCCAAACATACGTAACCTAAACCTGGGACTTCATGCCTTGATTGCCAGTCCCCAACAAGAAACAAAACCCCCTTCAAGTACACAGATACATATTACGTGAAAGAACAGGCACTCGTAAAGGAGAGATATCACCTGGATAGGGCCAGGAGAAGCTTCCACATGACAAAGGCTCCTTCCAAGCTCTTCTTTCAACTTGTCTGGCACAGGACTAAAACAAAAAACCATTAACTACACCCATACTAAACAGACAACTGGCCCTCTTGGCCTAAAATGGATAGTTCGTTCTAATCCATGCAATATATGAACTCCTTGGCATATACAGCACATCCTATTAAACTAATCAGGATAGCATAAAATAGAAGAACTAGCCTCATGCTACTCGTGCGAGTCAGCTAAAAGCTTGATCTACACTCTTTGTAGATTCACTAGCCCAAGCCTTTGTGACTAATATCTCAGTAATAATGGCCATCTCTTCTTGGGTACTATGAGTTGGATGAATGGCATCATTAGGTTGATATATCTCATCCCCTTGGTCATCATTCAAACTGATCGCTTGTCCCAACTTTCCACTAACTCCTCCTACAGGGAGAATCATGGATTTATGATCATTCAACTCTTCTCTAATTGGACCATTACATATGTCAATGATATGATCCAAACTAGACAGAGCTTCAAGCCTAGACCCATCACATAGATGCATCTTAGGGTGGCAGTCCCTATTGTCAGATGTCGCATTATGGCCTTTAGTCGCATCCTCTTGGGAAGCCATCAAAGCATGTCCACATGCAATTCCTAACCCTTCATCTAACACACCAACAATATTTTTAGGGGTTTTGGGCCTCCAAACCCATCTCATATTCCTTTTCATATTCTTAGACTGCCTCATCTGCCCACATTGGTCCAATGGACTCAATGTGAATTTATCATCATTACCAAATGGCCTCACAACCTTATGGCTTCTATTTAGTATAGGTGAACCTTTGGCATGCCGCATCTTCTCTACACGAGATGTCTTTACTTGCCTTTGTTCACTCTGCAACAACTGCTTAGCCATAGGAACCATGCTTTTACTAAAAGGAATAGCATCTACTCGAAAGCATGATTCATCTATAAATTGGAAAGGTCTCTCAAGAGCCTTACTAGGAACACAACTAAAACCACTCATAGAACGCTCATCTAAGCTTGTAGACCTAATGGTTCTATCAATTCCACCATCACAACTACCTCTCATGGAAGTGTTGCAAGCCTTGATGGGACTTACTAGGCTTGGAATCTTTTTATCCCTAGGGTGTATATTATCCCTACTATTTCCATTTCCTGCTTAGAGATTTTGGCTACCAAGGTTCCTCTCATAGGCTGCCTTGGTATCAACAAGTGAGTTGTCTCCTTGTAGAAATGGTTGGAAGCTAGGATGCACTTGTACTGAGTGGGAAAAACTCCAAAAAATTTTCCAACATCTCTGAATATGTCCCTCATAATCAATGGCATGCATCTTTGCTTCCCTTAATGACTTAGGATTCCGTAGTCCCACTTGGATTTGCATGTTAATCTCTAAGCCACTCAAAAAGAGCTCACATAGCACATCACCTGGCAATGCAGTAGCTCTTCTTGGCCAAAGCCTCAGAATATCATCAAAGGCTCTAGCATATTCTTTAACAGAAGGATGGGACTCTTGCCTAATCTGCATCAGCTGCCTAAAACTTGGGTCATAGGCACCTTCTTCTCATATTCATCTAAAAATCGATCACTCAACTTCTCAAAGGATTTAATAGACCCCTTGGGAGGCTCCAGTACCATTTTCTAGCCTCTCCCTTTAGGGTACTTGAGAATACGAGCATCCGATGAATATCATTGAACCCACTTGCAAGGCAAATTAGGTCGTATTCTCATAAATGCACCATCGGATCCTCATTAACCAGCCCATGAAACACTAAGAGATCCCTATAAGGAGGAGGGCATTTTGTCCTTTCCTTCGGGATCAGCACTGGCCATTAAAATCCTCATATTCATGACCTAACTCTAGTGTCTTGGGGTCTCCAACCTCTTCCATTTCTACCTTTACTGGTGTAGGAAGGTTAATATCATCCTTGTTATCCCTTTTTGCCAACTCACAGAGTGGTCTAGGGAGTCCTATGCTACGCAATAAGAAGTCTACTCCATCACTTGATGTTAGTGTTTTAGTAATTCTATCCTCATTTGCTATTGTTTCCCTAGAATCGGAGGTAGGTCCTAATAGAACCTTCCTTTTTTATAAGGGTTTTCCAGATATGTAGATATCATCCAATGCTGTATGGATCTGCAAAATTGTGCTTTGGAACCCAATTGCATAAGGCCTTAGCATCGGAGGTATCTCCTACTCATAAGCATATATTACTTTGACTATTGGCATCACGGTCTTTTCCTTCAAAAACTTATCACTTTTGAGGATCACAAACAATTGTGCCATCCTAACATCACTTTTACTCCCTAATCTTTCCTCTAGCTCCCATGGACTATCTCTCATGATTACTCCATGGGTATTTCCCCATAGTGACCCAAACTCCAACATGGTGTCACTTTCAGGGAAAAGGGTAAAGTAATCAGCCACATTTGTAGCCAAAGATCCCACTAAACCAATTAGAATGGACAAGGTATCTTTAGGGTTACGAGGATTCCTTGGTTTCATCATCATGCTCATGCCTGAAACTTTAATCCGCATATTTTAGCATCCACCGCTTCAAGGTGGCTATTAACTATATAATAAAGCTAACAGGTCAACAGGTCACTTATAAGACCAAGATTCAGAAACCACCACTTATAGGCAGCTCCCGGTAGACGCACCACTGATGAGACCTAAAATGGGTCGGCAATGGCTATGGCACTAGCCAGACCTTATACATACGACAAACAACCCCATCACACGGCCTCCCAGGCCAGGAGAGTCTAAAACTCACTTTATACTAAATGCTTATGACGATTTTGTGTTTGTATCCAATGTGTAGTCCAACGTTCACCTTCCCTTCTCCTCAAAGGGAGATCCCATAACATATAGGCATAATGCCTCGTAATAACATGCTTGATGCAAGGTGTATGACGATTGTACACAACCATTTTATGATTTTAAAAAACTAGCCATGTGAGGTGCGAAAAACAGCCCTTTCATGAATTTTAACTAAGCATTACGTGTTGCACTGCTTTAGGGACTAGCACCGAAACCTCCGTGCTACTAGTCGCCTATATTTAATTATGGAACGATCCCTAAATGCTATGCACAAAGAGGGAAATAAGAATTTATATCTTTTCAGCAATTAGATCGTCGCACAAACTTCCCCTCCCCCCCCCTTCACCGTTTAGGTATTGCTGCATTGCATAGGTGTAAATGGTTGTTTTGTGGTCATTTTTCTATGTAAAAAATAATAAACACGTACTATAACACAAAGGACAAGGTCAAACTGAGGCTTAACCTCATGCTTTAACCTCGCCAAACATTCATGCACATAAATCTTATTTTTCCATATGTTTTGAGTGTGAAAACTCTAATTTTCTTTATTTTTCACTATTTTTTCTATTTATTATTCATTCAGAATAGATATTTTTTTATTTAATTGTGTTGGCTTATTATTTTGACTAAAACTTAACATTTTCTCTGATTTTACTCCATTTTCACTCCTTTTTTCCAACTCAAAAACAAAAAAACCACTAATTTCCATTGAAAAATGACATTTTGCAGGTTTTTAAAAAATTAAAAATGGCTCTAATCATTACAGGTTCTGTATTTTCATAGTTGCAGCCCTCAAACATGAGGCAAACAAGATTCAAGCAAACATTCATTGCATATGAACAACATTTGGACCATGAAACAACAAAAACAAGCAAATTTCTTCATAAAATTGGAGCATACCGCGTGTTTTGCATGTTGTGGGTTTTTTAATAATTATTGCGGGCAGTCCACGGACCGACCAGCAACCATTCTTCAATGCTGAACCTCTTTCCTTAGCCTCCTCTTCATCTTGGAGCAATCCGATCACAGTCGAACAAGCATCCTTCAGCCCCTCTTCTTCTTGATTTCTTACATGCAAACCACCACTTAGAGGAGAGAGATGGAGGAGAGAGAAAGACTAAATCTGCATCTCCACAATCGGGCAGCCATTGGAGGAGTGGATTGGAGCGATGGAGAGCGAAGATAGGAAGAAGAATAGGCCCAAGATTAGTTGGGGGGTTGTTCTTTGGCCCCATGACCCATCTCTCCTCCATTTCGTTTCATAGCGCCTTCCTTCTTCCCTGCGTGGAAAAAAACGCCCCCTCCCCCCCACGGTTTTTGATTTTTGGGAGTCGGGGAGCCCCAAAGGGTCACACCCTTTGGACTCTCCTAAAGTCCATTCCCACTTGGCATTTTGGCATTTGGCCTTCCGAGCACTCCCTCTCCCACGTCCAGTACTCGAATCGTGGTGTTTGAAAAATCCTGGGCGTCCATCTTAAAGTCTTCCACTACCGGGCATCTCCCAGGTCTCATCTTTCATGCCAAAAATTTATGAAAATTCTCCGATTGTCGTCTAGTGGCTCTTTTAAGCACATTCTGGGCATTGCCGCTTAAAATCGTACTGATTGCCACCGTCGCCTTCGATGAAGTCTATTTTTCCCCTTAAATTCGTAATTTTTGGCTATTTTTAAGCACTTCTCGGCATCAAAATTTATCTGTCATTGGCAACCATGGGATAGGGCAACTCAGCCCGTCGAATCCCACGAAGAGATCTGCACAAAAACATCACCACAAAGAGCATCAAGCTTATATAAAATAGATACACAACAAAACACATCACAACTCTCACCCTACCCCTTGTCAAAACTAAGACATGAAATCCACGAGGAGTAGGCCCAGCATAATCTGATAGAAGGCCCGAAGCTAGTCTCTAATCGACTGCTCCAACACAACCAGACTAAAAACAACTATCAAAGAGGTCGCCCTAAGTGGTGGTCTGAACTACTTACCTAACTAAGGACAACTCAACTAGGAGCTTCTACTAGGTGAGAACTCCTATAGCCTGATCAAGAAATAATTTCTTTGAGCACATTACTCTTCTTTTTTAGGCTTTTATTTTTCCATACTCGGGCGTGTAAAAAGGAAGGAGCTGAGCGTAGTGAACCAAGGATAACAGGGCATCGGCCTCAGGTCCTGTATCAGTACCCAAAAACCTACCAAGCCCTCACGAGGCGACACTTAATCCTTTTCTAACACTCACTTTTATTTTCGCTCCAACCTTCTTTTTATTTTCTTTTTTTTAATGGCAACCAAGGAAGGGCAAGGCATCGGCCACATCTGACTCGTCCCCAAGAACCTACCAAGCCTTCACAAGAAGGCAATAGACACTGCACTAGAAATGTTTCTTTTCTTTTCCTATTTTTATAGGGGTTAGAACCCCTTTTTACACACCTTTGTATACATATACTTTCTTTGAGATATTCAGGGTTGTTTCTTCTTTTTAGTATCATCAATTTTTTGGTAGGCTCCTCTAACTGCCTCACAACTAAGCAAGAACTCCTAGAACGGCTGCCTAGTGGGCTGGCAGAATAAGGTCACTAGAACTGCCTTCTAAAACAGGTATTTCAATGCCTGGCAATGTCTTTATAGAAGCCAACAACTACTCAGACCTCCCTCCAACATACCTAACCTAAGCCTGGGACTTCATGCCTTGATTGCTGGTCCTCAACAAGAAAGAAAACCCTCACCTGCACATATATCATTAATTGCTTAAGGAAAAAAATTGAAAAGGGGACGAAACCACCTGGAATGGCCATAAGAAGCTCCTTTGTAGCAAAGCCTCCCTCCAGCGACTTCGTCAACCTGTATGGTGCAATCACTAAAACAACAAAGCATTAAACGTACCTGCACCAAACAGAGATACAGCCCTCTTGGCCTAAAGAAATAGCACATTTCACTGCAAACTAACTAGCCCTCTTTGCCTAAAGAGATAGATTATTAAAACCTGAAAACAACTGGCCCTCTTTGCCTAAAGAAATCGGACATTAACTACTTAAAGCAACTGGCCCTCGTGACCTAATGAAACAAATAAACTAGCTCATAGAGATCCCTCCTTGGAAAAAGGCAAATATATGCAAATACACTCCATTCCAAGGGGAAAAATAGGGTTCTCAGCCCTAAACTAAATGCACCAAGTTATGGCCCATACCTCCTGCATATATAGCAAGAGACGTACGCATAACATGTCGTCGGATCAACCTATGGGTCCAAGATAATAGTGATAGATGGGTCTCAGCCACTCTTCTCGTTACCCATATCAACCATCGCCTGCCATATAACACGTGGTCTAATAACATTCCCCACAAGCAACCAGGTCCTATCTCATTATCAATAGCAACATCCGGACTATGACCACAGTTGAAAAAGAGGTCCTCTTCATAAGCAAAATTAGCTAAGGAATCCACAAATTGATTCCATCAAAATATTAGCTAAGGAATCCGCAAATTATACACTCCCCTATTCGTAATTATGATAGTCAAAGTTCAATATATTTAGAGGATAAACTGACGGCTCCATCACACCTTCTTCATTAAACTCAACAGGGATGCTTGTCAAGATTTGTAAGCAGTGATGGTAGAAAACTTTAATTTTCCACACAAAGTACCGTCTTCTTGCTCGATCACTTTATATCCCTTGCTCCACCAGATAAGCCTCCCCTGATGATATCTTTGCTCGAGATATGGGTGCTCCAAATAAGGGATTAACCGTCCCATCAACCAATTTAAGCTCTCATGCAGGTCTCCAATCAGCCCCAGCATGGACCTGCAATGCATTTTTCCACATTATCATACTTAGAAATAATAAGGTTTAATCTTATTAAGATTAATCTTATTCTTAAATTCCACCCCTTGTAGATTAGCTAATAGAACTGTGGACTTATTTTTTCCTATCCTGACAATCTTGTAGGGCCCATCCCATCTAGGTTCCAGCTTTCCTAGAAATAGCTCCCTACGTGCATCATAATATAGAACTAACTGCCCCTTTTTAAAATTATATTTCTTCGCTTTCAGATCATGTTACCGCTTCATCCAACATTTAGCTACCTCCTGGTGCAACAAACTCTACAATTTGAGCTCGTCCAAGTGGGCTATAGTCGTAAACTGCTCAAATATGGCATCTTCATCACCAAGAGAATGATTGATTGCGAATCTTATGGTCGGCAACTCAATTTCTAAGGGCAATACACACTCCTCCCCGTAAACTAATTTGAATGGGGTGTGGCCAGTGGCTCGTTTAAATGTCATATTATATGCCCAAACCGCCACATATAATTTTGTATCCCAGTCCTGCTTCTTTTTTAAAATTATCTTGGTTAGGATACCCACAAGCTGCTTATTGGTACTTTCGACTTGTCCATTTGCTTGTGGATTATAGGGGGTTGTCTTGTTATGCTTGTTTTTCCATGCTTCAGGTAGGCTTCTAATTACCTTATTTAAAAAATGGGTTCCATAGTCCGATACTATTTCCTTTGGTGGACCAAAACGGCAGATGATTTGCTCAAGTAGGAAACTGGCAGTCTCTTTTGCATTGTCCTACCTCGTGACCCATGCTTCTGACCACTTAGTAAAGTAATCAGTTGCTACTATAATGTACCTCTTCTGAGTAGTAGACAACGGGGTGATAGGACCCACAAAGTTAATGCCCCACTTCTCAAATGGAAGGATAGCCATGATAGGCATAAGTGGGCATTTCCTATTCTCTCTGTTGTCATGCCTTTGACAGGTATCACATCTCTTAACGTACTCAAAGGAATCTTGGAAGATGGATGGCCACCAATATCTAGCTCTTAAAGCTTTATGTGACGTTTAACCGCCCAGCAAAGTGCCCTCCACAAGCGGAGTCATGGCACTCTTCCAAAATAAAGGGAACCTTGTTAGGCATCACACATCGGCGATAAATATCATCAACACCCTGCCAATATAATGTTCCTGCGATCAAGGAAAATTTTAATGCCTGCTGCTTAATTTTCCTCTTCTCCGATTTTGATAAAGTAGCTCCAGTCTCTCCCGTAGAAAGATAGTGTGCTATAGCAGCATACCATGAGGGAATAGATGCCGTATCAACCTTGAACAAAGTTTCCATGTCACTTTCTTCAACCACGACCTCTTTTGACTCTCTGAAATCCACAAGACACTCTACAATGCCCTGAAGCTTCGGTGGCTTGCTCTTAATCTCATAATCAAATTCATGCAAAGTGATTAACCACTTTGCTAAACGATCAGGCGGCTATAACTTATTCAACAACAATCGAAGCCCTTCCACCTTCGTATAAAAAACCACCCTCTCATAAAGAATGTAATGCCTAAACTTTTTGGTCACAAATACCATCGCAAGGCACACCTTCTCCATATAGGTGTAGTTAATTTCCGATATGCCCAACCTCCGACTAGCAAAAGCTATCGAATGATACCACTTTTCCTCCCAGATTTGAGCTAAACAACAGCTGATACTATACATAGTTACTGCTGAAAATATATAGAATATTTCGCCCCTTTTTGGTGCTTTTAAAACAGGGGCTTTGGCAAGCTCCTGCTTCACATCATCAAAAGACACTTTGCAAGCATCACTCCATGTAAACTGATAGCTAAAGGACAATAAGTTTGTCAGTGGCAACATTCTTTCTGCCAAGGCATTGATAAACCTCCGATAATGGCCTACTGATGACAGAAAGCTATGCACTTCCTTTGGAGTACGTGGCGGACTCATGGGGACTATGACCTTGATCTTTTCAAGATCAATCGTAATCCCTACGAAACTGACCACATGGCCTAACAAGAGCCCATAAGGGAATCTGAAGATGCACTTTCGTGGGTTAAGAGCTATGCAAAATTGTCTGCAACGCTCAAAACACTCGTGCAAAATGATCAATTGTCTATCCCTTACGATGGCTGCCCCCAGATCATCAATGAATACTTTCAGCTCCTCTAGGGAGATGACTCCAAAGGTCTTGTTGGCTATTCTTTGCCACGAACTAGGTGCATTACACAACCCAAATGCCATCACATGGTACGCAAAGGTATTGAAGATTGTAATAAACGTTGTTTTTAGCTTATCTTGCTCAGCAATCGCCATTTGGTTATACCCTGCAAAGCAATCCATGAGCAAATATATTTCCCTACCCGCTAGTTGAATCCAAAATTTGGTTAATAAACGACAACAGGTAGTAATCTTTAACAGTATGCTTATTCAACTCTCTAAAATCTACACAAAGATGGATTTGATTATTCTTCTTCTTCCTGATCACAACTGGTGAGCACCATTTAGTATGCTGAACAAGGAAGATCAAACCCGCTTTCCGCAACTTCTATAGTTCCTCGTACAACCCGTCCCTTAATTCAAAAGGCATATGCCTTACTTTCTAATGTACAGGGTGGATACCTTCCTTTACAGGAATAGTATGCACAGCTAGAGTGGGAGAAATACCCTGAAGTTCATCATAGCTCCAAGCAAAGATATCGCAGAACTCTCGAATTAAGGACACATAATCCTCTCTTTCTTATGAACTGAGCATGGACCCTAATTTAATTGGCCGTGAATCATTTAGCATACCAAGATCTAGCTCAATAACGTCCACGTTTCTTATTTGATCATGAGGCTCTATCGACTCATTCAAGGTTATCTGATAAATATCCTCTGTAGTGGACCCTTCCTTAGATCCATCGCTTGATGACGTCTCACTACCAGATGGATCATCTACCATTTCTAGTTCAGTGGAGGATAGTAGACCTCTCTCACTCTGAGGAGACTCAGGGTAAGCATCCACTATTACACGATGGGCACCTCAACCTAGAATCACTCGACCAGTGGGTATATCGACTTGACAGTCTATCTGTAGAATCCATGGCCTGCCTAGCAAAACTCGATAGCTAGGATGTCCTGCAAACCTTATCACCCTAAATTCTAGATTGCATGGAAAAAAACCACCCCCCCCCCCCCCACGTTTTTTGATTTTTGGGGCTCCCCAAAGGGAGCCCCAAAGGTTCACACCCTTTGGACTCTCCCAAAGTCCTTTCCCACTTGGAATTTTGGCCTTTGGCCTTCCAGGCACTCCCTCTCCCACGCCCGATACCAAATTGTGGTCTGAAAAATCCTAGGCATCCATCTTAAAGTCTTCCACTACGGCGCATCTCCCAAGGTCTCATCTGTCATGCCAAAAAATTATGAAAATTCTCCGACCACCGTTCAATGGCTCTTTTAAGCACTTTCCGAGCATTGCTGCTTAAAATCGTACTGATTGCAACTGCCGCCTTCGATGAAGTCTATTTTTCCCCTAAAATTCGTAATTTTTGGCTATTTTTAAGCACTTCTCGACATCAAAATTCATCTGTCATGACTTAGTGTCAGTGACACTAAATGGACTTGGACCAACTTTCAAATCTTTGGATACCTATATTTCAGTTATAGGAGGCTCTATGCTTGACTTTGAGGAGCTTATTGGATTGCTACTTATAGAAGAAATCAAGCTGGGATTGAATGCATCTAGTAGTGGAAAAAATGTAGGTGGAGATAGTGTTTTCTATCACCAGAGAGGTTGTGGTAGCTCATCTAGAGCTAGAGGCTCTTCATTTGGTCGTGGTAATTATGGTTTTGCTCGTGGAAGAGGTAACCTTGGTCATGGTGACTTCATGCATAGAGGCAGGGGAGATCTTTTCCTAGAGGTGGAGGACGGTCTAGTCCACAGAAAGATGGCACTTGTTATTATTGTGGGCAGTTTGGTCATTTTGAGAGGGATTGTTATCATAAACAGAATTCCATGTCTAGGGGTCGTGCAAGGACCCAATATGGCCACTATGCAGGCTGTAATGTGTCCCCCTGTCCACTTGTAGGACACGTCTTAGCAGCCCATCGGAAAGAGAGTCTAGAAAGCGCTGCCCGGCACTCCCAAGGAATGTCATGGGGTTTGCGATCTAGGTCTTCCCGAGTCTGCCACAAAGTGGAAGCATTTCGGCTGTTCCCACTTAGGACCGACCTGAATCAGGGTTTTTCTAATGGTCAAGTTCCTAGAATGGTAGCTAGCGTCGAGCCACAAACAAACTACTTTACGCAGAAACATCAGGGTCGAAGCGGATTTATACTGCACTTGGTTCAAGGAGAATGGGAAATGAGAGGGATGCGAAGCTCGACCTCTCTGCCTGTAAGGCATAGTTTCATTCCATTCCCCTAAAACAACCTAAATCGGGACTCTAGCCCTATAAATTCTAGGTCATTGTTACCTCGATGTCAATTCCTTTGAGAAAAGTTCCCGGCCAACTGGGACCACCCTTCCGTAGGACAGACCCAAGGTCACATCCACCACACTTTCCTCGGGTTGCTTTAGTTATCTAATTACCTACCACATTTAGTTTGACAACAAAAACAGCTTCCTTAATTAACCAATTTAGTCACTAGTTCCTTCACGTAACTCAAGCACTGACACAGAAAAACAATGTCAACAAGCAAGTTCCTTTTCAACATTTGATCTTTATTTATTGGTCTTTGGAATACATCAAATAAACCTTCCCGAAGGCTATTCCAGCAATCCTTAGGGATCTCTATTCCAAGTTCCGCCTATTGACCAGTATGCGGGCCTCGAGATCCCATCTCGAGTCACGTCGGCCTCTTGTGCAGGATCCGGAGGCAAGGGATTTACAGCCAGAGCCTCCCCTGGCACCCAAGCATCCTCCTACTCCAACTAGCACCCACGGAGAGACCTCTTGCGGTGGGTTCGGTCCAGTACCCGATGCGACTAGCAACCCCCTTGGATAGGGTCAGGCAAACAGTCGGAGGTAACTGATACTGCCTCTCCCTCCAAGCTTTAAACCTGAAGCATTAGATGTTTTTCCTGAATTAGTTCCTTGAGCAAAGAAGTACAAAAAGTGCACCTAAGTGTACAATCATGAGCATTCCAGAGGTCATTCGTACGGCCAACTACTAAGGTGTGATTCCTTCTCCCTGAATGCTTCCAACATTCGATCCTGGATCAATCACAACTTGACAAGATCCCAAGGGTTTTATAAGCTGAGTTGCTTGTTTACCCTCTTTCCTTGGGTTAGGGTTTATACCCTATTGACCCAAATTGTCAATACCTTAGGTTTCCTTATATTAAGGTCAATAAATCTTGTGCAACCTCGTCGCCCTAACTTGGTTGGTCAATTGCTTTCTTGGCAAATTCGTAACTCCCCTAGCTTGGCAGATAAGTCCAAGGAAGAGTGATGTAGCAAGATGAATACTCATCCTCTAGAAAAGTTAGGCTTGTACTTAGAACTCGCCAAACTTGGTCTAAGGAGTGGCAATACTATTTTGTGATTTAGACACAAGTCCATACGACGTTGCAGCTTGTTGCACGAGATAGGTGTCAGCACCTAACTTGTGGGATTATTTTCTCATCACACGATATTCCTTCGTCAGGAATACCTTTGATCAAGATGTAGGGTTTGGGAGTCCTATTGACCTGATCCAAAACCTAACCCTACTAGGCCGATAAACATTTTGGCCCTAGGGTTCCTAGATTCATTGCGGAAGTCTAGCATTTGGTCAACTGATCCTTAGGGTGAGAACCCTAGATTGACAATCCTAACATTTTGAGAATGTGGGCAGGACCTTTAAGATTGGAAGTATTAAATCGGCATCCCAAGCGCGATACTAGGCAAAATGTTATCATAACTTAACCCTACCTAGCACATTGAGGTAATCGTCATATGTTAACTAATCATACCTTTATGATTCTCATGTCAACTACTCAATTATACGCAAATTACTTAGTTGATCTAACCAACCCACGATTTAAGATTATCTTTCCTTTTAAAGATGCAAATACTTTCTTCTAAATTTGCAAGTACTTCCCCTAAAATATGTAAGTAACTGCAAGATAGGGGAGATGCATCATTCCATGCAATTTCGAGACCATAGACCTTTTTGCCTTTATGCAACTTAAAGGATCTACAGAGGTCTTTCTTTTCCTTGCTCTATACTATAATGATTGACATTCAGATCTAACTCTTATAAGCCCTACGTTGATGTATCGAAATCAAAGCTTTAATATTTTTAATGAAGATGCATTCAAACTTTGATAAAAGAACTCCATGCATGAGCGAATGCCATGAGTCCATCATTGATTTAATCCTTCCTTTAGCACTTAACCCAACCTAAAATGTTACTATCATCGCATGCAATTTGCAAAGTTCATGAATCCTTTCCATGTATTGCGACTATAAGGATATCATTTAATGGGTGTCTACGATTATCTTATACACGAGTTACAACTAGGGAATTATTGCATAAGTGCATTATCTGTTATATGCCCTATCCTTTGCACAATGCAATGAGGATGCCTTTGCACAAATCCATCTTTCAACTTATGCGACTACCCTTGACTATGAAGATGCAAGCAAATGCAAGTACTCGTCATGCAACTAAACTTTGTAAATCGAACGAGTACATAAATTTTACGATGCATTCAAGTTTCCCTACGTGAATTAAAACATGCTTTATGCATTCTTTTCATGCGGGAATAATATTCGGAACCTGGGCATTCATTATCAGAGCGTTGTCCACTCTTGTATTTTGGGTGGAAGCTCTCACGTGTACTCCTCTCGTCTTTTTCTTAGGAGCCAGCGACACAGTAGATTTCGACGCAGTGAATCTCCCTTGGCTCCCTTACGCACTTCGAGGTTACTACTCTCCGAGATTCTCCTCTACCGTGCAAGAATTGGGCCTTGTAGACACGGTTTTGAAAAAAAAACCCAAGAGGCACGAGTGAACTGGACTAAGGAAAGCTTCAATAGAAGCTTCCAAGCTTTTGGATACAAGGATGACGTGGAGAGAGAGTGATGATTGGGGATGATGATGGAGATGATGACGATGGTGAAGATGACCATGATGGTGATGATGATGATGATGATGATGATGATGATGATGATGATGATGATGGCGACGCAATAGCAGGGGACGGCGGCAACAATTGGACGGCGGCGGGCAGTTCCACAGAGCGGCGGCAATAGCACACGATCCTCTTCCTCCTCTCCCCTCAAGCTTGGGAGGGGGGGTTCATATAGGTTTGGGGGGGTAGGCACACAAGTGGCAGGGTGCATGCCTCTTTCCCATGCCCCTCCACCACTCAAGCTCCACACCTACTCCCTCTCCTTGCCATGTAATGGCTGAAGGGGAGGGAGTTTATTCATAAAAAATTTTGCAAAAATTATCCCTTTTTTTTTCCCCCCGAAGGGGTGTTCCTATGGTGGCTTGCGGTTTCGAGCCACGAATTCATATGCACCATGTGGGTCTGGTATTGTTAATGCACGAGGCTGAAGTTCTTAGGCCAAAGTTTTGTTGTTGCGAAAGATCACTCGAAATTATTTTTGTGCAGGACCAAGAGTAGTTAATATTTCGTTGTAGAAATATTACATTCTCTCCCCCTTAGAGGAATCGAGATGTCCTCATCTCGAGAAGATCTTGGGGTATTGTCAGTTGAGAGTACTTTCATCCATCCAAGTGGCATCCTCTTTGGGGTAATCTTTCCACTGGATGAGGTATTCTCTCAAGGTCCTGGATCTCAAATGCCTCTCCCTAACATCTAAGATCCTGTCAGGCCATAACTCAAGGACTCCTTGGCTAGGCATTACAACTTGTTGATCATCAAGCACGTGACAAGGGTTAGGCACATACTTTTTCAATAGGCTGATATGGAATACATTATGAACTTTTAGGTTTTCAGGGAGTTGCAGTCAGTAAGCGTTAGGCCCTAGGCACTTGAGAATCTTGTAGGATCCATAGTACCTTGGACTTAGCTTTTTGCATTCACCCAAGGATAGGGAACTCTTCTTCGGACGTACGCGAATGAAGACCATATCACCTTCAACAAAGAATCTGTCTTGACATTTCAAGTCTGTATAAGCCTTCTGTCTGTCCTTGGTGGCTTGGATGTCCTGTCTTATTGATTTGATTTGGTCATCCATGTCTTCCAGCATCTGCTTTGAAGCTTCAACCCTCAAGGTTGGATCCGAAAAGCTTAAAGGAATATGACAATTGTGCCCATACAATGCTTGAAAAGGTGTCATCTGAATGCTTTATTGGTAAGAACCATTGACGCAAACTCAACCAGTGGCAAATATTGAATCCACTTTTTGGGTTCGCGACAGCAGTGTGCCTGCATATCTTCAATGACTTGGTTGACTCGTTTTGTTTAACCGTTAATTTGGGGATGATAAGCTGTATTGAAACAGAGTTGAGTCCCAATGGCCTCGAAGATAGCCCTCCAGAAGTGTGATGTGAAGAGAGAGTCACGACCACTAATGATTCTTCTGGGTAACCCATGTAGTTTGAAGATCTCCTTGATGAATAACCTTGCGATGTCTGAGGCTTTATAGTTTGTCTTAACAAGGATAAGATGTGCAATATTGGTGAGTATATCTACCACGACCATAATGGAGTTGTATCCTCCTTGAACTTGGGGCAGGCCAACAATAAAGTCCATACTAATGAATTTCCATTTTATTTGGGGAATGTCAAGTGGTTGCAATTTTCCTGGCATTTTGACATGTTTGGCCTTAACGTGTTGACAAGACAAACATTCCGTGACATATTTAAGAATGTCACCTTTGAGCCTATCCCAATAATAGCTCTTCCTAACCGCATTAAGGGTCTTGGCATAGCCAAGATGTCTTGAGCAAGGGGAGTCATGGGCTTCCCAAAGTATCTTCTGCTTGAGTGATTGGCTTGCCGGGATACATAATCTTGTCCTATAGTAGACAATTCCACTATTGGTAGAAAATTCTTGGTACTTTGTTTGTAGCTTCGGGTCTTGATCTTTGATGGGGATCTCCCTTAGAAATTTATGATAGGTTGGGTCATGACATACCTCTTCTCTAGCTAGCTCAAGAATTGGGTTGTTTGGCATGGATACCTGTGTAGACAGAGATCTTGTTGTTCATGGATCTTGCAAAATCAAAGAATTCAGAAATGCCTTGCAACTGAGTGCATCAGCAACTACATTCTCCCTTCCAAGCCGGTATTTGATTTCAAAATCATATTCTTCCAGCACTTCAATCCATCGACGTTGCCTCATTTTGACCTCATTCTGGGTGAAAATCCATTTAAGACTTTTGTGGTCCATCACTAAGGTGAACTTGTTACCCAGAAAGTAGTGTCTCCAAATTTTGAGAGCATGTATGATAGCCAACAACTCCAGATCATGCGTAGCATAGTTTCTTTCATGGCTCTTGAGTTTCCTTGAAGAGTATGCTACGAGATGACCTTCTTTCATGAGCACACATCCTAAGGCAAGTACGCTAGTATCAGTTATCACTTCAAACTTCTTACTAAGATCTGGAAGTTTCAGGATGGGTGTTGATACCAAGCTTTGCTTTAGTTTGTCAAAGTTGGACTATTCAGCATACAATTGATACTTGCTTCTTTAGTAGATCAGTCAGAGGTGCTGTAATCAAAGCATAGTTTTTTATGAAGACCCTGTACCATCCTGTCAATCCAAGAAAACTACATATTTCTTTGACAAACGTAGGTGTTGGCCACTCTAGAACGTCTCAAACCTTGGCCGGATCTACTAAAATTCCTTCCGTTGATACAATGAATCCCAGATATTCAATCTGTCGCTTGAAAAATGCACACTTCTTCTTCTCGGCATAAAGCTTGTGTGCCCTCATTGTTTCAAGGACAATGCGAAGCTGGGGTTCATGATCTTTTTCCTGCTTGGAGTAGACTAGGGTATCGTCAAAGAAGATGAGTATAAAGTCATCAAGATAGGGCCTAAAGATATCCTGCATTAACCTGTTGAAGGTAGCGGGAGCATTTGTCAGCCCGAATGACATGATTAGGAATTCAAAGTGTCCATATCTTGTACTTAATGCAATCTTCGGGATATCTTCTTCCTTGATCCTTATCTGATAATATCCAGACCTAAGATCTATCTTAGAGAAGATCTTCGCACCTTGAAGACATTCGAGAAGTTCATATATTCTTGGAATGGGGTATTTTTTTTTAATGGGCGATTGATTCAACCCTCTGTAGTCAATGCATAGCCGAAGTGTTCCATCTTTCTTCTTCTGGAACAACACTGGAGCTTCCCATGGCGAACTGCTAGGATGGATGTAGCCTTGGTCTAACAGTTGCTTGAGTTGCTCCTTCAGCTCAATCGCTTCTAGGATGGACATCCTATATGGTCTCTTTGCGATTGGTGCAGCTCCTAGCGTTAGCTTGATTTCGTGATCGACTTCCCTTTGAGGAGGAATTTCTGTCAACTCTTCAGGAAATATGTCTGCATATTCCTTTAACCATGAAGGTTCTTCCCTAGATTCCTGATCGTGATCTAGCTTATTTAGTTTAATCAAATAGACAAGTAGGCCCTTCCTAACTCCTTTCATTATCCGTGTTGCTTTTGCCAACTGAAGTTCTGGCTTACCAGCCTCTCCTTGAGTTGTGACCAGTTCCCCTTCAGAATTTTGAAAGGATACTTGGCCCTTTCCATAGTGAATGTGGGAGTCATTGGGTATTAGCCAATCCATTTCGAGTAAACATTCGTGGACACCTAGATTCATTACCTTGAATCTGACAGAAGTCGACTTTCCTCCCAGTAGGAATTTCACCTTAGCAGTTTGCCTGGTACAAGAGACCTCACAACTATTTGCTAATTCCACAAGTAAGGTAGGTGCATCTTTTGTGGCTATTCCTAATCTTCTTGCACAGACTGGTGAAATGAAGGAATGTGTATTGCTACAATCAATCAAGGTTTTGAAGCTTTTACCTTGATAATCCGATGGAGTTTGAATCACCGAGAATTGGCAATTCGGGCCTTTCTTATGAAGAGAAGCATGAACCATTGCCCTCTCAATGTCAGCTTCCATGGATGGATCTTCTTCATCGCTCAACTCCTTGTTGGCAACACAGGAGGTTCTCCCTCTAGCCCTGATAGTGGCTCCTTGGACATGGGTGGCTCCTTGGAATGGCCCTTGATGTTGTCCTCTGCTAAGCTTGGGACACTGCCTTTTGAAGTGTCTAGTCTCGTTGCAATGGAAGCAACGGAGATTGCAGCCATTACCTTGTGTAGGAACGAAGTTGTTGACAGCGTTCGCCCTAGATTTTTTCCTTTGTCCCTGGTTTTGGCCCTGTGCTCTCTTGGTCTGAGATCTTTACATTCCCTTACTCTAATCCCTGTAAGACCAAGTCTTGTTATTCCTTGACTTGGTCTACACCTCCTGTATTATTGGCACAGCTTGAATGAGCGCATCTTGTAGGTTTGTTGGGCGCATTGATTCCAAGTGGGTGTTAATGGGTGGATTTAGCCCAACACAAAACTTTGACACCTGTTGTGTCATATCCATTTGTGGCGTGTACTTTAAGAGAGAGACAAACTTTGAATAGTATGCATCCAGGGATAGTCCAAGCTACTTTAATTCATAGAATTCATTCATCTTCTGTGTACGGTAGGTAGGTGGCAAATATCTCCCTCGCACAGCTCTTTTAAGCTTCTCCCAGGTAACTAACCCTTCCGAGATCCCTTGGTCTCTGCACCATTGTTTCCACCAAAGTCTTGCTTCGCCAGTAAGCTTCAGTTTGGCGAACATAGCTTAGTTAGCGGGTGTAGTACGTGCTGCCTCGAAATAATATTCCATGGATTCAATCCAGACCTCGGCGTCAGTTTGGACAGTCCTTCCCTTTCCATCGAATTCAAGTGGCTTGATTTGTTTGAGAAGGAACTTCTTCTCTTGAATTATAGTTATACTTAGTGCAGGGGTTGGACTAAGAGTCTGTACTTGAGGTTGCACCTAGACAATAAGATTCTTTACATTAAAAACTTGCTAAACGTTTCTCACCTTACATTAATATGTCCACTTCAACTTTTAGCCAAGTGACCTAATCACTTAACTCCTTTACCAACACTTACAGCCATGACAGACAGCAATAAAAAAAATCTTATTCATTCATGTGGGCATACATTTATTTTGGGAAGGTAGAACAAGCTGATACATCAGTTTGGGAAAAATAGGATTGTGTTACATTCAGCTATGGGGACTGAGTTATAATATGGAGTGGGGTCATGGATTTTCAGGAATCGATAGGTCATGGGAAGCTTGGGGTATCCCTTCCTTTGATACCCATTCTTCTCATAACGTCCCAGCACCTTGATTCTGTCGGCAGGGATTATTCAAGTCACTTCCTCATACACATATTTGTTCTGCTTGACCTTTTGATCATCAACATGTAGGGTTGCATTTGCGTGAGCCTCGACAAAGATAAATAGCTTCATGATCTTTAAATCCTCCATCCACCTGATTGTCTTCAAGTTGATCTAAAGGTACGCAAGTCGGTGGGCCGCTATGTAATATATTCCTGATTCACCCTCCATCTTCATTCCACGTACAGGGGTGAAGGATTGTAGATATTGTCTAGAATATTCATCATGCCTAGCCTCCGTCGATAATCCGAAGCATGCATTGCAGTCATAAACATAACCTGGAACACCAAGAATTTGTTCCATGCTTCATGACTCTGCAGGCTAGCATCGATAAGTAAGTAAGAAAATGTTCTTAACGGCAACATTGCTCTACTTCCCCTCATTAAGTTTCCTTATAAATATTAAATAGTGTTGGTTTGCTCTGATACCAACTATAACGTGTCCCCCTGTCCACTTCTAGGACACGTCTTAGTAGCCCATCGAAAATAGAGTCTAGAAAGCGCTGCCCGGTACTCCCAAGGAATGTGACAGGGTTTATGATCTAGGTCTTCCCAAGTCTGCCACAAAGCGGAAGCATTCCGGCCGTTCCCACTTAGGACCGACCTGAATCAGGGTTTTCCTAATGGTCAATTTCCTAGAATGGTAGCTAGCATCGAGCCCCAGACGAACTACTTTACGCAGAAACATCAAGGTTGAAGCAGATTTATACTGCACTTCATTCAAGGAGAATGGGAAACGAGAGGGATGCAAAGCTCGACCTCTCTGCCCGTAAGGCATAGTCCCATTCCGTTCCCCTAAAAAAGCATAAATTGGGACTCTAGTCCTATAGATTCTAGGTCATTGTTACCTCGCTATCAATTCCTTTGGGAAAAGCTCCCGGCCAACTGGGACCATCCTTCCGTAGGATGGACCCAGGGTCACATCCACCGCACTTTCCTCGGGTTGCTTTAGTTATCTAATTACCTACCACATTTAGTTTGACAAGCAAAAATAACTTCCTTAATTAACCAATTTAGTCACTAGTTTCTTCACATAACTTAAGCATTGACATAGAAAAACAATGTAAGCAAGTTCCTTTTCAACATTTCATCTTTATTTATCAATCTTTGGAATACATCAAATAAACATGCCTGAAGGCTATTCCAGCAATCCTCAAGAATCGCTATTCCAAGTTCCGCCCGTTGAGTAGTATGCGGGCCTCGAGATCCCATCTCGAGTCACGTTGGCCTCTTGTGCAGGATCCTAAGGCAAGGGATTTATGGCCAGAGCCTCCCCTGGCACCCGAGCATCCTCCTACTCCAAGTAGCACCCACGAAGAGACCTCTCTCGGCAGGTTCGGTCCATGCACCCAGCGCGGCTAACTACCCCCTTGGATAGGGTCAGGCAGACAGTCGGAGGTAACTAATACTACCTCTCCCTCCAAGCTTTTAACCAGAAACATTAGATGTTTTTCCTGAATTAGTTCCTTGAGCAAAGAAGTATAAACAATGCACCTAAGTGTACAATCATGAGCATTCCTAAGGTCGTTCGTACGGCCAACTACTAAGGTGTGATTCCTTCTCCCCGAATGCTTCCAATATTCGATCCTGGATCAATCACAACTTGGCAAGTTCCCAAGGGTTTCGTAAGTTGAGTTGCTTGTTTACCCTCTTTCCTTGGGTTAGGGTTTATACCCTATTGACCCAAATTGTCAATACCCTAGGTTTCCTTATATTAAGGTCAATAAATCCTGTGCAACCTTGCGCCCTAACTTGGTTCGTCAATTTCCTTCTTGGAAAATTCGTAACTCCCCTAGCTTGGCATATAAGTCCAAGGAAGAGTGATGTAGCAGGATGACTACTCATCCTCTAGAAAAGTTAGGCTTGTACTTAGAACTCGCCAAACTTGGTCTAAGGAGTGGCAATACTATTTTGTGATTTAGACACAAGTCCATACAACGTTGCAGCTTGTTGCACGAGATAGGTGTCAGCACCTAACTTGTGGGATTATTTTCTCATCACACAATATTCCTTCGTCAAGAATACCTTTGATCAAGATGTAGGGTTTGGGAGTCCTATTGACCCAATCCAAAACCTAACCCTACTAGGCCGATAAACATTTTGGCCCTAGGGTTCCTAGATTCCTTGCGGAGTCTAGCATTTGGTCAACTGATCCTTAGGGTGAGAACCCTAGATCCGATCTTGCACGGGCGATTAGACAATCCTAACATTTCGAGAATGTGGGTAGAACCTTTAAGATTGGAAGTATTAAATCGGCATCCCAAGCGCGATACTAGGCAGAATGTTATCATAGCTTAATCCTACCTAGCACATTGAGGTGATCGTCATATGCTAACTAATCATACCTTTATGATTCTCATGTCAGCTACTTAATTATATGCAAATTACTTAGTTGATCTAACCAACCCACGATTTAAGATGATCTTTCCTTTTAAAGATGCAAATACTTTCTTCTAAATTTGCAAGTACTTTCCCCTAAAATATGTAAGTAACTGCAAGATAGGTGAGATGCATCATTCCATGCAATTTTGAGACCATAGACCTTTTTGCCTTTATGCAACTTAAAGGATCTACAGAGGTCTTTCTTTTCCTTGCCCTATACTATAATGATTGGCATTCAGAGCTAACTCTTATAAGCCCTACGTTGATGCATCGAAATCATAGCTTTAATATTTTTAATGAAGATGCATTCAAACTTTGATAAAAGAACTCCATGCATGAGCGAATGCCATGAGTCCATCATTGATTTAATCCTTCCTTTAGCACTTAACCCAACATAAAATGTTACCATCATTGCATGCAATTTGCAAAGTTCATAAATCATTTCCATGCATTACGACTATACGGATATCATTTAATGGGCGTCTAAGATTATCTTATACACGAGTTACAACTAGGGAATTATTACATAAGTGCATTATGTGTTATATGCCTTGTCCTTTGCGCGATGCAACAAGGAAGCCTTTGCACAAATCCATCTTTCAACTTATGAGACTACCCTTGACCGTAAAGATGCAAGAAAATGCAAGTACTCGTCATGCAGCTAAACTTTGTAAATTGAACGAGTACATAAATTTTACGATGCATTCAAGTTTCTCTACATGAATTAAAACATGCTTTATGCATTCTTTCCATGCGGGAATAATATTCGAAACCTAGGCATTCATTATCGAGGCATTGTCCACTCTCGTATTTTGGGTGGAAGCTCCCGCGTGCGCTCCTCTCGTCTTTTGCTTAGGAGCCATTGACGCAGTAGATTTTGACGCAGCGAATCTCCCTTGGCTCCCTTACGCACTTCGAGGTTACTACTGTCCGAGATTGTCCTCTACCGCACAGGAATTCAGCCTTTTAGACACGGTTTTGAAAAAAAACCCGAGAGGCACAGGTGAACTGGCCTTAGGAAAGCTTCAATAGAAGCTTCCAAGCTTCTGGATACAGGGATGATGTGGAGAGAGAGTGATGATTGGGGATGATGATGGAGATGATGACGATGGTGAAGAGGACGATGATGGTGATGATGATGATGATGATGATGGCAACGCAGCAGCATGGCGACGGCGACAGGCAGTTCCACAGGGCGGCGGCGGCAGCACACGATCCTCTTCCTCCTCTCCCCTCAAGCTTGGGAGGGGGGTTCATATAGGTTGAAGGGGGAACAAGTGGCAGGGTGCATGCCTCCTCCCCATGCCCCTCCACCACTCAAGCTCCACACCTACTCCCTCTCCCCACCATGCAACGACTAAAGGGGAGGGAGTTTATTCATAAAAAATTTTGCAAAAATTGTCCCTTTTTTTTTCCCGTGAAGGGGTGTTCCTACTATGGCTTGTGGTTTCGAGCCACGAATTCATATGCACCATGCAGGTATGGTATTGTTAATGCACGAGGCTCAAGTTCTTAAGCCAGAGTTTCGTTGTTGCGGAAGATCACTCAAAATTGTTTTTGCACAGGACCAAGAGTCGTTAATATTTCGTTGCGGAAATATTACACAGGCACTTATGGTGGTACATGTTATGGACCTAGAGGTGGATCGCCTAGAGGTCACCTATTTTCTATGGAGCGTGTGCTTGGGAGCATGACTTACTCTCTTTGTGAGAATGGCTTGTTCTTGGATTCAAGAGCTAAAAACCACATGACTTGTTCTTGGATTCAAGAGCTACAAACCACATGACTCATCATGCTGAGTGGTTTGATAGCAAGGAGAAAATGCAGAATGAGCAATATGTTGCTACTGGTGATGATACTTTACATAAAATTACTCATACTGGTAGTGTGCCACTTGTTACTAAAGATGGGATTGAGAATAAGCTTAGTGATGTACTTTATGGCCCCACAATAACTAAGACTTAGCATCAGTTGGTTAGATCAAGGATTGTAAGGGAGATTCAATAAGTTTGGATGTTTCATTGAAGAGTTCCATAATGGAAGACCTAGCAAGGTGATTGCTCATGGTAGAAAGAAAGGGAGATTATTTGCTTTGGATGCAGGTTCTCCAATGATTCAAAACTTTATGTATGTTGAGAAAGGACGTGGGCAAGATAAGGATGTGGAATTATGGCATAGAAGGATTGGTCATGTCAATTTGCAAAGATTGAAGCAAATGCAATCAAGACAAATAGTCCATGGTCTACCGCATTTTGGATATGTGAATTTTGATCGTGTATGTGAGGTTTGTCGATTTGGCAAGCAATCGAGATTGCCATTTCCAAAGAGGGGGAGAATAAGCAGCTATCCTTTGGAAATGATGCACTTAGATATTTGGGGCCCATGTCAGAATGTTTCCATGAGTGGAAGATGTAGATTCTATATCACCTTCATTGATGATTTTAGCAGAATGACTTGGGTGTACTTTATGCAGCATAAAAGTGAAGCATTAGAAAAGTTTTTAGAATTTAAATCTATGGCTGAAAAGCAGTTTGGATGCTACATAAAATGTTTGAGGTCAGATAATGGTGGAAAGTACATGTCATATGAGTTTTGTGACTTCTTGAGAGATCATGGTATCAAAAGGCAATCGACATGCAGGTACACACCTCAACAAAATGGTGCGGCTAAAAGGAAGAATCGGATCATTGCAGAGGTTGCAAGGGCAATGATGAACCAAATGAACATACCATTGTCATATTGGGCAGAAGTAGTGCTTACTGCAGTTCACATTATGAATAGAACACCTACATCCTTGACTCATAATATGTCACCGTATGAGAAAATGTATGGTAGGATACCCACTGTTGCATACATTAGAGTCTTTGGATGTTTGTGTTATGTTCATGTTCCGGATGATTTGAGAAAGAAGATGGAACCAAAGACTATAAAATGCATTTTCCTTGGATATTCTGATGAGAAGAAGGGGTACAAATGCTGTGATCCAATGATTAAGGAAGTATACATAGGCAAGGATGTCAGATTCAATGAATATGAATCATGGTACAATCCCAATACTGCAGTGGATGTTGATTTCTATGAAAGTAGTGATGATGATGGCTATGGAAGGAAATTTTTAGCAAACAACAAGGCTGAAAATCAACATGTGGAAGATGCTTCAGGACCTCAAGACAATGTGGAAAATAGTGGCAGTTACAGTCCATGGGATGGTAGGTTGAGAAGTGCACAAAGGAGTGCAGAAGTTGCGAAAGGAAAGAGACCTATGGCTGAAAGTTCAGAAGATGAATCTATAGATGATGAGTATGGCATTCCGCATGTTAAAACACCTGGCACTATAAGTGCAAGAAAGTATGTTCCACCACATGCTAGATCAGTTGAGACACATGGTAGTGCACCTCAATTGAGAATGTCAAAAAGGATAAGGTATCCAGTTGATAGATTGACTTATAATGGGTTCATGAAGATGCATTATGCATACATGGTTTCTTATGTACAACATTTGGAGCCTACTTGATTTGAAGAAGCAGTAGAGAGCAAAGAGTGGAGACAAGCAATGGATGAAGAGATGGATGCACTAAGGAAAAACAAGACTTGGGATTTGGTGAATTACCTCATGGCAAGAAATCCATTGGATGTAAATGGACTTATAAGGTGGTTCTCTTGAGAGGTATAAGCAAAGGATATGCACAAACTTATGGTTTGGACTATGAAGAAACATTTAGTCCAATAGCTAAATTTACGACACTGAGATCGGTGATTGCTTTGGCTTCTATCTATAATTGGAAGCTTTATCAAATGGATGTGAAAAATGCATTTTTGAATGGAAACTTAGAAGAAGAAGTGTACATGGATCAGCCAGAGGGCTATGTAGATCCAAAATACCCACATTATGTATGCAGCTTGAAGAAGGCTTTATATGGATTGAAGCAAGCACCAAGAGCATGGTGTGATAGAATCAGCAAATTCTTATGCAATATGGGATTTCAGTAGAGCAAAGCTGATTATTCACTTTATGTGAGGCATACAGAAGATGGTATGGCTATTGTTGTCATCTATGTTGATGACCTCATTATTACAGGTACATTTGAGAGGAAGATTGTGGAAGTCAAGCATGGATTACATAAAGAGTTTGATATAAAAGACATTGGTTTGTTGAGATACTTCTTGGGTATTGAGGTTACTGACACTCTTCATGGTATATGGCTGATACAAAGGCAATATGCATTGGAGATGTTGGAAAAATATGGCATGATAGGATGCAAACTGGTTGATACACCATTGGATCAAAATGTTAAGTTGATGGATGATGGATCTTATGTTGAGGATGTCACTATGTTCAGAAAGATGGTTGGTAGTCTTATCTACTTGACCATTACAAGACCAGACTTGAGTTACGTTGTCGGATTTATAAGTCAGTTTATGCAGAAGCCATGCAAATCACATTTGGATTTAATGAGAAGAGTTCTTAGGTATGTGAAGAAGACAGTTGGCTATGGCTTGTTTTATGAAAAAGGAATCAAGCCTACATTGTTTGGATACTTAGATGCAGATTGGGCAGGTAACTCTATGGATAGAAGATCTACTAGTGGCTATGCATTCTCATTTGGATCAGCCATGGTAAGTTGGAGCAATAAGAAGCAACCTATAGTTGCTCTATCAAGCACTGAAGCAGAGTATAGAGGCATTGCATTAGCAACATGTGAGCAAACATGGCTGAGATTGATCTTATATGACATGGGGATAGAGATTGATGGTGGAGTCATTATGTATTGTGACAATGTTAGCAGCATTATGTTGGCAAAGAACCCAGTCTACCATGCAAGGGCAAAACACATAGAAATGCACTATCACTTCATTAGAGAAAAAGTCATTGATGGAGAGATTGACTTAGTCCATGTGAAAACAAATGACCAAGTTGTTGATATTACCAAAGCATTATTTAAAGATAAGTTTGAGTACTTCAGGAGTGCACTTGGAATCTTATGTGTGTAAGATCATTATGAGCTTGAGGGGGAGTGTTAATAAATATGACATATCTTAAGTCATATCCTATGGATGTATGTATAAAAAGTAGAATCATATGTACTTGTTGCTTTGATAAATGAAAAATAATAATGAAGGAGAAGATAGCAGGTTGTTCCTAACTATCACTACTTGCTCCATCCTGGTCTTCCTCTACTTTAAGTTTATCAATTTTTATCAGCATCACTTAAATTCCGACTACCATAATAAATCGAATTATCTATATTCTTATCGTCTGCTCTGACACATAACAACACTCATTGTATCCATAGAAGCATCAGCATGAATATGAAACTCTTTAGTCCAATCACGTGAAACCAAATTTAGACCTTCAACCAACCTAGCATTCAATTTCTCAAATGCAGCTTGACACATTGAATCCCAATCATAAGGTTGATTCTTGTTAAGTAAAGGAGTTAGAGGCAACGCTACCGCTACAAATGACTCAATAAAGCATCAATAAAAATTTAGATGACCAAGAAATCCTCATAATTGCTTCAAATTTTGTGGTGGAGGTAAATTAGCAATTTTCTGTACTTTTTCCATATCCATTTTTGCAATACCATCACCTAAAACTACATGGCCTAATGATATTCCACATGGTACTCCAAAAACACACTTCTCAAGGTTTAAAGAAAGACTTGTATTCTCACAACATTGAAATACCTCTTCCAATCGATCAACCATATTATCCTCATCACCATGCACACAAAAGTCATCTAAGAAAACTTCCATCAATTTAATCAAAAAATCTTGAAAGATTGCCATCATTGCTCTTTGAAAAGTAGCTGGGGCATTACACAAACCAAATGGCATTACTATCTTCAGGGTTAATCAAAATTTGATTATAGCCGCTAAAACCATCCATACAAGAATTTAGTTGACGTCGTGTTACACGATCTAATAATTGATCAAATCAAAGAAAGGCAAAGGAAAACGATCCTTATTATGAGTGTGGTTATTCAATGCTCGATAATCCACACATATGCACTGGAAGGTTCCTTGGTGGAGAAAACTCAACCATATAATGATCCAGCATATCTTACTTCCCCATTAACGCTTGCAAGTCCTTTGAATAATACCTTGTACTTTTGTTTTTATTCTTTTTTATCATGTAAACCCTGGCAATAATGTCACAAAATCTGATTATAAAACTCAAGACATTGTTGACCTTGAAAAGTCCACTTCCATCTCTTACATTTCAGCTTAAGTATCAACAAGTGAAGAATTTCATTTTCTTCTCCTTGTATGCAATAGCCTAAATAGTGAATAATTCTCTGTAGCTCTGTAAAATTTATTGGAGCCACTCGTTCATTCTATGAGAGGTGTGGTTCAATCCCATCACCATAAATTGTAAAGTCCATAATCTTTTCGGCGGGATGTGGTAAAATCTTTCTCTTGCCACACTTGTCACTTACACGTGAAAATAAAGTTCCCATCCTAGATCTCAAAGGCACTCCCCCTTTTAGATGATCTATTTCATGTAGTTGATGATGGAGCCAAGGGACTTTTGTATCCCCCTGGCCCCTAGGAGACACTTGGATGCCTTCACTTTTTCTCTCTGAAGACAAGTTGTTATGAGATGTCAAGCTTGTCTCTACTTGCAAAACACTGATGGTTGCATCCCTCATAGTTAATTGTTCCATCAGTTGAAATTGTTCTTGTTCTATATGTTGCTTCTCCTGTAACACCTGCTCGACAAAATTCTCAGTTTTGACTTACAATCTCCTCTAGATGATTTATCTCCTTGCTATAATATAATTGCAAATATTGAGCCAATTTCTTATTCTTTAATGCTTCACACTCTGCAGCTTTATCTATTTGTAGTTGAGTGCTTTTTATTTAGCAACAACGATTGAATGAGATCATATCATTTGCTACCTCGTCTTTATTACATAAAATTTCCTCCTCCAACGTATCCACTGAGTGAAACGCATTCCCTTGAGGCATCTCCATAGCTTTACTATGATAACCGAGCTCATCCCTACACTTCTCTTCCCAATCTATCATGGTAACATAATAGGAGACGCCTCCACCATTGGAAGAATCATTGTCATCTTCTTTACAAGATAGAGATTGGAAAGACCTCAACTCCCATTACCATGAGATTCTTGTATTCTTTTTCTCCAATAATGGAAGTAAAACTATTGAATAGACAAAGATAATTAGTCAAAACCAAATGGAATCTTATCCATCCCTAGAGAAGAAAACATAATAGGTAGGTTCTATGTTTCCCTTCCATTAACCTCCAACACTGGTGTAAATCCTTCAATGTCCGGTTCATCACTCACCTCCTCTATTTCATCCTCTGATTCTTCTTCATGTGTACTGATTCGAGAATTAAACTCAAAGAAGAAATCATGAAAATGATCGTGCTCTTGTATTCCACTAACATTTAACCTTGGTCTCTCCCTCACTAAGCTTCTAGCATCTAAACTAGTAATCCCCCATTCGTCTCTAGCATTTTTCTCATCCACAGAAACTGCCAATAGATCAGATAAACCACTATCAGAGGTGGTCAACCAATTATCTATATCACTATCACTATCATCTTCTGAATAATAGTGCACATAATATTCCCCCATACCAAGGGTTTTGCCATATTCTTTCGATGCACCATATTGACTGTTGTCTTATCCCCGTCTAACAAGGCAAGATGACCTAAATCTCTATATAGCCAAGCATAATTCTACTCAATCTCTAAGTTCTCATTTAATTCATCCTCTGTTCTAGGGCCTTCAGAAAAATTTGTATACGTGCTTTCCTCCATAGGTTCATGCAAAAACTCCCTAGTCACAACTCTCAACTATACCTTATCTGTTGAGATAACGAGCTCCACTCGTGATACGCCAGGGTGACCGTTGTGCATTTATGTCACCGACGTGTTAGTTGTAGATGCGGTTGGTACACCGCCCCTGAATAATAGCTACATGATAGCTATCCTTATCTACTCTAGTTCGTGGCTCAGTTAGTATGCCACCTTAGTTAGTTGAGTTTGGTTTGAGACCCATATCTAGGGTTCTTCTATTTCTTTGTACTTGAGTTCTTTTGGCTTACACAACTAAGAAGAGAAAAACTGTTTTCAGCCTCCACCCTTGTGTGTCTTCCCCCATTATGCAAGCAAGAAAGCTTCAAGCGAGACTCCTTCCTTCTCTCCCACAATCCTGACATGGTATCAGAGCCTTGTTCGTGGTAAGGAGCTCAAGAAAGCAAGCCAAGCTCGCGGTGTTCTGGTAAGAGGAGCAGTGTTGCTTTCATTTTCTGTTTTGGGAGTAGATCTCTGCAGGTAGCACAGCCGGAAATTGCAGGAGTGCATTGTCTCAGGTTGAGACGCCCTTCGCGCTGAAGCAAGAGGGAAGTATATGCTGCGGGTGAGAGCTTTAGCTCTCGGCGACCCTGTTTTTTTTATTTGAGGCCATTTCGGGGCCTGTTTTGGAGGCGGAAGTTTTCTGCACGCACTCAGGAAAAGGCTCAGTTTTATGCTGTGCAGCCACTGTTCTACAGGTCGGTGAATAGTTACTGTAAAAATTGCATTGTATGCTTGTGCGCAGAGACATTGGGAGTTACAGAATCATCCCTGTTGCCTGTTGATGCAAAATCGTCACTAGGAAGTGACTGTGTGGTCAAATACCACTTTCGCCAGTTTTGCAGATTTTCCCTTGTGAGGGTGAAGCTGTGGTTTTTGCAGTGACAGAATTTTTTGCAGTATTCTGTAATGGCGTCTGATTCTCTTTCACAGATTGTCACTGAAAAGCTTGACAAGAACAACTTCCAGGCATGGAAGTTTAGAATGACGAATTTCCTTATGGGAAAAGGATATTGGGAATTTGTTGCAGGAAATGAAGAAGAACCAGTTCTTCCTGATGTTCCCAATCAACAGCAAATGCAGGCATTCAAAGCATGGCATGAGAGAGCCAGGAAAGTTATGTATTGGCTGTCTATCAGCATTTCAGACTCTATGATTGTGCATATTCAGGATGCAAGTACGCCAAAGGAGGCATGGGATACTCTGTCAAAGATGTATAGCACAAATACGCAAGCCAGGAAAATGCAGCTTAAGCAAGAGTTGCACAATGTGCAAAGAGAAAATATGAGTATCAATGACTACCACATGAAGGTGAAGAAGATTGCAGATGCACTTGCTTCCATTGGGTCGCCAGTGGAAGATGATGATTTAGTTTCTGTGACCTTGAATGGTCTAGGAAAGGATTATGTGCAGTTTCGGACATCCATTTCAGTTCGTGAAAGATTTTCTGATTTTGAGGAGTTGATTGCTCTTCTAATTTCTGAGGAGCAGAGAAATGGTGGTGCATCTTCTTCAGGAGGAACTTCAAAAGAAGCTGTCTTCTACTCAAATGCTGGAAGAGGTAGAGGCAGAGGTAGAGGAGGCCGATTTGGAGGCCGTGGTAGAAATCAGAATATGCAGCAAACTCAAGAAAACCAGTCCTATGGAGGAGGACGTGGTAACTCTAGAGGCAGGGGGAGCCAAAGAGGTCGTGGTGGATGGCAGAGAGGCCAAAATGCAAACAGTAATGTTGAATGCTACTACTGTGGTAAAATGGGTCATATGACTAAAGACTGCTATAAAAAGCAGAATGACATCATGAATGGAAAACTGCAACAAGGGAATTATGCATCTTCTAGTAGACAGGGTGATGACAGAAATGAGCATTTGTTCATGGTGCAGCACATAAACAATTCTGTGACAAGTGCAGAAGAAAGCAACGATGTATGGTATGTTGACTCAGGTGCATCAAACCACATGACAGGTCATGCAGAATGGATGGAGGATGGAAGGAAAATGGAAAAACCAGGATTTGTGGAGACTGGTGATGATACTGCACATCCTATTGTGCAGATTGGAAAAATTCCCTTGTCTATGCAGGATGGGAAAAAGAAATACCTGTCTGATGTATTTCATGTCCCGAATATCACCAAGAATCTGGTTTCTGTTGGTCAAATGGTTGAGCAGGGCTTGCAGGTCAGATTTAATCCTCATGGATGCTTTGTTGAGGATATGAAAAATAAAAGTCGCTTGATAGCAAAAGGAAAGAAGAAGGGCAGAATGTTTACATTGGATGCAGACATGTCTGAATTGAGTGCAGCAATGTTTGCACATGGGACCGGTGTAGTTACAGATATTGATATCTGGCACAAACGCATTGGTCATGTTAATGTACAGTGACTTAAATCAATGCAGGCCCAAAACATTGTTGCAGGATTGCCTAAATTCAAGGTTGCAGAAATGCATAAGGTATGTGAAGCCTGTCAGTTTGGAAAACAGGCAAGGAAACCATTTCCTAGACATGTTCAAGAGAGTAAGAAGCCATTGGAATTAATCCACTCTGATGTGTGGACTACTAAAGCTGCATCTCTTGGAGGCTGTCATTATTTTGTCAGTTTTATTGATGACTATAGCAGAAAAGTTTGGGTGTATTTTATGAAAAAGAAAAGTGAAGTTTTTGGGCATTTTAAAACTCTTAAAGCTATGGTTGAAAAAGAAACAGGCCTGCAAGTAAAATGCCTAAGGTCAGATGGAGGGGGAGAGTACCTCTCAAATGAGTTTGCAAGGTTCTTGCAGGAGCATGGCATAAAGCAGCAATATTCATGCAGTCATACCCCACAGCAAAATGGAATTGCAGAAAGAAAAAACAGACATATTGGAGAGGTGTCTCGTGCCATGCTCAATGAAAAAGACTTGCCAGATTTTTATTGGGCTGAAGCAGTTGCTACAGCAGTCTACATAATGAACAGGACTCCCACTGCAGCAATACATGGAATGACTCCAGAGGAGAGGTATACTGGTAGGAAACCAGATATTTCTCATTTGAAAATTTTTGGTTGCATTGCCTATGTACATGTGCCAGATGAGTTGAGATCCAAGTTGGATCCAAAAGCTGAGAAGTGCATCTTTATTGGTTACTCTCTGCAGCAAAAAGGGTATAGATGCTATAACCCTTCTACTCGTAAGTTTACAGTGAGCAGAGATGTTGTTTTTGATGAGATGAGTAGCTGGTATAAACCAGTAAATGTGATTGATGATATAGATGCACAAAATGGTAATGTTGCACAGAATTCACAGCAGCAGTCACAAAATATTAGTGGACCTGGAGCGTCCCCTAGTAGTGGTTCACATTCTTCGCCATGGACAGGCAGATTGAGATCAGGAGAATCTTCTGAAGGCAGCGCAAATAGTGGTATGCAGGTATCACGAAAAGGAAAAGAGAAGGTAGATCAGCCCATGTTTGATGTGAATGCAGGTCACTCTTATGTGGATGGTGAATCCAGTGGCTCAGAACAGAGCATTGATGATGAGTTGGGTATTCCTTCTATTGTTACACCTGGAGTGAGGAAGACCAGGGATGTTTTGAGAGCACCTGGGAGTGAACCCACTTTGCGCAGGTCTACCAGAGTTAGGTATCCTGTGGATAGGCTGAAATATGATGGATTTACAGCCATTCACTATGCATATATGGTCAAGATGATACAGGAACCAGAACCCACTTCTTTTGAGCAAGCCATGGGAAAAGAAAAATGGGAGAAAGCCATGGATGAAGAAATGGATGCCTTGGAAGCAAATGCTACATGGGAATTGGTACCTTTGCCTAAAGGTAAGAATGCAATTGGCTGTAAGTGGGTTTATAAGGTGAAGCACAATGCAGATGGTTCTGTGAACAGATACAAGGCAAGATTAGTAGTCAAAGGGTATGCACAAACATATGGCATTGACTATGAAGAAACATTCAGTCCGGTTGCAAGGATGGCAACCGTAAGAGCAGTCATTGCTATGGCTGCATCAAAGGAATGGTCTTTACATCAGATGGATGTAAAGAATGCCTTCTTGCATGGTGACTTGCAAGAAGAGGTCTATATGGAGCAGCCACCAGGTTATGTGCATGATGTTCATCCTGAGTTTGTTTGCAGGTTGAAGAAAGCCTTGTATGGCTTGAAGCAAGCACCTAGAGCATGGTCTGACAAGATAGGACAGTATCTTGTCACTATTGGCTTTCAGATTTCCAAGGCAGATTTCTCACTTTATGTGAGAAAAACAGAGAAAGGTATTATGCTACTTGTCATTTATGTTGATGATTTGATTATGACAGGTGACAGTGATGAAGATATCCTTCATGTGAAAATGCTATTGAAGCAGAAGTTTGAGATGAAGGATTTGGGAGAGCTGCGTTATTTCTTGGGCATTGAGGTGATTAGATCACCAAGTGGGATACAGCTCTTGCAGAGGCAGTATGGATTGGACATGCTGTCCAAATATGGGATGACAGGCTGTAAGCCTATTTCAGTTCCTTTGGAGCAGAATGTGAAGCTGAGCGCAGATGCAGGTGAGCTTCTGGAAGACCCTACTATGTACAGACGCATAGTAGGAAGCTTGATTTATATGACTATTACCAGGCCAGATTTGAGCTATGCTGTTGGATTGGTAAGTCAGTTTATGCAGGCTCCAAGGAAACCACATTTGGATGCAGCTAGACGCATACTCAGGTATGTGAAGTCCACATTGCAGTATGGACTATTTTATGAGACTGGGGTTCAGATACAGTTGCATGGATACACTGATGCTGATTGGGCTGGTAGCATTTCTGATAGACGATCTACCAGTGGATATGTGTTCTCTTTTGGGAGTGCTGCAGTCACTTGGAGCAGCAAGAAACAGCCTACAGTTGCCTTGTCGAGCAAAGAGGCTGAGTACAGGGGTGCAGCAATGGCTGCATGTGAGGTAGCTTGGTTACATAAGCTACTTTATGATATGCATCAGTCTACAGATGGGCCAGTTGTCATTTATTGTGACAACATGAGTAGTATACACTTGGCAAATAACCCAGTCTATCATGCTAGAACAAAGCACATTGAGGTGCATTATCACTATGTGCGAGAGAGGGTTTTACTAGGTCTTATTGATCTAGTTTATGTCAGCACAGAGGATCAGGTAGCTGACATATTCACGAAGGCATTGGGCGCAGAGAAGCTGCGCAAGTTCAGAGACCTGCTTGGTGTGCAGGAATTGGGATTGAGCTCGAGGGGGAGTGTTGAGATAACGAGCTCCACTCGTGATACGCCAGGGTGACCGTTGTGCATTTATGTCACCGACGTGTTAGTTGTAGATGTGGTTGGTACACCGCCCCTGAATAATAGCTACATGATAGCTATCCTTATCTACTCTAGTTCGTGGCTCAGTTAGTATGCCACCTTAGTTAGTTGAGTTTGGTTTGAGACCCATATCTAGGGTTCTTCTATTTCTTTGTACTTGAGTTCTTTTGGCTTACACAACTAAGAAGAGAAAAACTGTTTTCAGCCTCCACCCTTGTGTGTCTTCCCCCATTATGCAAGCAAGAAAGCTTCAAGCGAGACTCCTTCCTTCTCTCCCACAATCCTGACATTATCATGCTCGGGTCCTATCATTATAATGCCTTTGTGCCATCTTTGGTCGCACCGTGATTGCAATAACCAAGGTCTACCCAAAAGAAGTGGATATGAACTAGATTCATGGATAAGTCACACTACCAAAAAACTAATGCTAAATTCCAATCCTATAATCACAGTTGGAATGTGGTGTAAGAGACCTAAAGGAGTCACTTTTTGTTGATCAGATAATCGTAGAATAATACTTGTAATCTCCTTCTTATCATGCAACCCCAATTTAAGCATTGTCTCTTCTCTCATTAAGTTCACTGTTGCTCTGCCATCCAACTAAACCCCAAATATAATGTGCTTCATCACCTCCATGTCTACCACTGGAGCTTCGGGATCCAAGATTAAATCATTGATTCTTATAGATTGAATGCCCATTTTTTTTGTATCACTTCTTGCATTAGGCAAGATAGTCATGGGATTGCTCCTTTTAGCCCTTTGCCATACTAATCTATGATATATCTCTTTTCTACGAGTGGGAGAAATTTCAAGTAATTGCCTCAAATTAATAGATAATTGTAAACTTTCCTGTTCATCCCATACATCGAAAGATTTTCCTCTATCCTTGTCATTGTCTTTAGTCACTTTCGATCCTCTCAATTTTTGAGGAAATGGAACCACTCCTTCCTTTATCTTTGGAGAACTTAAAGGAATGGGAAAAACAAGTTGATCTTCCAAATTGGGTGGTGAATGTGCCGCATCTTTTTCTACATCATGATCTTCTAAATGTTTTAGTAAAGATGTTCCTTGTTTTAAAGTCTCACCCTTGGCTTTGTGAAGATATACTTCCTCCTGGACAATCCTTTTCATAATGACCCTCACAACCACACTTGGCACACAAAGGGACATAATCCCTCCTATTCTACTCCTTTGGGAAAAATCTAGCCATGTGTCTAGGTTGCTCACATCTCCAACAAACTACACTTGCTCATGTGTTATTATTCCTTCTGAAATTAGGATTTCTATATGGTGAGGGCCTCCTCTCATTCCCTAAATATCCTCCCTGTCCTTGATTCATTGGCATAGGAGGTGTCCCTTGGGTCGGCATCCCTCTTGGCATAAATGGCCTGTTAGGAGGTTCTATCCGAAGTCACATTTTAACTATCCATATAATTATAATTTTTTTGCATTTGGGCTGCTTGATGTCATACATGAGTTTGCTTAACCTAGCGTTGATCCTCCACATGATTGTTTCTCAGACAATACCTACAAAACAAATGTTTTAGTTGTGTCAAGAATCGTGTGGTGGGGGGACTTGCTTGAGCTACTACGCCAAACACACACTGTGTACACAAGAGGAAGCTCACTCAAGAACACACGAAGAGAGATGGAGGCCAAAAAATTTTCTTGCTGGTTTCTTCTTCTTCTTCCACACACTATACAATGTACACAAAGTATAGATAAGATATAATATAAAGGAAAGTGGCCTACTAAGTCAAACAGTGCATAACAGACTACACTAATCGACTGCCACTATATCTTTGCCAGCTGTAGGTAGGTGTAACAAACTAAATATAATAAGTGATAAGTCAATGGATATGTGATTGTCATAACGACCACCAATGTGCTAAGTATAGACATGCAGACCCATCTAGCCAGGCAGTCCACCATCAATGTCCACAGGTGTTGAGCTTGCCATCTCAACACTCCCCCTCAAGCTGAACTCTATCTCTGCAACTCCAAGTTAGCTTCAAAACTTTCAAAGCTTCTCTACACCCAATGCCTTTGTGAAAATGTCAGCTATCTAATCCTATGTGCTAACATATACCAAGTCAATCTCTCCTGCAAGTATCTTCTCTCTCAAAAAGTGGTAGTGCACCGCATGGAACACTGGATTCCTAGCTAACTGTATGCTTCTCATGTTGTCACAATGAATGACAACTAGACCATCTCCCTATACATCCAAATCACCTAATAACTTTTGTAGCCAAACCACCTCACATGTTGCCATAGCAACACCTCTATAGTTAGCCTCCGTACTCGATAAAGCAATTGTAGGTTACTTTTTGCTTCTCCATGTAATTGTCGCACTACCAAGGGAAACCATGAATCCACTAGTAGATCTTCTGTCTGACATGCTACCACCCCAATCTGCATCTGTGTATCCAAAGACCTGTACATCCTTACCTGCCTCGTAAAAAATTCTGTAATGTAGACTTCACATATCTCAATATACATCTAACTGCATCCAAATGAGGTTTTCTAGACATCTGCATAAAATGACTTACAAGGCCAATAGCATAGCTCAAGTCTAGGCTTGTGATAGTCATGTAAATCAAACATCCTACTATCCTCCTGAACATAGTAGGGTCTTCTATCTCATCCCCAATGTCAGCACTCAACTTCACATTTTGCTCCAATGGTACTGAAAAAGGCTTACATGCTATCATATGATACTTGGATAACATATCCAAGCCATACTGCCTTTGAGATAGCCATATACCATCATCACATTTGATCACCTCAATACCAAGAAAGTATCTCAACTCACCCAAATCCTTCATCTCAAACTTCTTCTTCAAGAAATCCTTAACTTCAACAATCCCATTGTCACTATCACCTAATAATCAAGTCATCCACATAAATGACTATGATGACCAAACATGCATCTCCCCTTCTCACATAAAGTGAGTGATTAGCATAAAAAATACAAAATCCCATATTGACAAGATACTCTCCAATCTTGTCAAACCATGATGTAGGTGCTTACTTCATCCCATAAAGCACCTTCTTTAACCTGCACACATATGTGGGATGCTCTAAATCCTCATAATATACTGGCTGCTCCATATACACTTCTTCTTGCAATTCACTATGCAAGAAGGCATTCTTAACATCCATTTACTGCAAACTCCAACCTTTGGCTATTTCCAAGGCAATCATGCATCTAACAATTGCCATCCTAGCAAATGGACTAAATGTATCTTCATAATCTATACCATATGTTTGAGCATAGCCTTTTGCAACTAGCCTAGCCTTATACCTGCTAATGGAATGCATTATGCTTGACTTTGTAAACCCACTTACAACCAATAGCTTTCTTACCCTTAGGAAAGGGTACTAAATCCCAAGTCTTATTAGCTTCTAACATAGCCATCTCCTCATCCATTGTTGCATCCCAATGAGCATTACCAGCAACATCCTCAAAACAAGTGGGCTCAACATCCTCAACTAGTTTCCCCATATAAGCATAATGGTAGGTTGCATAACCTTCAAAGCCAAATCTTTTAACAAGGTATTTGACCCTGCTAGACCTGTGTACCACTAGATCACTCAATGGAGCCTTTACATTACTATGAGCTCTATGTACATCTGACAGAAAATTTTAAGACCGGAAGTATCTCTAAGTTAAAGAAATCGACTTAAGGCCAAGAAACTTGGTTACAAGAATAAACCTTAAATTGGGAAGTTAGAGACCCCAAAATCTAGATATCCTTAGTTAAATTCCAAGGGGAAGAGTTCATTATGTGAAGTTCAAGTATCGATTGCTACTAGATTAATCATCACTTGAAAGTTGCATGATTGATTGAAGTCAATTGCTTGAAGACATCAATCTTGTTTGTAATTTTCTAGATTAGATCCTGATTGAATTAAGTATTGGAATAGATATAAATTGAGAAGCCCTATACCTTCCCTAAGGATAGGTGCTGAATCCCCATACCAAGAGGAGATGTTTTTACCACCGTGGAAGCATGGACCGTGACTCCGATTGCGAGAGGTCTCCCAGTAGGGATCGTATTAAGTAGGAGGTGGTTAAGGTGCTAGGGGGGCTCTAGCTAGTAAATCCTTTATGCACCTACGAACTACTTGGTCCCCTATATGGCCCAATTTCTACTTGGGACACCTAAAAATGCTAGCTATAGGTGGATTTGATCTTGGTGACGTGCATATGTGCTAGATGAGGCAGCATGCGAAATTGTAATTTTTCTCCTATATGGACGGGAGAACACATATTATGGAACATAATCAATGAATTTATTTTATTATGATCCTATGTCCGTGAGTAAATTATGCAAACAAACAACTATGCATAAACGGATTATTTTTAATTAATGAAGCTGTTTTTATATGTTTCACGTAATGTGGTAGGTAATAAGATAACTAAGAACTTCCATAGAGGAAAGTGGGTGGGTGGATCCCTGATGAATCCAGTCCTATGGCAGCGTGGTCTCAATTAGCTAAGAGGTTTTCCCAAAAAAAAATGCTAGAAAGAAACTCTAGGAAGGGCCAATTCGCTGACTTACCTAGGGTTTGGTCTTAGAGCCTGAACTGTAAATTATCTTAGGGGAAAGGTACGACAGCTGTGCTAGAGAATTGCTAGGGATTTCATAAATCCTTAGCCTGCTACTGGAAAAGAGCATTGTACTCCATGAAACGAGGGTAATGGTAGTTGCTCCTTCTGGACAAAAAGCCTCTCAAAGGACACCTCCGGATGTGAGCTAGTTGTTGATAGGTGACTGTTAGGTCTATTAGGAACCTTGAGGTGGTCCTCAATGGGTAACCGCACGACGTTTCCCATGCGGGGTAGACCTAGAGTTATGGAGCCCGATCATTCTAGTTAGAGTACAGATGGCGACGACTGGAAGGCAAACTACTAAAATGTTTACTCGTCATGTAATAAAGGCGGGTACTTTACACTATCACAATACCATGGTATGTTGATATTGCTAAATTTCTTAACACGACTAAATATCCACCAACTGCACCAAAGCATGAACGCTGTTGTATTTTATTGTAGTCACGGTCCTATGTTTTGATGTTAGGCTATTTATATAGGTATTTTCCTCATGAGGAAATTTATCCAATGTGTGTTTGAGAAGATGAGGTACCACATATCTTAACTACATTACATGATGAACCTTGTGGTGGTCATTTTGCAAGAGATTTGACAATGAAGAAAGTATTGTCTGCTAGTTATTGGTGGCCTACTTTATACAAGGATGCATATGAACATTGTAGAAAGTGTGATAAATGCCAATGTACTGGGAGACCAACTAAGCACTTTGCAATGCCATTAACTCCTGTATTAGCATTGGTACCTTTTGAGAAATGGGGTATAGATTTTGTTGGTCCAATTGATCCACCTACATATATCGTTCTAGCAGATATATTTTAGTGTGATTATGTAACTAAATGGGTAGATGCTAAAGCGCTTAAAATTGATCAAGGGAAGGATGTTGCTTTATTCCTCTATAATTATATTATTACTTGCTTTGGCTGCCCCTTAGAGTTGATTAGTGATCGTTGTAAGAAGCAGAGAAGAATAAGGATTTAGTGTGTAAATAATATTGATGCCATGCCATGTCACACTGACATTGATATAAAAGGAGATGACATGTAATTTTTCTTATCTTTTTGACACACTAATACATTACTGTCCTTCTTCTCTCATCCTGCTCATAGCTTCAACGGCTTCTTTCTCTTTCCTATCTTTATCTCTCCTATTCTAGTATTTCTCTCTCCTCATCACTCTTTCTCTCTCTTTTGCACTCTTTTTTCTCTCTTCTATAGTCTTCTATCTCCTCATCCTCTCTCTTCGGTCCACTTCTTAACAAGTGGTATCAGAGCATTGGTCTTTGATCCATTTTTCCTTCTATTTCAGTTCAATTTGATCTTTGATCCATTTTCATTCTATTTCCATAAAAATCAATTTCAAACAAGTACTTGACAAAGATAGTGACTAGTAGAGGGTTGCAGTTAGCAGGAGACTACATCTAGAGATCTTCAAGGTCAGATATGGCAGTGGGAGGCTAAAGTAGCAGGTCATCATCAAACTTTCATGCAATTTGGAGGTAACTAGGTTAAATGGGAGCTAACCGGGCTTAGTTTGGAGTTAAACTATGGTTACTTTTCAAGAGAGGCTTCTCTTTACTCTTTCTTCAAGCTTTGGTCAGCTTCCATGGAGTTTGCAGCAGAGATCTTCTCTTAGCATTCAGCTCATGAGGTTTCATAGGCACTTTATGCTTGAATCTTTCTCTCTTCCTCTCTCTCCAGTCCACTTCTTGACAAGTCAAAAGGACATTGAACACTACAGTAATCTTCACTTAAGCAAGCATTTAGTGGGCTATTGAACACTATAGAGACGTTCTTTGGTCTCAGGACAACAAGCTTCATCTTTAGCAGGTCATTTATGTAATGAGCATAGGTTTCCATTTCTATAAATTGAAGGTTTGGAAAGTATTGCAGCAATCTTGCAGACCAGATCCATAGCTTCAGATTGTGAAAGTTCTCTCTCTGCTGATGATGAAGAAACCAAATGACTAAGATTTCACAGGACTGAATCCTGAATATTGTCAGATGCCTGAGTCAGTAGTATGTCATGAGGGCACGGACATCACCAAACATTAAGATGATCCTCCACACGAAGTCTACCTGAGGAGGTTCAGAATCCTTGAATGCCGCATCAAATGGTGGGTGTGGATAAGCATTGTTAAAGTTGCAACGACGACTTATTGGACCTTGATTTCTTCATCTTCATGATTTCCTACATAGACGCACTAGTAATGTATTTGATCTTGCTTTCTTTGTATAGAAAGGCATCCAAAATCGAGAAGCCAAAGACTAGCCCAGGGGTGTGTTGCTCAAACACATCTATTCAGTTCTCCGTTGCTTAGTCAACGCTGTCTGCATTTGGGACACATCAGTAGGTAGAGGGCCATTTGACCGTGATGACTGGCCCAGGGGTGAGACCAATGGCTACTGCTTCATAGTTGGCATTACCTGTGGGCATTAAGAGAGAAGCCATTGGTCCTCCACGGAAACATAAAAGGGACATTCCACATTGTAGCCACATTAGTCTAGAGAATCCCTCCTCCAACTCCTTCCATCACTCTTGCTACACCTCCATCATCAATTCTAGATGACACTCCTGGCTATTGCTAAATATTAATGGAAGATATTCTTGTAGTTAGAAAGACTGGTCTCCTTTTGGTATCCTCATCCTAATGACAACCCTTGACATGTTGTTACCTCTGTATTTGGATGTCCCAAGGGTCTCTATGAACTGCTGGTAGCTCCTTCTTTCTTTAGAAGATAAACATGTTGCCCTTCATGGCAATCCAATGAGCTGGTTATGGGAGATGCAAAGATAATGCCGTCATCTATGCTATATCTATGAGAGTCCAGAGCTGATCATGACTCATGGCAACATGAACTGTTGTGCATCTTAATGCAGAATGTAGCTAAGACACAAGTAAAGAATGCAGACAAAGTCCCTACTATAGCCGTTGTTAGCAAGAGTTGAGCCTCTTCTTGAGGCAAAGTGTGGAGTCAGTCTCTCCTATGCTTTGTCCACATATCAATTTAGAAAAAGGAACAACAGTTGATAGCCACTCTCCTTGTCATTTTGAAATCTATGGAGAGCCTCGATAGGGTAGCAATAGTTTCCAGCCTGAATAGTAGGACCATAAGCAATTACCTTGTTTAGATTGATGTTCACCTTTGCATCATGGATACTAGCATGCTTCAAGGGCTACCTATTATAGGCTTGAACAGGTTAGACCTTTCCAGCAAGCTTAAGGGCTTGACAAGAAGGGTTTTGACTTCTTAAAATAGTTGGGGAATAAGTATAGAACTGCACAATTGAATGATGAATGCTTGCCCTGAATCCTGTCAATACAAAGAAGTCAACAAACCATGATAGATCATGAATTGTGGACAGTTTGAAATTCATCAGGAGATTGGAGACACATCATGAATTATACTTGCAAGCATTGATTGCAACAAGCAAAGCTAAGCATGATATACACAAGCAGACCATTTTCAGTGAATTATGAGCAGTAGAGGGTGATGTGCAGTAAGATGTGTGGGCATATCTCTTACAACGGTCAAGGACTACACTTTCCATAGACTGGTGCATAGATCGGATGTTGTATGCTCGCATAGTGAACACCCGAAGGTCCCCAAGAACAAAAGAACTCTACTTTTTGCACAAAACTCAAGGTAGAAAGCATGCATGACATGAATAAGAGACCAATTGGGTGCAATCTCCCCCCATGCCTTGTGTGAGCGCTCCATAAAGCATGTATTTTATGTATTAATCATCTTCAAGCTCAAATAATAGCCCAAATTACAAAATAGCACGCTTTTGTCTTTTGAGTTTGCTTTAGCACAAAATAGAAATGAAGCTAATGGGTGGGCGCCCAAAGAGTCAGGCATACCCAATACAATGTTCAAATACAAATATCATAATCGTGCACCCATGCGCATACAAAATAATAAATAAATATCCAACGCCTCAATAAATAGGCGCGATAAAATATAGGCGCCATGCCTAAGATATGCGCCCATCAAAATATAAGTGATAACTCAAATACATGCTATCCTCCAATGCTTTCCTCTGCCACTGCTGCTATCTCTACACATCAACTGAAGCATTCACAATCGTTAGTAAAATAATACAATTAAACCGACAAAAGTGAATACCTAGCAGTCTTCAGCTACATAAATAAATCAACTTGTTAGAAATCAATCCTAACCCTAATTTATCACGAGTGCGCACTCTAAAATCATAAACGTTTATTAATTTAATATGTATTTTGCGAAATCACTCGCTATGGAATCACCCATGTACACCCTAAATTAATGAAACGCCCGAAAAGGATAGGCGTCCCCATCAACTTCTCACACAAAGAATCCACTTTGTGTATGATCCCCCGTCAACAAAGTTTACGTAATCCACCATAAAACCTCACGGAATCCACCATGGCATGGAATCCACCGTGAAATATACCTCCTGGCATCATAGACTGGGAAATAGATTATTATGGGTATAATTAGAGACGTTGGTTCTAATAGGTTGGATATACTTTTGGTAGATATTATGGGTACCTTGGCACATGCTTTTATGGCTTATGATGACTCCCAAAAGGCATTGGAAGTAATAGATGTGAATCTGGTTGAGCAAGTATTTATCAATCAATTGCAACCACATTCCTCTCAGTTGGTTCAACAAAGTGTCATGCAAGCTCTTATCAATCTCTATGATAACAGTATCTTACAAGGATGTATATATAATTTGAAGCTAAATGCATGTTGTTGGGATTACTAACCATGGAGAAAGTGGAACCTCAAGTTGATTTGTGGGCATCAATGAAGTATTTTTGCAATAGTTGTACTACTCTTTTGCAGTCTTTTCAAGGCAAGGATGCATTACATTGGTTGATATCATTGCTTAATGAATCGTCTCATCTACAGTTAGAATATGAATTGGTATTGTTTTCTACTCTCTTTGCTGAGATTGATGCTAATCAGTGGGCTATGATGGTTCATACACCTCCATTTGGTTAGCAGGCCATCACCAAATTCATTAGAAGGATAGCTAGCATGGGAAATCTTGGATGTTGGTATGATTTCATTGGTCAAAATTCTTTGGAAATGTTCTACCAAGCTAGAGGAATATGCTACTTTCATCTTGATTCATCTCTATATTTACCATGAGAATATTTTCCATTGTGTAAATATGGCTATTAATCTTTTGCTGAAACATGCTTCATGGAAAAAGAAAATGCTTGCATCATTTACTAATTGGTGCAATGAATTCAAGGATAGTGCTCCGCCTACTCTACAAGATGTGATTACTTATTTGGAATATCTTGATGCTACTCTTATGTCTAAATCTGTAGAAGTAAATCATGGACAACAATCATGGACATCAAGTATACTCTGTACAAAGCCAGGATGAAGAGGATTATTCCATATAACTTGGACAACAAATCGATGGGAATCAATCAACTACAATGCTGAATTCTTTGTCTCTTCAAGGTAATGATGACACTGAAGTGGAAAATGGGTTCTATGATAGGAAAGAGGAAGAGCATGAAGAGGCTAATGACCAAGATGAAGATCAACCATATGAAGAAGACCAAGCTGATTAGCAAGTTGATCCGCTAGCAGAAGACAATGCATATTAAGATCACTTGGTAACTGATCGGCCTTTTGGATCATTTGAGGAGGAAAATGTGCATGCTGAAAATGAAGAATCTAAAGTTCTTGATCATGCTTATGATGGATTAGTTGAGGATATGCAAAAGATCACACTTAATTAGGAACTACATCAACTAGAAGAGGAGTTGGATGCATATGCTCATGGTTATGAAAACTTGGATAATGATTTTGATGTTTGGTATGCTAATAATGAGGATGTACATGAGATTCATGATGGTTATAATATGATGGATGATGGATATGCTTACGGTGATGATTATGGGGATCTTTCTTCCTACCCATTTGACCTGGGTGGTCAAGATCACGAGTTTGATGACAAATCTTCTCCTCTTGATCATTATTCTGATGGTTTACCTTTTGATCCAGGAGGTTCTGGGCAGGATTTTGCACCTTCATTAGGCCAACATCCATATTGGGGTTCAAAATCTTTATCTTTTAGAGGTTTATTTGGCTGAAAACTAGTCATTTTATCTCTTGTTCTATTGTAGACAATTTATGGATAGCTTAGTGTTTTGACTTAGTTTCAATTATGATTTGATTATAGAGGAATAATATGTATATGGGCTGCACGTATATCCAATGAGCTTTCTTTTGGCTCATAGTGCACTTGATTTGGATGTGCCCATCAAAAGATATCTCAATTTTACTACAACAGAATATGTAGTAGACAACAAGCTGCCTATTGTTTTTGCATGTGTCTTTTCTTGGAGTTATGGTGCTTTAGTTTTCAGTTTTATCATTTCAAATGGATATCCATATGGTCTATTCACTTTTCCACTTTCGATTCCATCCATTACTTAGTACATATTAGTGCTTTTCCTATTTTTGTAGCCACTTATACTAGAGTAGTACTCTGTTCTATCCATCCTTTTCTAGTCTTTATAAGTTTGTTTTTGAGGGAAAAAACCTTTGGGATGGGATGGATTGTGAGAAGTTAGGAAGAATAAGGATTTAGTGTGTAAATAATATTGATGCCATGCCATGTCACACTGACATTGGTATAAAAAGAGAGGATATGCAATTTTTCTTATCTTTTTGACACATCAATACAATAATGTCCTTCTTCTCTCATCTTGCTCACAACTTCAATGGCTTCTTCTCTTTCCAGTATTTCTCTCTCCTATTCCAATATTTCTCTCTCCTCGTCACTCTATTTCTCTCTCTTTTGCACTCTTTCTTCTCTCTTTTGCAGCTTTCTCTCTTCTCTTCCTCTCTCTCCAATCCACTTCTTGATAATCGTGGATCTCATTTCTTGAATAATTTAATTTGAAATTGATGGATATTTATAAAATTAAACATTGAATGTCTACTCCTTACTATCCATGAGCCAATGGTGCTGTAGAAATTACTTATCATATTGTGATGACAATTCTAACCAAGACAATAGTTGAGAATAGATGTGATTGGGATGAGTGTTTTCCAGAGGCACTCTAGGCATATCGGACCCGCCTACAAGGTGACGACTAATAATACACCTTTTAGTTTGGTTTATGGGACTGAGCCTGTCTTTCCTATTGAGTTGGAAGTTTCCACTTTGCGTGTTGCATTGTCTAATCACCTTGGAGAGCGGGAATCTCTTACCATTCACTTGTGTAAGTTAGTTAATCTTGACGAAGATCGTATGTCTACTTTATAGCGTATTGAAGCCCGGTTATAACTGACACAAAACTTGGCATGATAGACGTTTGAAGCTTAGGGATTTCTTGAAGAATGATTCAGTTCTGTTGTATGATAGCTGTTATTATAAATTTCCAGGGAAACTTCGTATTCAATGGTTGGGTTCATTTCACGTTAAAGAGGTTTATGATAATGGTCCTGTGGAAATTCAAGACTTAGAGGTAGTGCATGAATCTTTTCGAGTTCAAGGACTTCACTTGAAATCTTTTGTGAATTAGTTGAGAAGTTTGAGTGGATGATGTGGATATACTAGTTAGAATGTTTTTTTTCCTTTGTTTATTTTGGTGTTTTATTTTGTTCTATTGGGGGACAACTTTTCATGGGATGCAAGTATGGAAATTCTCTAGATGGATGCTCTTACCCCTCCTCTTGATACTGATAGTCCTGATCCTACTCATGCAGACCTTATAGTATTCCATGATTTCAGATGCATGACAGATTTTTATATGCTCCAATGGGTGAGGCATGTCGTGGTACATCTTTTGTGGTTCTCTTTTGTTTATAGTACCATCCTCAATTTAGTTGTCAGGTGGCCTTGTCAATGGCATCTTTATGTGCACGCCCAGGTACTGTGTTGGTAGTGTCGATGAACTTATTTTCGCAATGTTATGGTAACACTACCATGTAGCAAGCTATTGGATATAATTATCAATGCCACGAGTATGCTAGTATATTTTCTCTTGAGTGTGGTGTTGCCTAGTGTAGGGTGGATAGAGAGCAACATGAGTTTGCTTGTTATCATGCTGCTATTTATCGTTTTACTCCCTCTTATCTTGACCTTGACTTGGATGATAGTTGTCCATACTAGGATTATGTTTGTGTTCACATGGATTTGATTGAGGATAACACCTTAGGAAATTTTCATGTGGCACCTATGCCACCTTATAGTTTGGTAAGCTGATGCTCCCCTCCATGAGACGATGGAGAATTCTAATGATGTGCATGATGATGCTTTTGATATATTTGATATGAGGGTGCTAGGGATTCATAAGGATCATCATCCTGCATGTTGTGATTTGCCTGATAGATTTGATGTTGACAATTTAGATGATTTTGGGTTATGTTTATTGTTTGTTTCAGAGGATTTATGGTATTGTGATGTTTTTTATTTAGATTCTTTGTTTCCTTAGTTTGTGTTCCGCTTTACATGAAATTAAAAAAAAAAACAAAACCAAAATTTAAAAAAAACATCCTAAAAAATGATTCACTTTTAATGTAAGGTTTCCTTTGTTGTTTTTAGTTTTTCACACATTAACTTAGTTAACTTTCACTTAGTTCAGTAGTTAGATGCACGCATGGTTGGGTTTACCTTTCAGTGCAGATTTTCTTTTCAATTGGCTTTGGGCACTACAAAGTTACAATGCATTATTACTAGGTGTTTCCTTCTCTTTTTTTTTGAAATTTTTACCATCTTCACTTTTTAGTTGTTTTGTTTTGTTATGATAAGAATGCTATGCTTATGAATGTAAAGTTCTAAAGGGGGGGGGGGGGGGTTCTTGACTCATGCATGACTACATATTTTTCTAGTTTGAGCTGGCTGATTGGAAACTCACCAGAGTATATCCCCTATGGCTTTCTTTCATTTCTTGCTTGGATTTGCTGAGTAACACACCATCTCTCTGTGAATTTTTGACTGGTTTTCTGTGATGAAGTTACTTCTATTGAGCCTTGTGAGATTAGCTTAGTTGTCAGCTGACTAGTTAGTATAGCTTTCCTTATTAAGTTTCTCGAGAAGGGTTGTTGAGCTAAAATGTTTGTAGGTTCAATGTTGAATAGTGACCACGCAAGTACTGTTAAAAAAAAACAAAACTCTTAAATATATTTAAACCCCTAAATTAAGACCTAAAAAAAGTCATGACAAGATAGAAAGAAAAAAGGAAAAAAACTCTCAAAAGAAGATATCCATCACCTTTGAGGTCTTGGTGGGCTGTAGGGATTTCCTTGACGGGTGCATTGCATCCGATGCCTTGCATCTCTTTGGGGTGGAACCTTTTGAGCATGATTGAAAACAAGTCTTTGAAAAAAAAAAAAACAAAACCTTTGATAAAAGGAGATAGAGATGCACTAGTACTTATATTCTATATCGTAACCAATTAGTAGCTAGACACATTGTCCCTTATTTCCTGGAGCATTAGTAGTTTTGCCCTAGAGACTCTATCTTGTGGAGTGTCCTATATCAGTTTTGCTCTAATAAAACCTTTGATAAAAGGAGATAGAGGTGTACTAATACTTATTTTCTATATCATAACCAGTTATAGTAGCTAGACATATTGTCCCTTATTTCTTGGAGCGTTAGAAGTTCTGCCTTAGAGACTCTATCTTGTGGAGTGTCCTATATCAGTTTGGCTGAGGTTTGGTGTTGGTCTTGCAAGGGTAAGCAAAGTCTTTGTTATGGATATCTGGAAGAAGAGTAGAGTAGCATTTCTTTGCTTCGAGATGTTTTTTGTTTCTTAGTAGCTCTTATGGTTTTCTTTTTGGCTGGATTCTTGCTTTGGATATGCAATGTCATGCACGTCAGTGGTGGACAAAGTGGTTTGGGGACTGGTTTTATTGTCACCTTAAGTTCTTAATTGTAGAAGGAGGAGATTATTCTTAGAATATACTTGTTTCCTTTGTGTTCCTTGCAGGATTGTTGCAAATGTAGCTGTGCTCGTGGGGACACTCACGGTTTGGAGGGGGAGAATAATTATTTTTTCACATGACCTGTTGAAGCTTTCTTGGATGCTGTTGCTGTTAAAGTAGTTTTTGAAGACTAGAATAGTTGTCCTTTTGTTAGTTCGCAGGAGCTCACTCAAGCTGGTGAGGGAGGAATGATAACTGCTTATTTTGTGCCATTTTTACATTATTTTTTGGCAAACTTGAAAGGCTTTGGCTCTGTATTATGCATTATTTTTCATAAAATTTAATTAAAAATAAGGTTGTAAAGCTGTATTTGGGCTGTGCTGCGGTGGAATTAGAAGTTGAGAGTCAAGGTATTTTTAGATGAAGAATTTAGGGAGTGAAAAAGTAATAAGTGATAAAAGGCAGATGTGAATTTTTTTTAAGTGAAAAGTATAGATATTTTGGAGACAAGAAGCTGTGGGTAGGGACAAATTAAGTCCAGAGATGTGAAGAGATGTCAAAGAAATAGGCTTAGGTGAGAAAATTGTTATTTTTGAAAAGAGGTTATTCAAGAAGTGGGGGGGGGGGGGGGGGGAACTATCATGTGAAGAAGGGAGTTGAAGATAAAGAAAGAACACAAGAAAAAATGGGCTCCATCATTTGGCAACTATGGGCAAATAGCCAAGAAAGAAAGCTCCCCCACTACCAAGGATATCCTAGTTTCAACTGAGATATAAAGAATGCAATTAACAGTGACTACGAATAGACCACTAATATCAAAGACTATCATGAACTCAAATTTTCAATAAGCCATACATCCCATAAGCATATACATCATTGACAAACTACTAACAAAGGTAAGTGTCATTGTCCAAAGCATAGAAAATCAAATTGACCCACAAGTAGAGGTAACTACGTCCAATAACATATAAAGGAACAAAGAGTCTCATTATCTCAAAGAGCTAAGCTCTACCAAGTGAGTACAAGGATCTCCCACTAGAAGGAAATCTGAAGTACAAAATGAGCAAGTAAAGCTCAATATATATATATCAAAGTATCCAAGAAGCCCAAGTGTATCATAAATACATTAAGGAGCACAAGTGTCAAATGAAGCTTCAATACCCATAAGTATAAAAGCTCAAAGCAACTGACCAAAGCCCAAGTAAATCAAATGTAGCTCAAATTCAACCTCTAACCTCATACCATTCTTGATCATTATTCTTGAGTGTAGAGAGAGAAATTTTCACAGCAAGATTAAGGAGAGATTAGTGCGTATTAGTGAGAGAAGTGAAAGATTAATGATTTTGAAGATTGCTTGAAGTGAAGGGAGAGGAGGAGCAAGCACCAGCACTCTCAAATACGGTTGATCATCCTTAATTATATTTTTAATCAGGTATGGATGTTTTCATTGAAAAGTGAATAAGAAATGGATAACATATATGATTTATGGTTGTATGCATTCATTTTATGATATTTGAAGGTAAAATGTAACAAAAGAATTAAAGTTCTTGCATTAGTTGTATTGAAATGACTGAAATTAGGGTAAAAACTACATTTTTAGGCCATAATTAGGTAAAATTAAGAGTTCTATATAATGTTGATAAGGAGTACATTAAAATAGAGTTAGAATGCATTGAAAGGAACGTGAAAATGAAGTTTATATGCTAGAGATGAATCTACTAAAAGATATATGTATTTTTTATTGTAATTAGTGATAATTAAGAGTATTAGTAAAAGATTAAGAATGAGGATCCAAAAAGGAATTAAAATAGATCATGATGGATTTATCTATTAAATATTAGTTTAAGTGGAATTTTAAAATTAAAGTTATTGAATTTTAATGGTGAAAACATCGGTTTTTGGGTGTTTTTGGGTAGTAATTAGTAAATATTAAGAGTAAATGGAAAAGTTTATGGATGAAAATTGGTACTCAAACTAAATTCAATATAAGTAATTTTGGTTAATAGGGTTTGATGTATTATGATTAGATGTAATTATTATAAATATTTTTATTTTTTAGATAGTAGTAATGAAAAATCAATAAGGTTTGATAATGAGTGAGTTAGAAGAAATATTGAAAAGAGACTATAGTTTATTTATTGTTCAAAATATTCTCATAAAATTTTATTATGAATGGACTTCATTTGTATGTACTTACTTTGTTAAATATAGTTCAGGGTTGAAATAGTAATTAGTAAATATTAGTGATAGTATTAAGGTATCAACATAAATTAAGTATGCATTAAGAGTTTTTAAGAATGTTCTTTCTTTAGTAGAAATCTTGAAGATAATGGAATTTATATATTATAGGTTGTAGTTCAAAATGAAATTTAAATAGTGATGCTTAGTGAATTGTAAGTATGCAAAAAAGGTTATTAGTTGGAATACTAAGCAAGAGGATAATATTACTTTTATGATGATAATTAAAAGATGAAGAATATATAAATATCCACCTTAAACCTTAATTAATACAATGGCTTTACATATAGCCATTTTGCCTGCGTATCTGGGGGCTTTCTAGGGAGCCGTCAACATGTCTATGACATCATCCCCTCCTCTAACAACAAGTTCCATGAGGAGAGGATTAGTGGTTTGGTCCAAGTCTCATTGGATTCCTATTGTGAAATTATTTAACTTTGAGAGGCGCTCTTTGGAGATATTTTGCAGGCTCCCAAGTGTAATCATTGATGTCATATCCTTTCCAGTGAACATAGTATTCCAATTGACCTCAGGAGATCCTCGAGTCTAAGATATGCTAGACCTTAAATTCTTCATGATCTTCAATCTAGATAGGTGGTGGGGGATTATATCTCTCCCCTATCACTGGTGAGCTATGTATGGCTTGAGCAAGGAAACATGGAAGGTTGGGTGGATCTTCATGGTGTCGTGAGTTGGAGTCGATAAGCAACTAAGTTGATCTAGGCTACAATATTGAAGGGCTCAAATCTTTGGTGGTTTAGGTTGGTGGATGACCTTGTTGTTTGAAGGTTATGCATGAGTAACCATATTTTATCACCGACTTTGTATGCTAGATATTGGAGACAATGCTAGTCTACATAGTGCTTGTACCGATTTTGAGCCTTTTGGATCTATTACTTGAGTTCTTGGTGTATATCTACTGCATGTTGAGATTCGTCTCGAGTGGCAGGGTTCTTTACTTGATTGGAGAGATGTACATCCATCCTTGGATGCTGGCCATAGTTTGCAAAGAAAGGAGTTTACTTGATATATGCATGGATACTATTACTATAAGAAAACTCTGCAAAGGGCAAGAGCTCAAACCAATCATTCTAATGGTCGTTGATGGTGTGGTGGAGATATTGTTCCAAGGCTTGATTTACCCATTCTATTTGACCATCACTCTATGGATGATTGGATGTGGATAACTTAATTTGGACTTTAATGAGGTTACAAAGGCTCTTCCAAAAACTAGATATGAATTGGGGATTCGATCATTGATGATGTTGTCTGGGAGTCCATGTAATTTGAAAATGTATTTGAGAAGAAGAGTCTAGTAGTAGCTACACATGTGATGGTCTTGGTGGTAGATATGAAATGTGCCATTTTTGTGAACCTATCTACCACAACAAGAATAGATTCATATTTGTTAGTTTTGGAAATACTTGTTATGAAATCCATGGATAGTGAAGACTAGGGTCACACTGGAATGGGCAAGGGTTGTCGGAGGCCATGAGGTTTGTGACGAGGTAGCTTGGCCCTGTTGCAAGTATCACATGATTTTATATATTCCTTAACTTCTTTCCACATCTAGGGCCACCAAAAATCTATTGAAATGAGCTCTAGGTCTTATTAACTCCAAAGTGTCTTACTGCTGGCTATTGCAGCTGGGGTGTCATGGGGTTGTAAGTGTACTTGGATTCTTGACTTTCTTAGAGGGATGTTAAGTAGATCATTATAGTATAACAATCCATTAGTTTCTTGAAATAAAAAAAACTTCATTTTCTTTTTCCTCTTGATTTTTCCTCTTGATTTTTTTGGCCAAATCATCATGCGATAGGGTTTCATGGATTAATTGGATCAATATAGGGTCGTCTTGGTGACAAATGGAGATGGCTGCTAGAGCTGGAGGTGCTTTGGCTTGAGTATTATTGCTTGTTGTTGATCAAAAGATTCTTCTCCCTTCTTAGGTACCAGATAGGATCTTCTTGATAAACCATCTAATTCGCATATTTGGCATTCTGGGCAATAGGTGTTGACAAAGTCAAACCTAGATAGGAAGTTACTCCAGTGGGATTGTGCCTTTGATTGAGGATGCGGGTTGTCATAAATTATTCTAGATTTTTGTGATCTGTATAGATGATAACTTTATGGGATGCACCTTTTAGATGATGATGCCAAGTATTAAAGGCATCTACAATGTTAAGAAGTTCTTTGTTATGGGTCTCATAGTTTATCTTTGGAGGGGAGAACTTCCTTGAGTGAATGCTACTGGATGCATATGACTATCATCTCCATGTTGGGACAAGATAACTTCTAAGACATTATTTGATGCATCGATCTCCAAGGAAAATGGCTTGGTAGGATATGGGTGCACTAGAATTAGGGTAGTGGTGAAAGCAGTCTTTAGGGTATGGAAGGCCTTCTCAGCTTCAGGGTTCCATGAGGACTTTGAGTTTCTTGTGAGTCTGATGAGTGGTGTGACTATCTTTGAGTAATCCTTGATAAATATCCTATAGAATTTGGAAAAGCCAAGGAAACATTGGACATCGCGGACACTTGTGGGTGTTTGTCAGTCAAGAATAATCTCGATCTTCTTGGGGTCCATGAAGGTTCTTCTTTGGGAGACATTGTATCCCAAGAATTCCACTTCTATCTGATGGAAAAAACACTTCTCAAGTTTTGCATATAGTCCTTTTTCTCTAAGCTTTTCCAAAACTAATTTTACATGGTGCTCATGCTCCTTTGGATCTTTTGAGAATATTAAGATATCATCCAAGTATATACCTACAAAATCATCTAGATGCTCTCAGAAGATATCATTGATTATATGTTGAATAAGAGCATTGCTGAGATCGAATGATGTAACAACATACTCGAAGTGACCATATCTTATGTGGAAGGCTATCTTCTATTCGTCTCCTTCTTTGATCTATACAAGATTGTAAGCCCCTTGTAGATCAATCTTTGTGAAGATCTTGGCTTTTCCAAGGTGTTCCAAGACCTCTAGTATCAACGGCAAATGCTATTGATTCTTGACTGTTATCTTATTGAGTCCTTGTTTGCTAATCCACACACATTCAAAGTGACTCATCTTTCTTCTTCATGAAAGAATTGAAGCTCCAACAAGGGACTTTGAGTGCCTAATGAATCCCTTGGCTAAGTTCTCATCAATGTTCTTGCATAGTTTAGCTAGTTTATTAGGGGATAGCAGGAAGATGGGTCCAAAAGGTGGTTGAGCCTCCTCATGGAGTTCTATAGCACAATCATATGGTCTATGCACTTGGGCTAGAGTTTTGCATTTTTTTTTTCAAAGACATCTTGGAATTCTTAATACTGGCTTGGTAGCTTGACTAACTCATCCTCACTAGATTCTTGAGATGGTATATGATATATCATATATGTTAGTTCCTACCTTGCTGTGTGCATAAAGGCTTTGGCTCCTAGATATATTGACTTTCCTTGATTTTTACGTGTAATCTTTTTCTTAACCCAATCAATTTTTGGGTTGTGTTTCTTTAGCCAAGGCATCCCAATGATAATTGGATTTGTGGGATATGACATTAAAGTATACATAAGATTTATGATCACCAACAGTCACCATGAGTGGTCAGGTTTCCTTGGTGATATCTCTTAATACTAGAGGTCTTCCATCCATGAATTTAGATTGGTCTTTTAGAGTAGTAGAATTTGGTATCTATTCACAAAGCCATCATCAATGAAACATACAAAGGCTTTGGAGTCAACTAGGGCTTTGAGGGAAAGGGTATTTGTAGTGGGAGCTTATGCCCAACCGCCAAGACCCATGGATTGCTTATTGCTTCAAGCATTTCAAGTGAGCACAAATGGCTATCTCTCACCTAGTCGATGCACTTTTGATCCTACGGGGGTGTAGTGAGCCTACCTTCATGGCCGAATGAGTAGCCTCCTCCCACAAGCAAACCGGTAGCTCTACGATTTGAGATGCGAGCTCAAGGAACCTCAAGCCTCCACCTTCAAGCTCAATCCTCCATAGCCACATGCAAGAGAAGAGAAGAGAAGAAAAGAGAAGAAGAAGAGAGGAGATGATGGAGAGCTTATTCTCCAAGATCCCTCACCCTCATCCTCACTCAATCACTCCCTCATTCCCTCACACTCCCTCTCTCAAGCACACACAATCAAGCAAGAAGAAGAGAAGAAGAGAAGAAGAAGAGACCACTTTTTCCACACACCACAAAGAATGAGCTCCTCATTCACTCTTTAGGTTTATATACAAGCCCTAAATCCCTTGGGGACCCATCCCCTTTTTTACATTACCGGGTATCTTGCCAAGGTCCTCTTTGCCTATTCCCTTCTAGTTGTCTTATCCTTCACCTATATCTATTTAGACTTTACAACTTGCACAGGAGGGAGCCTGACACTCTTATAAATTGAATTACATTGTGCCCTACGCTTTCCTTGCGAGAGCCCTCGGAGGCTCTCCTTCATCCTTGAGAGAGCACCTTGCTAGGATGTTTGGTGCTTTCCTTCATCCTTGAGAGCACCTTGCTAGAATCTTTGGTGCTTTTCTTCATCCTTGAGAGCACCTTGCTAGAATATTCGGTACTCTCCCACGTTTTTTATGAGCTTACATTCTCCTCCACTTTTCTTGCCCAAGTAGAATGAGCTTCTTCATTCACTTTTTGACTTGGGCTTCCTAGGTATTCCTCTACTTCTTTTTGGTTGCATGATCCATGTCCGTGACATATCTTGTAACATTATCCCCCTCCTAGATGAGTGCCAATCCCATGGCACTTGCGGGTTTGAGTTGATGAAGATTTGATGATTTAACATGTGGTCGTGTGAGTCGATGATGATGGGCCCCCTGAAGTTGGTGGCTTGTATTGTTTGGAGTTATCTGTAAAGAAAAGAAGGTGCATTGCCTGGGGGTGTGACTACCTTATCGTGTGGTGCATTGTGCCCATGTTAGTGGAACTAGGAGTTGGGTCATAGACCTGGGTGTTGTCCCACACTTGAGGACCGAGTTCTTTTTTAAGGGGCTTTGATGAGTGTGGCTTTGTCAAGATTGTGGGAGAGAAGGAAGGAGTCTCACTTGTAGCTTTCTCACTTACACAATGGGGGAATACACACAAAGGTGGAGGTTGAAAACACTTTTCCTCTTCTTAGTTGTGTAAGCCAAAAGAACTCTCATACAAATAAATAGAAGAACCCTGTATATGGGTCTCAAACCAAACTCAACTAACTAAGGTGGCATACTAACTGAACCACGAACTAGAGTAGATAAGGATAACTGTCATCTAGCTATTATTCATGGGCAGTGTACCAACCGCATATGCAGCTAACAAGTCAGTGACATAAATGCACAACGGTCACCCTGACATATCACCAGTGGAGCTCGATATCTCAACACTTTCCCTCGAGCTCAATCCCAATTCCTGCACACCAAGCAGGTCTCTGAACTTGCGTAGCTTCTCTGCACCCAATGCCTTTGTGAATATGTCAGCTACCTGATCCTCTATGCTGACATAAACTAGATCAATAAGACCTAGTAAAACCCTCTCCCACACATAGTGATAATGCACCTCAATATGATTTGTTCTAGCATGATATATTGGGTTATTTGCCAAGTGTATACTACTCATGTTGTCACAATAAATGAAAACTGGTCCATCTGTAGGCTGATGCATATCATAAAGTAGCTTATGCAACCAAGCTACCTCACATGCAGCCATTGCTGCACCCCTGTACTCAGCCTCTGTACTCGACAAGGTAACTGTAGGCTGTTTCTTGCTGCTCCAAGTGACTGCAGCACTTCCAAAAGGGAACACATATCCACTGGTAGATCGTCTATCAGAAATACTACCAGCCCAATCAGCATCAGTGTATCCATGCAATTATATCTGAATCCCAGTCTCATAAAATAGTCCATACTCAATGTGGACTTCACATACCTGAGTATGCGTCTAGCTGCATCCAAATGCGGTTTCCTTGGAGCATGCATAAACTGACTTACCAATTCAACAGCATAGCTCAAATCTGGCCTGGTAATAGTCATATAAATCAAACTTCCTACTATGCGCCTGTACATAGTAGGGTCTTCTAGAAGCTCACCTGCATCTGCCCTCAGCTTCACATTCTGCTCCAAAGGAAGTGAAATAGGCTTACAGCCTGTCATCCCATATTTGGACAGCATGTCCAATCCATACTGCCTCTGCAAGAGCCATATCCCACTTGGTGATCTTATCACCTCAATGCCCAAGAAATAACGCAGCTCTCCCAAATCCTTCATCTCAAACTTTTGCTTCAATAGCATTTTCACATGAAGGATATCTTCATCACTATCACCTGTGATAATCAAATCATCAACATAAATGACAAGTAGCATAATACTTTTCTCTATTTTTCTCACATAAAGTGAGAAATCTGCCTTGGAAATCTGAAAGCCAATAGTGACAAGATACTGTCCTATCTTGTCAGACCATGCTCTAGGTGCTTGTTTTAAGCCATACAAGGCTTTCTTCAACCTGCAAACAAACTTAGGATGAATAGTATGCACATAACCTGGTGGCTGCTCCATATAGGCCTCTTCTTGCAAATCACCATGCAAGAAAGCATTCTTTATATCCATCTGATGTAAAGACCATCCCTTTGATGCAGCCATAGCAATGACTGCTCTTACAGTTGCCATCCTTGTAATTGGACTGAATGTTTCTTCATAATCAATGCCATATGTTTGTGCATACCCTTTGACTACTAATCTTGCCTTGTATCTGTTCACAGAACCATCTGCATTGTGCTTCACCTTATAAACCCACTTACAACCAATTGCATTCTTATCTTTAGGCAAAGGTACCAATTCCCATGTAGCATTTGCTTCCAAGGCATCCATTTCTTCATCCATGGCTTTCTCCCATTTTTCTTTTCCCATGACTTGCTCAAAAGAAGTGGGTTCTGATTCCTGTATCACTTTGACTATATAGGCATAGTGAATGGCTGTAAATACATCATATTTCAGCCTATCCACAGGATACCTAGCTCTGGTAGACCTGCGCAAAGTAGGCTCACTTCTAGATGCTCTCAAAACATCCTTGGTATTCCTTACTCCAGGTGTAACAATAGAAGGAATACCCAACTCATCATCAATGCTCTGTTCTGAGCCACTGGATTCACCATCCACATAAGAGTGACCTGCATTCACATCAAACCTGGGCTGATCTACCTTCTGTTTTCCTTTTCGTGATACCTGCATACCACTATCTGCATTGCTTTAAGAAGATTCTCTTGATCTCAATCTGCCTGTCCATGGTGAAGAATGTGAACCACTGCTAGAGGACACTCCAGGTCCACTAATATCTTGTGACTGCTACTGTGAATTCTATGCAGCATTACCATTTTGTGCATCTACATTATCAATCACATTTATTGGTTTATACAAGCTACTCATCTCATAAAAAACAATATCTCTGCTCACTGTAAACTTACGAGTAGAAGGGTTATAGCATCTATACCCTTTCTGCTCTGCAGAGAGTAACCAATAAAGATACAATTCTCAGCTTTTGGATCCAACTTGGATCTCAACTCATCTGGCACATGAACATAGGCAATGCAACAAAAAATTTTCAAATGAGAAATATCTGGTTTCCTACCAATATACCTCTCGTCTGGAGTCATGCCATGTATTGCTGCAGTGGGAGTCTTGTTCATTATGTAGACTGCTGTAGCAACTGCTTCAGCCCAATAAAAATCTGACAGGTCTTTTTCGTTGAGCATGGCATGAGATATCTCTCCAATATGCCTATTTTTCCTTTCTGCAATTCCATTTTGTTGTGGGGTATGACTGCATGAATATTGCTGCTTTATGCCATGCTCCTGCAGGAACCTTGCAAACTCATTTGAGAGGTACTCTGTCCCCCTCCATCTGACCTTAGACATTTTATTTGCAGGCTTGTTTCTTTTTCAACCATAGCTTTAAGAGTTTTGAAATGCCCAAACACTTCACTTTTCTTTTTCATAAAATACACCCAAACTTTTCTGCTATAGTCATCAATAAAAGTGACAAAATAATGACAGCCTCCAATAGATGCAGCTTTAGTAGTCCACACATCAGAGTGGATTAATTCCAATGGTTTCTTACTCTCTTGAATATGTCCAGGAAATGGTTTCCTTGCATGTTTCCCAAATTGACAGGCTTCACATACGTTATGCATTTCTGCAACCTTGAATTTAGGCAATCCTGCAACAATATTTTGGGCCTGCATTGATTTAAGTCGCTGTACATTAACATGACCAATGCGTTTATGCCAGATATCAATATCTGCAACTACGCCGGTCCCATGTGCAAACATTGCTGCACTCAATTCAGGCATGTCTGCATCCAATGTAAACATTCTGCCCTTCTTCTTTCCTTTTGCTATCAAGCGACCTTTATTTTTCATATCCTCAACAAAGCATCCATGAGGATTAAATCTGACCTGCAAGCCCTGCTCAACCATTTGACCAACAGAAACCAGGTTCTTGGTGATATTCGGGACATGAAATACATCCGATAGGTATTTCTTTTTCCCATCCTGCATAGACAAAGGAATTTTTCCAATCTGCACAATAGGATGTGCAGTATCATCACCAGTCTCCACAAATCCTGGTTTTTTCATTTTCCTTGCATCATGCATCCATTCTGCATGACCTGTCATGTGGTTTGACGCACCTGAGTCAACATACCATGCTTCGTTGCTTTCTTCTGCACTTATCACAGAATTGTTCATGTGCTGCACCATAAATAAATGCTCATTTTTGTCATCGCCCTATCTACTAAAAGATGCATAATTTTCTTGTTGCAATTTTCCATTCATGATGTCATTCTACTTTTTATAGCAGTCTTTAGCCATATGACCCATTTTACCACAGTAGTAGCATTCAACATTGTTGTTTGCATTTTGGCCTCTTTGCCATCCACCACGACCTCTTTGGCTCCCCCTGCCTCTAGAGTTACCACGTCCTCCTCCATAGGACTGGTTTTCTTGAGTTTGCTGCATATTCTAATTTCTAACACAGCCTCCAGATCGGCCTCCTCTACCTCTGCCTCTACCTCTTCCAGCATTTGAGTAGAAGATAATTTCTTTTGAAGTTACTCCTAAAGAAGATGCACCACCATTTCTCTTCTCCTTAGAAATTAGAAGAGCAATCAACTCCTCAAAATCAGGATATCTTTCAAGGACGGAAATGGATGTTTGAAACTGTGCATAATCCTTTCCTAGACCATTCAAGGTCACGGAAACTAAATCATCATCTTCCATTGGCGACCCAATGGAAGCAAGTGCATCTGCAATCTTCTTCACCTTCATGTGGTAGTCATTGATGCTCATACTATCCCTTTGCACATTGTGCAACTCTTGCTTGAGCTGCATTTTCCTGGCTTGCATATTTGTGCTATACATTTTTGACAAAGTATCCCATGCCTCCTTTGGCGTACTTCCATCCTGAATATGCACAATCATAGAGTCTGAAATACTGATAGACAGCCCAGTACATAACTTTTCTGGCTCTCTCATGCCATCCTTTAAATGCCTACATTTGCTGTTGATTGGGAACATCAGGAAGAATTGGTTCTTCTTCATTTCCTGCAACGAATTTCCAATATCCTTTTCCCATAAGAAAATTCGTCATTCTAAACTTCCATGCTTGGAAGTTGTTCTTGTCAAGCTTTTCAGTGACAATCTGTGAAAGAGAATCAGACACCATTACAGAACACTGCAAAGAATTCTGTCACTGCAAAAAACACAGCTTCAGCCTCACAAGGGAAAATCTGCAAAACTGACAAAAGTGGTATTTCACCACACAGTCACTTCCTAGTGACGATTTTGCATCAACAGGCAACAAGGATGATTCTGTACCTCCCAATGTCTCTGCGGACAGGCATACAATGCAATTTCTATGGTAACTTTTCACCGACCTGTAGAACAGTGGTCGCATAGCATAAAACATGGCCTTTTCCTGAGTGCGTGCAGAAAACTTTCGCCTCCAAAACAGGCCCCGAAATTACCTCAAATAAAAAAAACAGAGCAACTAAGGGCTAAAGCCCTTGATCGCAGCATATACTGCCCTCTTGCTACACCACGAAGGGCGTCTCAATCTGAGACAATGCACTCTTGCACTTTCTGGCTGTGCTACCTGCAGAGACTTGCTCCCAAAACAGAAAAATGAAAGCAACACTGGTCCTCTTACCAGAACACCATGAACTTGGTTTTCTTTCTTGAGCTTCTTACCACGAACAAGGCTCTGATACCATGTCAAGATTGTGGGAGAGAAGGAATAAGTCTCACTTGTAGCTTTCTCACTTACACAATGGGGGAATACACACAAAGATGGAGGCTGAAAACAGTTTTCCTCTTCTTAGTTGTGTAAGCCAAAAGAACTCTCATACAAAGAAATAGAAGAACCCTATATATGGGTCTCAAACCAAACTCAACAAACTAAGGTGGCATACTGAACCACGAACTAGAGTAGATAAGGATAGCTGTCATCTAGCTATTATTCATGGGCGGTGTACCAACCGCATCTTCAACTAACAAGTTGGTGACATAAATGCATAACGGTCACCCTGGCATATCACCAGTGGAGCTCGATATCTCAACAGGCTTAGGGAGACACGTCTAACCATAGGTGAGGGTGACCTCCCTAGGTATGTCCTACCCTTGATATGCCCTAAGCATGATGTGGGGAATCAAAATAGGATAGGGGGTTAGGAGCCGGCCGACCAAAGCCATCAGACGTTCCTAACTTGAGGACCCCTAGATGCAGTGACTGCGGCCTACATGTAACAAGATCATTTAGTTGCTTCCCTTATGATTTCCTTTTAGTGATTTTTTATTCTTTCTCTTTCCTTTTTTATTTTCTTATTTTATTTTATTTTATTTCTCTTTTTTATTTTTTTCTCTTATTTTTTAAAATTTTGAATAGATGAAAATCTAGTCTTCATTAGATTCATGAGAGGGAGGAGTTGGGGGCTTAAGAGATTTGTTAAGTAATCTCTAGCTTTGCATATATCCTTTGAGGTGCATTTGTGCTTGGAGAGGAGTGGTGGAGAGAGATGAATGATTGCAGTGAGTGAAGCAGTCTTCCTCTTCTTTTTGAGGTCGACTTTTCTAGTAGTGGGGGTGTCCACCTACTCTTGCTCTTTTGGTCATGGTGGGGAAGGATGTCCTAGGACTAGCTCCTCCTCTTGTTCTCCTCTTGCTGTCCCATTTCTAGGCTTGGCCCTGTCTCTTTAGCTAGCCTTTGCATTTCCTCTCTTCTGTGCTCCTATGGCCTTACTTCCTCTCAAGCCCTGCTGCCTCTGCTTGAATGTGTAGTCTATGTCTCAAGGCTTTAGCAGGTGGTTTCTAGTTTTTCCCTTAATGATTCAACGATCTCCTCATCTTCAGATTGCGTGGCATCTAAGAGAGTGTTGAGGAAGGCACATTGTTGGGCTTCCAAACTTATTTGTGTAGTCGCTACCTTGCTTTTTGCTAACACATTGTCACCTTTTGCAAGGGTTAGTCGGCTTGTCAAGTCTCTCATCCTTCCTTCGCTCTTGTCCACCCATTCATCTACTCTTCTCTTCATTTCCTCTAGGCTCTCATTATGCCTTTGAGCTAATGCCCTTAGCCTCCTCTCTTGTTCCTTAATTTCTCTTTCCAAGCATTTATGCCCTTCTAGCTCCAAGGGTACCCTTTTTTCCAAATCCTCTATGTGCTTTTGGTGCCTTTGGCTTCTCTCTTCTTCTGCTGTTGCTAGCTACTCCGTGGCTTCCTAGATCTTTTCATTCTCCTTTTGTAGGTCTCTATACAATGCTACTAGCTTGTCATAATGGCATTCTAGGCTCATGAGGCTTTGTGTTTCTGCCCCACTGCGAGCTTTGCTTGCCACCTTTCTTCTTCTCCTCCCTTGGCCTTGATCTCATCCTTTAGCTCATTTATTTCTCTTTGATACATGGCCACTTGATAGGTTCTTTCTAATTGAGAGGCTGCCATTGTCTCCTTTTTAGCCTCGGCTCAAAAATAGCTATTTTCTTTTCTTATTTCACCCTCTCCAGTTGTGACAAGAGTTCTTGAACATAGTCATTGTAGTTTGTAGACAACGACAGTGCGGTGGGGATAGTGGTTGCTTTTGGGGTCCTGTCTAGACTCTACATCTGCAGCTGCCAATAATTTTGCTCCAGTCTCACTAGGGTCCCCCCACTTCCACCTTGAACTATTTCTTTGTTAACTAGAAACTGCACCCAGGATACAAGGTTATTGACATCCACTTTGGTAGAAGAGGCTTGGGTGGGTGCAAAGATTGGAGTGGTAGCCACTAGGATCGGTGGGATGGGGTTAAGTACACACTTGCCCTTGCCCTCTGCCACCATTGGGGTGACATGATTTTGGGTGCTCGGGAGCTTGTGTTTGGGCATTCTTGTTTGTGAGGGCTCATGGCAGCTAGCTCTTCTTTCCTTGAAGGCTACTCCATTGAAAGGCGGATGGCCAAGGCTATGTCTTCTTCTTGCTTCCTCCTTAGCTCCTCAGCTTCTTGCTCTACTTTCCTCCTCCTCTCCTCTTCAACTTTCTTGGATTCCTCTTTTATTCTTTTCATTCCTCCTTTTCTCTTCTCTTTTTTCTTTCTTTGGTGCTTTTGGACTCACTTTGGGCACTTTGTAGATCCTCTTTTTGTTTCTTCCTACTCTCTTCTTCGGCCCTCTTCTGTGGAGTCTTTTTCTTTGACTTCTTGGACCTTCCTTTGCTAGATTGTGCTTCCTGCTCTCCTTCTTCATCACTCATCGTCCTCTTGTTGGATTGCTCTTGTTCTTGGCAAGGAGGGGACATGTTTGGCGTCTTGCCAACTTCCTCATCTTCTCACACTTCCCCCAAGGCCTCTCTGACGATGGCCATCAAGACACCTCCAAAACCAATGGTAGAGGCCTTCGACACGGTGACAACTTCTTCCTAGCTTTGGAGGTTGGGGATTCTCCCCCCACAGGTCTTCCACCTATGGCCAATGTTTTCATTGATATTTCTATCATCTTCCACATGAAGCTATTTAGGTTCACCTCATCAAAGGACTTGGAAGCAATGCTTTCTAGCATTAGCACATTGATTCTAATCATCAATGCATTGTACATTTGGTTGGAGAACATGGTGTGCACCATTTTGGCTTGTAGTTGGACTTTGGGGTCGGGGATGTCAGCTAAGCCAATGCCATTGTTGGTGTGGACCATCACTTTGTCCATTCCCAATATGCTGAACATGTCCTTTTTTGGTCGTCTTTCAACTTTGCTGGGCACGCCCAGTGCTCTTTGCACCAACTCAAGACTCAGCTTGATTTCCACTTGGCAGGTTTCATTCTCTTGATGCACCGTGATGGTGCCAAAATTCTTCTTGAAAGTCTAGAGGAATTCTGCGCACTTCTCGTAGTCCATGGCATGGCCCACCTTCTCCACATACTTCTGTAGCTTACACTGCTTCATGATTTGCTTGATGACTAGCTCCTCCATGACTATGTCCTCCAGATTAAGGATGCGCCTAAATTTGCATTGGCCGTAGGCCCTTGTCTCCATTGAGAGGCCATAATTTGCCCGCTCTTCCTATGAGAGAATGGCACCTTGCTGATGAAAGACATGTAGGAGATGGAAGAAATGCTTATGAAAATTGAAATGCTTAAATACAGAAAGATAATTTTTATTTAAATAGTCTGTGCATTTAATAATTTTTTTTGACACTTTTACTGAATCTTGAGTTGATTTTTACGTATTCTTTTCCATTTCTAAATGTTGATTGAGGTTTTAGGGTTTTTTTATATGCTCCATACCTTTTATGTGCCATTATGTTTCATACCATTCACACCCTCCCCCTTAGAGATGAGAAGTATTCTTCTTAGGATTAGAGGTTGAAGGGTGGAGACCATTTAGTGCATACTCACTGTGTTTCCCTCTTGCATGAGCCAAGAGTAGAATTTTGGGTTGTATTCCATTTGAGTATAATGGTCCATGTCGCACTAGGTTAGACGCTTACATGGGTGAGGTAAGTGAGCACATCTGTGAGGAAATCATTGGAGTCCATTTGGCTCGCAATGTGTAGCTTCTCCTTGATCAACATGCGATCTAAGTAGGGGCGAGTCATGATGTGCTCTTCGAGGGGCCTGTTGGGGATGGTGGTCAACACCCTATAGGAGGTTGGGGCTACGTAAGTTGGGTCATATTCCGAGATCTTGATTGCACATCTTTGCTCAGCGTTGGTCATGATTTGGTAGCCTTCTTGCTCCCATTTAAGTCTAAGAGAATACCATTGTTGCAAGAAAGAGGAGTCCTTAGCATCCACAGATGTTTCAGCTTCACAATGTTTTGGTCGGTGGCAAGGACCATGCCCTTAGCGTAAGACATAATGAGGCATTGCTTGCATGCTTGTTTCCAGGAAATCTCGGTGTTTATGAGTTTCTTAGCTGCTTGGGGAGCCTTAATGAATACAAATTCCAATTCTTCCCATGAGCGAGGTAGTGTGCATACCTTTGTTGCTAAAGGCTCACCTAAGAGACCTAGGTCTAATTGGTCATAACTTTTAGCAAGTGTGGTAAATGTGGCATTTAAATGCTGAAGGCTACCAACCAAATCATACCTTGTATTTTTAGCTAAATTGTGGCTAAGGAAAGGATTGATTGTCTTGTAAGAAGGTTTAAGGCTTGTTGGGGCTAGGGTTTGATTGGACTCCATAGCTTAGTGGCGAGGGCAGCTGATGTTTGCGATTGCATCTACTCTAGAGTGTGCGGTTTGGCCTCTCATGTGCTAGGCTTGATTTGGGATTCTAACTTTATGCTGCCTAATGTTTGTGAGGCTTGAGTAGCACTAACAATGCTGGGTTGAGTTGGTTTGGAGTTAGCAAGATAAAGTTTGAGTCAATAGACTCGTAGACACATTGCAAGGTCAATGTTTGCGGTTGCAGCTACTCTAGAGTGTGCGGTTTGGTCCCTCGTGTGTTAGGATTGATTTGGGATTCTGACTTTGTGTTGCCTGATGCTTGTGAGGCTTGAGTAGCACTAACAATGCTGGGTTGCATTGGTTTGGAGTCAGAAAGCTAAAGTTTTGGTCAATAGACTCGTAGACGTGTTGCATGGTCAATGATGTTGGGCTTTAGGGGCTTCGTAGCTTAAGATTTTTGTGGTTTTAGCACTTGATTTATCATGTAGCTCTCTATAGATGGGCTTGAGGGTGGAGATTCAGTAGAGGCGTTGGCTCTCTTGGTTTTAGGCACCCATATCCAAGCATTTCCCTTGTAATAGCCTTGCGCATGCCATTAGGGCAAAAAATGCTTCAAAAAATGCACTTTTGTTAATCACGGGATTAAGGAAAGGGCCAAAGAGAGTTTGCCACGTGTGCAAGAATATGGTATTCTTGTCTCCTCTTTTTTAGAGATAGTGGAGTCCATTTCGTGATTCTCTCTTCTTTTTTAGCCAAAACCCCTAAAGTCTGACATGTTTTGGAGTCCCAAAGACGTTATTTACTTACAAATCTGACAAAATACGTGACAAAGATGTGATGAAATTAATAATGAGTTTTTTGAAAGTCGGGAGATCTTTCAATATTGTTTTTGGCGCCCAATACATACTCATTTGTATTCTTGGCGCTACTTTTTAGTTCATTCACCCCTCTTTGAGCTTCTTTCTCTGCGCTTTCATTCTTTTCATGGCTTCCTCCAGGCGCCCTTCTCGTTTAATACACTCTTGCACAGTCTATAGCCAGGGAGCAGATGGAAATTTTGAGCCCAAAACCTTTGCTGTAAACGATTGGGTTACCATGCTACCATCTTGCAAGGGCTCTCATAAGGTGAAAAGAAGAAAACGAGATGATATAAAACATCACTGGAAGGGGCATATCATTGCCTTCAAAATTATGCCCGAAGGCTGGTTTGTCAAGGTGCAACATGTTTACATGGCCAAGGATATGCACTTGCCTCCAAACGAATGTGTTCCCCAACAAACACATTGTAAGTTATTAGTTGAATAACATATATAATTCTTTTCCATTTATGCAAGTTCTAACAAACGGTTCGTCATTGTAGATATCTTTCCGTCAACAAGTATTGAATGGCAACCTGTGGAAAGCCTAAGTGGGACTTTCCATGCCATTCATAAGGTATTGGCAGACATTATTTATGCCGATCAAACTGTGTCTTTTTTTAGTGAATGCAAGGTTTTTATATATTATGCACAGTATGTGGTTCCCTCTAAAGCGGATAGGTATGGGAATATCGAAGATTTGCCATTGCCAAGTCTTTCATCTCTAAACTGGGAGATTCCTGACAAGGTAACGGTGCAGAGTTTCAAATTCAAAATATCTCAGGATATTAAAAAGTCCATGACAGCTGGAAGGATCTCAAGAAGAATACGTTTATCATGGTTTGTACCCCTCCATATCTTCGTGGCTTGCTTCAAAACAACAAATTTACAAAGAACGAAGGTATCCTGGCTAAGTAGAAACTTTTCGGAAGAGGAGCCTGCCACCACTGCGAGAAAAAATGTAACAAGTTGGTAAAAAGGGGTCCCTAAAAAAACCAACAATATGAAAGAGACTTACATTCACTCCATCTATCTTGAGTATCTTTGAATCTATTGTCCTGCAGACATTTGAAAAGCACTCTTTTTCCATAAGTATATGTATGACTTTGTGACTTTGCAATGGTACTTCTTGCTAGAGAGAGTTATATGGTTTTCTAGGATCAACAATATCCTCATATGTGGTGTCCAAGAAGGTAGTCAGGAGCCTGCCAGCACTGCAAATGGAAACATGTAACTAAAATAGATAATCAAATAAAATAAATAATTAACCAAAAAGCAAGCAGTATTCCATTCAACCCACATTCTTCCTTGGCCATGGATACCACTTAGAGAGTTCATGAGGATAATTTCTCTGGTGAGTGTATCCGATGTAATAAAAAAATTTATGGTAGTTGTGATGGAATCAAAAGCTTTGAAAGACATTGTTATATTTGAACCAAATCTAAAAAAAATACATTGTTATATTTTAACCAAATCTCAAAAAAAATTCCATTGATAACAGTGGATCAACAATACACATAATTTCAGAGATTTATTGGCTAAGAGATGCAATCAATGTCCTAAAGCTAATAGCAAAAATAAAGGAGTGTTATTTGCAATCAATAGCACAATTATTCTATATACTAAAATTTTTTAGAGTCAAAATGCCTTACCTTATGCAATAATAAACTACAGAATCTAACAATTAAATATCCTTTTTACAACTAGCATGGACTTGTCCTCATGAGATATGCTAAGATAGTCCTCTTCCTCAGAAGTGCAAGAAACATTAATAACCATTTGCCCATACACCTCACCCATTCTCTTATAATTAACAGGTCCAATTACATCGATTTTTCTCTTGCAAACATCATCCTCGGTACCTTATTCTGCTAATCATATTAAAATCTTTATTCATTAGGGTGATCTTATGAGCATGAGCAGCAACAATGTAAGGATAATTCATAAATTCATAAAGTCAACCATGTGAGGATAAGTTGATATGACGTGAGAGCAGCAAAGCCAAATTTTCGTAGGGTCATATTCGCACCGTATCGTGGAGCAGTTCATACGGCGCGAACGTGGCAAAAAGCATAATGTTTGGTACTATACTTTTCGCTGCATATCATGGATGACTTGATATGGTACAAGAGTGGCACAACAAAATCTCCGTAGGGGTCCTCCTCCCTTAGTATCGTGAAGGAGTAAACATGCGCGTGCAAAGTACACCCCCCTTGTAATGACTTATTTTTTGTGAGATCTTAAACCTATCAAAAAAATTCAAAAAAATTTCCATGAGTTTATTAGGCTTTGAAAAAATTTTACGAATTTTTAAAGATTTTTTTGAGCTCATTTGCTATTTTTAAAAATATTTTTAAGCAAAAAAGGCCTAAAAAAGACCCAAAAAATCACAAAAAAAACCACCCAAAAATAGCATTGACGATACAGCGCGAATATGGGTATCCGAGACGCTATTCGTGCCGTATCGTCAATGCTATTTTTGGGTGGTTTTTTTTGTGATTTTTTGGGTCTTTTTTAGGCCTTTTTTGCTTCAAAATATTTTAAAAAATAGCAAATGAGCTCAAAAAAATCTTAAAAAATTCCTAAAATTTTTTCAAAGCTAATAAACTCATGGAAATTTTTTTGAATTTTTTTGAGCTCTTTTGCTATTTTAAAAATATTTCTAAGCAAAAAACGGCCTAAAAGAGACCCAAAAAATCACCAAAAAAACCACCCACAAATAGGATTGACGATACGGCGCGACTCGGATACCCATATTCGCGCCGTATCATCAATTTAGCATTGACAATACGGCGCGAATATGGGTATCCGAGCGTCTCGGATACCCATATTCGCACCGTATCGTCAATTGCTAACGGCGCGAATATGGGTATCCGAGACGCTCGGATACCCATATTCGCGCCGTATCGTCAATTGCTAAAAGAGACCCAAAAAACGGCCGTTTTTTGCTTAAAAATATTTTTAAAATAGCAAACGAGCTCAAAAAAAGCTTAAAAAATTTCTAAAATTTTTTCAGAGCCTAATAAAGTTATGTAAATTTTTTTTGTGAAATGGAGACTGATTATTTTGATGGTCTTTTTTTTGTGAAATTGAGATATATTACATTTGAAAAAAGATATACAAGGATAAAGCATCAATAATGTAGTGATGCTTTCAGTTATAAAATCAGTCTGCTTTAGAATCAGAGTTCTGAGAGAAAGAAATAGATTCAAGTCCTTTCTATTTCTTCTTACAAATCAAGGGAATAGATCTTAAGAGATTTGCTAGGATATGATATCATGAGTAGTATCATCCCATGACATCAAGCCACCATTTAGGTATTGAAATCTGATAGTGCTAATAAGAATCACAATTGAAGATATTGAAACTTGAAACCCCATAGTGCTAATCATAGTTGAGGGTATGATGAGAAAAATACTCCCAAGAGCTAATATTAAGTAAGAAGTTGTATCCTTCATATTCTTCGAAGCATCCTGCACACATAAAATCATCTTAGTCCTAAAGTTGATATGATACACAATATCACTAATACTTCTATCTATTACTTGTTTAATTTTTTTATATTTTAAGAGACAAAATTGAATAATAAATATTTTTAATCTATTACTAGGTAAATATTTTTATCTCCCAGAAATCAAAGTACTTCATTTCTTCTAATTATAATATATTATCCTTGTCTTATCAATTAGTCCTTGCTAAAAAGTTGATATTACAACACTGTATAATGAAGATATTCTATTTTCAAGTGTCAAGATCAAAGTGAAAATTTTCACTTTCTATTCTATTAGCTTAAGGATTATCCTTAGTATATCTATCCCTACCAATTTGCATCAACACCATGGGACTCTTTTACCCATTTTCTTATGAATCAAATTGAAGAGATTGAAGAAAAAGCTTGGATTTAGTTGAAACAAAATCTTACAGAATGGATATCTTAGGGGTTGAAGTAAAGATGTGGCTTGGATGTCCCAACCTAGTTGGGTCTGCTGAAAACTAACAAGATGATCTCGTCTCAGGTCCATGGAGGACCATATCTCTATAGCTCAATCGGCAAGTAAGTGGTATTGATCCTCTATGTAGAGACTCTTTTGATTGTTGATCACCTTCTCAAGATTTTGTGAAAGGAGACGAAGGGAGACGAAGGGAGACCAATGCACGCTGCTGGTAAGAACCGGACGTGATTTTGGTGAGAAATTTTACGACAGAGTAAAATCTACTTTAAGAACTAAGAAACAAAGTGAAGAGGAGAGAACGATGATTCAAATGAATGCAGGCGAAAAAAGAAGCGTGATTTTGGTGGGAAACGTGATAGTAAAATATTCAAAATGAAAGAATAATGGCCGAAAAGTGACCTCTGACATGAGTTAACGTCCTTAGGCATTTAATGGCTAACCTCTTAAATGAATAATAAATTCTCTCATTAATCACGTCTGAATGGCCAAATTTGGAGGGTTCATTATTTTAAAACCTCAACTAATTAGTAACTTAATCATTTTCTTACAAGTGCCATTTTTGAAACGTTTTTGGCCCTAATGGATAAGGTTTTGGAGACCCATCTTTGGTTGACTATTCGTCTATGTCTATAGATTCTCCATTGCCTCCTGAGTTTCGAGTGTGAGTTCCTAGGCTTGCGAAGTTATGATTGCATGCTCCTAGGTGGCGTGGCGAGTTGTGACAAGTCTTGACCCCCCTCCTTAGACTTGGTGGTGGGTTTATGTACTATCGGTGGCCTCGCGAGCCTTGACAAAGCTGCACTACCCTTGCTTAAATCCGTTACTATTCGTACATTGCCGATAGCAAGGTGAATACACTATGACTCATAGTTGACATTACAATGTGCTTGCTTTTTAAATGAGCATCCTAACAATGATTTCTGACCAACATCTTTTGTGTTTAGCAACACATAAAATATCATGGGTATGCTTTCAAACTTGATAGAGGCTGCTACTTTGCACTTTCCTAGAAGGGCATATGATCAACCTGCAAATGGGCTAAGTTTGGCATTGGTAGGTTGTAGTTCTAGGCAGCCAAATTGAGTCTAATGATAGTGAGTTAAGATACGAAAATCAGCTTCCTCATCGATCAATGCGTCAAAGATATGTGTCTGTTGGGCAATGACCACCATTATGTGCAGGTAAGCAGTGCTACTACCTCTTCATCTTCCTCCTCAATTTGTGCTATTGTGGCAACTCGGACTTTCACTGGGGATTCTAGCATGGGAGGTTCATGCAGTGGATGTGTGGGATGGTAGTACTTCTTTATGTATCTCTCATTGAAGAAGCCTATGCCCTCTCCGTCTAGGGTCTTGTGCTCTACATTGTCGATTCGACTGATAGTTCAGACTCGAAAAGGCCCTAATCCCTTGAACTTCATCTTTAGTTTGTGGCCCTTTATTGAGTACAATAACACCAAGTCACCCTGTTTGAATTCTCACTACTTGACATACTTGTCAAACCAACTCTTGCAACATGCCTTTTTGCAAATCAGTGCATGGGTGGCTAGAAGTCGAGTCTATGATAAGAATTCTGTTGAGAAATGTGCAATCACATCCACCATAGCCTTTGTGTAAGGAACAAACAAGGCAAAGAAACATAGTGCAAATAAAGCCTTAGACTAGGTCATTTGTGCATGGTGTATTAAAACCACAGTTGGTGAATACCATGGTCACTATCCACCTTTCTCCACCTACCAATACAACCTACTATAAGCCTATAAAAGGCACTCATCCCCACACTCATTCCATTAGTCATTCTCATCAGTTGTACTTGCATTATGCTTGGATAATATCAATTGTTCCTCTTTGTCAGTTCTTATGTCTATTTGCTCATCAGTGATCCTCCTTAGCATCCATCCTCAATATTTTAACATGATATTAGAGTGGGTTTCAAGGTAATGAGTCATTAGGCCATTGATTGGGTCACTTCAGTTTGAAATTTTGGCTCCCTCCACTTTCCCATGAATCTCTCACCTACCTCCATAGCTACCCACCTTCAGTGGAGGAATTGAATCTCTCTCCATGCCATTTTAGCTTGTCCTTCCTTCTAGGAAAATATTCATCAGCTCTAGGCGCAGCTGCCTATCACCTCGCATGATGACGTTAACCTCTTGTCGCTCCAACATTGCATTTTCTTCAGCCTGCTGCATGTTTGCACCTATGTCTCTGTCGTACGCTGCGCGCAACCCGTGCTCCCTACAATGTTGCTAAGAATGATAGGGCTTTAGAAGCTTACTATGTAAGCTATCTCCCCATCAAATCTTTGATCATATAATCGCATGTATGCATTATAATAGTTGAAAAATCAGTCGCCCGGGTCTGGTAACCCTAATCACATGCAACCATAGCTAACTTTCTAAAGCTTCATCTTTCACTTTATTCTCTCACTCATTGGAGTTCTTGCCACTCTAATTCACTGGCCTACTTATTCTCTAGAAAAGAGAGGAAGTTCTTGAAATTTTTTTAAAAGTCTTGAGGATCTCAAGCATCAACATCATAACCATTCACATTCAAGCTTCATTTCCCGTGGCTCAATATTGGTAAACTTAAGTCTTTGCTACTAAGAATTACTTAGTCTTCAATAACCACAACCTCATTTCAATGAAGCATTCAAGTGATTTACCAGCAAGGAGGGGAGATCTTGATAGATTTTCAAGGAGGGGAGATCTTGACAAATTCGCAAGGAGGGGAGATCTTTACCACAGCAAGGAGGGGAGATCTTGAGACAGATTTGCAAGCAATCTAAGAAGATACAAGCACAATGTCCATTAACACTCATCTAGTGCTTTTAGCACTTATGTTATCTAACACAATCAGCTTTGCCTCTGATCAAACCTGAGTTTTTTGTGCTACTCTAGCATCAAATCAAGGAGGGGAAGACTTGGACTTGCAAGACCTTGAAGATCCCAAGTTCAAAGGGCATACTAGTCACCTATTCACCTAATATCTCATAATACTAATCACCTAGTGCTTCTTGGAACTTGTGCTCAACTAAAATTTGAAATTTTTAGAGCTGATTTGTTGCTGATCTTGCAATCTCAGCATCGGCAAGGACTCACTGATAGCTCGATTCAATGGTGTTGGATTCCATACATGGCAAACTAGGATCAAACTGATCTTGATGAAGAAAGGCTTATGGTCAATCACAAGTGGTCAATAGAAGAAACCAAGGGAAGTTGCATTTTCAGTCACATGGGATAAAAATGATGATAAGGCTCAAGCTATTATCAAGCTCAAACTTGATGAAAGCTACATTCATCATGTTGATGATTGTGAAACCTCTCATGCGACATGGGATCAATTAGAAACCCTCTTTGGAGCTCATTAAAAATCCTCCAAACATGGCTTACCGATTAATTTTTTAGGATTGACATGAAAAGTAGTACCTCAATTGCAACTCATTTAAATTCTAGGGAAAGCTTGTTGACACAACTTGCAGGAATCAACTTGAAGATGGATGAAGACATTTGCATTGGAGTGCTTCTCAAGAGTTTTCCACCCGAGTTTGATAATGTGTCTACCACATTAATCAACATGCCAAAGCCCAAGCTTGTTGATATCAAAGCCTATAAAAGGCACTCATCCCCACACTCATTCCATCAGTCATTCTCATCACTTGTACTTGCATTATGATTGGATAATATGGGTTGTAAGTCTTTGTCAATTCTTATGTCTCATTATAATTATCTATTTTCTCATCAGTGATCCTCCTTAGCATTCATCCTCAATATTTTAACACATTCTAGCTCGATCAGGTAGTCAGTCCATGCCTCCTTGCCATCCCATCTCTCTTGGGTGGCTACTCTGAAGCTCAAGACAAAGAAATCTAAAGGTAGAATGGCTTTAGTCCTATAGCTTAACTTGAAGAGAGTGTTTTATGGGCTATTTGATAGGCCCATAAGATAGCCATAAGTTTGTTGTTTGAGTCACTATGCAAGGCACAGACCACTTTGGTCATGACATTCACTAATATCTTATTAGTAGACTCAGCCTGGCCATTTACTTGAGGATAGTAGGGTGAGGATTTTTGATGGATGATTATGAAGGTCAATAGGAGATGAGTGATCACTTCATTAATGAAGTGCGTGCCTTGATCACTAACTAGTTCAATGGGGTAGCCAAATCGTGAGATCACTTGCTTTGAAAGGAACTTAACAGTGGTTCTAGTATCATTTTTCCTTGTGGCTTGCACTTTTTCCCACTTGGTGAGATACTCTGTAGCAATGATGATGTACTTGGTCTACGAGTATTGTGCCGTAGGACTAAATGGCCCAATGAAGTCAATCCCCCATTTCTCAAATGGCTATCTTGTAATGATTCAACTTAGCTCCATTTTGTCCTTTGCAAATGGGTACCTTGGTCTGTTGGTACTCATGATAGTGCTTTACAAATCGTGCTACATCTCAAAAAAGAGTAGGCTTTCACAGTTGAGGCTGTAGCACCTTGTGAGCCCCTCCTACAATTCTGCCATGTGCTTCTACAAGTGTGTCATGCATCTTATGTTTGCATATGCATCTATGTAGCAAGCCGTCGTGCCCTAACCTATAGAATTTCCTACTATCCAACTAATAGGGTTGTATTTTAAGGCTAAGCTGCCTAAGTCAAGTCTTCTAGATGGGTCTTTCAAGTAGTTTGTGCTCAAGTACTTGGACTATGTTGTCTGCCCACTAAGGCATCAAGTCAGCTCTAAACAAGTCTCTTTCATTGGACAAGCTAAACAAATGCATGTTAGGCAAGTCGTCTGTGATGCCTTGTCTAGCGGCTTCTCCTGTGGGTATGCGAGACATATGGTTCAGCCATAGAGTGTTGCTTTCCTTTGTGTACAATCACAGAGAAGTCAAACTCTAGAAGCAAAAGTAGCGATCGAGTGATACGTCCTGTAGTGCAGGGTTTGTTGATAAGATAAAGCAAGGATTGATGGTCAACAAGGAAGAAAAAAGGTGTGGCCAAAAGGTAATGCCAAAATTTCTTTAAAAATAGCAAACACCATGGCTAATCCCTCCCTCTCCATGGTGGAGTAGTTCGTCTCAGTATCCATGAGTTGTCTGCTAGCTAAGCTCACTAGATAGTCTAAATTGTGTTCCTCCGGCTGGCACAACACAGCCCCCATAGTAGATTTTGAGGCATCAATGTGAATGTGGAAGGTTATGGTCCAATATGGGGCTTGTAAGATTGGTGCTATGGTTAGAGCCTTCTTCCACTCTTTGTATGTGTGTGGCATTCCTCTGTCCATTCAAATATTACTAGCAAATTTTATAGAGGCCTAGCCATTAATGCATAATTTAACACAAATCGCCAATAGTACCCTGTATGGTTAATGAAGCACTAAACTCCCTTATAATTGGTTGTTGGTGGTGGAAGATTGATGATAACCCTAACTTTTGAGAAGTCTGTGGCAATGCCATTCTTTGACACCACATGCCCTATGATGCATCAATGCTTGACCAAGAGCTAACACTTCAAGCGGTTCAACAAAAGACGATACAGTCTACATCTTTCAAAGACTGCTCGAAGCTTGCCTAGGTGTGCCTTCTAATTAGAGGGCACACATAAATCATCAACAAATGCCTCTTACTCTCACCTAAGCATGCCTTTGAAAATGGCACAAACAAGCCTTTGAAATGTGGCTAGTGCATTTGTCAACCCAAAGGACATGACTAGGTAGGCAAAGATGCCCCACTGATTGGTAGCGAATGCGGTCTTGTGCCTATCATTTGGATGTACTTGCACTTGATTGTATTCAGAGAAGCTGTTCAGGAAACTATAGGCCTCTTTACCAGCCAACCTCTTAAGCATACACTCCTTATATGGCAGTGGATAAGTGTCTCTCTTTGTGGAAGCATTGACTTTCTTGTAATTGATGCACACTTTGATTTTTCCATTTTTCTTCATTACAATGACTATGGGTGACACCCAGTTCATGTGCTCAATTTCATAAGTGAATCTTGATCTTAGTATCTTATTGATTTCCTCTTTGATAGCATGAGCATGTTTGGGATTCATCAGATATAGTTGCTACTTGACCAGTGTTGCATCGAGTGTCATTGGGATGTTATGAGTCACTACACTTGGATCTATCCCTTTTAGCTCATTGAGGGACCAAGCGAACACATCTATGTATTCTCGCAAGAGAGCAATGAGGGTTGCCTTCTCTTCCTCGATCAAGTCATCGACCATAAAAACAAGTCAGGATGTCTCCCCTTCCTCAACTAGATTGGCCTTCTTGACTTTGCCGGGTCCTTCTATAGGCTCGCATGGTTGCCCTCGTCTCTTAGCTCCTAGCAAGACCACTACCTCTTGCCTTTCTTAAACCTGGTGAATCATTTCGGAAAGTCTTGTAGCTTCCTCTACTCAGTTTGTTGATCCCTAGGCTTTTCTTCCTTCCCCCTGCAACCTTTGGTGCCTTAGGTGGACTTGCAGGTCTCCTCTAGTGTGTTTGGACTTAGGTAGTTGGGGTATGCCTCTCAGTGTCATGATCTTTGGTGCCTTAGGTGGACTTGCAGGTCTCCTCTAGTGTGTTTGGACTTAAGTAGTTGGGGCATGCCTCTCAATGTTATGCTCTTTGTGTCAATCTCTTCTTTGCTCTCATCATTGGAGGAGCAACAGTCTTTGTACTCATTGCCAAAATCGTCCCATTCGACTACTTGTCATCTCCTAAGTGTGGTTCCTTGTCATCGGTGACTAAGGCCCAATTGTACATCAAGTTTAGGTCATGCACCTTGGTCCATCACCACTTGGGCTCATCCAAGAGATCCTTGAGTGGTTTAATATTTTGGCTGGGTTACCAGTCAATGTGTCTGTCAGGTGCTCTAGGATGTCATGGAGGTCTCGTTTGTTGTTCGGGACGTGGCATGTGATAGAGGTGGGTCACCCATGCAAGCTCCTAGCCATCATGCAGATTGGTACTACTAAGGTCATGTCTTTGAGCTTATCATCTTCCTTAGTAGCTTCATCATATTCCTCATTATCAAAGAATGGCAGATCAATTGTGGCTAGCACATGCATCCAATCTCGCTCATCCTTAGGGCAAGGGATATACTTAGTCAGTGGCCCATACGATTTCGTGATATGAGCATTGTCCTTGAGCATAGGTGAGATGGTGTCTAGTTTGACTGGTGTAGTCTTCTAAGTATCCATCTCCACTCTTACTTCTTCCATATGATTGCCCAAGAAAATTAGACCGTTCCCTTAGTCTTCTATGACTCATGCATTGTGCATCCAAGGTCAGCCTAATAGGATATCATAGTCCACTCCTTTCATGACTATAAAGTACACAGAGAATTGGACTCTTTCGATCTTCAATGGCCAATTTTCAGCGCTCTAGATGGCTTCACCTTTGTTCTTTTAGCCTGAACCTAGAATCCTTGATAGGTGGGTTACCCTAGGCTTGGAGTAATGCATGGCTAAGTACACTAACTCCTGCCCTTGTGTCTACCATCCCTTTCCTCATGGTATCACCTAGAGCTAGGATTGGTAAGACTTCATGCATTTCAGTGCCTTCCCAAAAAGCATTAACATGCAAAGACTTGGGTGTATTGAGTGCAACGTCACGCTCGGTATTTGCATTACTATATCATGGTCTTGCAAGTTAGCAGTAGCTTGCTCCATCGATCCCTCTACCCATTGCTTTAGTTCTTGCCATAGCGTCGGGTGCTATCTAGGCAGATCTCCCAGGCTCAAATTTACACAGGTGGTTCACTAGCATTGTGAGAAGATTGCTAGCCGCTTTTTTGTCTCCTAATTTTGCGCTCCTTGGCCAATGGCCTTGACTAGTTTGCTGGCTTGTGCCATTCAAGCTTTGTCTAGGGGGGCACGATTTGAGGTCCAACGCATCTCTTGGTCATGTGGGAGATGGTGTGCTCAGATCATTGATCTCATTCTCCAAGATGGGCTCGGTATCCTTTAGGTGTTCATGGGCTTCTCTCATCCACTCCTTGACCTTTTGTATGGCTTTGAGTTGGTGCTTTAGGTTGGGGTACTCCCCTACCTTAGCACTCCCTTTCTTAGTAGTCTTTGGAGTGGATGTTTCTACCTCAGCATCAGTGGCTTTCTTTCCGACAAGTGGTGTTGTTGCGCTTTCAATTTTCAATGTAATCTTTGCTTTTCTTCTCTTCTTTCTTCACCTACAACTTTTCTTTTCAATTGAGGTTTCATCTAGGTTACTAGGCCGTGGCAATGATATGCTAGCTTGCTTCATCTGCGCATGGGTCATAACATGCAATGGGATGGGTGTGGCCTCTCTGTCAAGTATCTCAATGTTGAATAGTTCCAATGGAATTGATGGTACAATTGCCAAACTAGGGGATGGCTTCCAACTAGGGTAGTTGGAAAATAGGTGGGTCATTCCAACTCAGTGCATGTGAGATCAACCTTATCTTGATTGGCTTGCTCCCTCTTAGGGTAGCATGAATAGATGTGTCTTGGGTGACTACAAGTCCAACAAGAAATCAGCTCTTGGGTCTACCCTCCTAAGCATGTACCTCTCCTCCTTCCTAACACCATCACTGACATTTTTCGATAGTCCATGAGAACTAGATTCCCCTCTTCATCGTACAAGACATAGGGGTTCACATAAGGCTTCTCATCATTTAGTTCCTCCACATAGTGGATTGGAGCATTGCTTGGTGGATGGGTTACATAAGGTCCAGGTGGCCTAGGTATGATTGTGGGATTAATCTCCATCCTAGTGATGACAGGCTTTGCATTGGTAGGTGCCATAAGGGCCAATGGGGATCCTCTCCCAAAGAAATTCAGAGGCCTATTCCCTAGTTAAGGCTGGCTGTAAGACTATGAGTATGGGAGTCTTTGCACAAGGTTGGGACCCTTATCACCTAAGCATAGGCAGAAAGATTTTGAGCATGCTAAGCAAGATCTATGAGGCCATTAGCCTTGCAGATCTGGTCAAACTGCTCTATGAAACTATATGCGACTAATACTTATCTAGCTATTGCACCACAGTGGGGATCCTCAACTGGCTCTTGGAGCCTTGGGTAACTCCTATTCCTGCAAGCAAAAATGTTGCTAGTGTTGCTACACTTTGTTTTGCCAACGTCATGTCTATTAGTCACTTTGTGAGAAGCTCGCTCAGCATCAAGTCCACCTTTAGCACTCTTTCCCTCTCTGTGTGTTTGGTCCTATTCGGTTTCTATTTGCTAGGGCTAGCACAACTTCTCAGATTTCAATGTTCTACCATAATCTCCTAGTCTACTACTATTGGTTGCCACTATGCTTTGCAAGGCTTTCCATGCTAGCTTTCTTTCCTCCTCAAGATCTGCTATGATGTCTTCTGATGGTGGTCCCAAGCTAGTTTTTGCATTGTATTCGTTCACCATTTGCTGGATTTTGATTGGGAAATCTCTCAAGTTGAGCTCTTTGTTTTCACAGTTTATATAGGGTTTTCCTATATTTGTGGTCTCTTTCTCCACTAAATTGTCGATGAGGTTGATCAAGTTGAGTAGCGTCGTGCTTCCAATGGTGTTGCTCCTTTGATGCATCTGGCCTTCTGTCTTCTATCTGCCACTTGGTCCTATCAATTAGGGTTTCTTGATCACTCGTCTAGGTTTGAGGGTCATCTCCTATTGGTGGGTTCATTCTGTTCATTAATTCTAAGTGTGTTCCTTTTTATTTACAGACAATCCTAAATTTACATTCATTGAGTATATACATGGTGCTCTTTTTTGTGCATTGTGTGAAATCAGGCTTTTAGTTTTTCCAAGTGCACTTCAAGTGCTGAAAAAAATGTGGGCGTGAACATGAGATAATGAATGCAACTTCTATACTTCGGTCTAAGTTCTCGGACAAATAGGGCTTAGGGTCAATTTATGACTCTAAAAGGGGCTAAAAGATGGCATGACTGCCAGTGGTCTTGTCTAGCCATCTGGCTACAATTTCTAAGGTCAATTACATTTGAAGGCTTTTGGAACCTTCTCCAAGCAGCACTAAATTAGTCAATTCCTATCAAAATTTTGGTTCAATTCTACAGTGTTCGATCCCTAAAATCGGGCATCTGATTTTCAATTATTTGATTTCAGTTGCGTCTGATTCCAATTAGTTTGATTCTACCACATCTAGCCAGATTATAGCATCCAAGTGGTCGATGGCCAAGTGTCAAGTCTGATTTTGGAGGTGTCCGATTGTGATGCATTCAATCATTTGAATCAAACAAGGTGAATGTACGATTAGACAAGCAAGGGGTAGCTCGAATTTGGGATCGGTCCTATAGCGTTAGATCGAACATGTAAGGAAGTCTGAAGGTTCGATTGGGCATAATCAGACATCCGATTGTTTGATTATGGTAATTAGACCCTGTGGAGCATGTTTGATTCCAGTGCCACGCAAACAATGATGATAAAAAATCGACCCTGGTGACAATTTTGGTAACACCAACATGCAAGGAGGTCTAGAATACAAGAATAGATATATAGGGAGGGTTATATATACTTGATATATTACGTGCAAAAAACTCTTGTGGAAGATGATCGATTCACTTGAAGTTCAAGGTCTCTCTCTCTCTCAATCTCTCTCTCTATCAGTGCTATTGAAGGTGCAAATGAGCTTTTCCCTTGCCCTCTGGGGCCTTAAACCCTTGTTTCTCTCAGCCTTGACCTTTTTGATTGCTCCCCTTGTGGTATCAACACATCTAAGTGATATTTTTTCCCTTTTGTGAAAATACACGAGATCTAGAGCATGGCAGTGGGTATGGTGGATCGAAGAGGAAGATTAATCTCATGATGACATAGATAAGACTTGACCTGTTACACAAGTGAATTAGGTTTCAAGATTGAGACTTGGAATCATAGACACAATCTTGTGTATAAGACTGACAATGGCCAAGACACTAATTGAAATGGTAAATCATCATGATATTGCATTCATCATATATTAAGAAGTGCTAGTCAAGCACAATGCTTTATATTTGTTGGATGATGGGTAGCAATTTCCCTTTCTATGCATATGGGATTCAATCTGCCTGCATGCCCTAAGCTTAAAATGCCTCATACAAAGAGGCCACAGTGGGTGTGATTGTAAATCTCAACACCCCTCCTCAATCACAACCAGAAAGTACAAAGTGGGTGGTCATCCAGAGGTTGTAACAAGGGCCTTACAAAGTGTACAGAGACTGTAGTGCAAGGCTACATGAGAAGTTTACAAGCTTATGTCAAAAGCATTAGGGCTAGGCATTACAAGGCTAAAAATTCTAGTAAAGAATTGAGTCAAGGACCATTAGGCCCTTGCACCTCAACCTGGGGAAGATATCTCTAGAAGAAAGCTTCAAGAGTTATGGCCTAGATGAGGAGAGCAAGAAGCTCCAACAGAGGTGTGTGCTGTTTGGCTATGGCAGACTCAAGGTCAAGATGAAGATGAAGATGAGGAGATCAAGAAGCTCCAATAGAGGTATGTTCTGTTTGGCTATGGTAGACTCAAGGTCAATATGAAGATGGAGTTGAAAATGAAGGCTTGAGCTAGATGTGAGTTGAGCAGAGATGATTAGAGGTGAGAAGAGACTAGAGAGATAGTGCCATGCCCAATTGAGCTCTAACACCATGTGAAAAGACGCGGGACCTAGAGCATGGTAGTGGCTATGGTGGATCAAAGAGGAAGATTGAGCTCATGATGATATAGATAAGACTTGACTTGTAACACAAGTGAATTAGGTTCCAAGATTGAGACTTGGACTCATAAACACAATCTTGTGTATAAGACTGACAATGACCAAGACACTAATTGAAATGGTAAAGCATCATGATATTACATTCATCATATATTAAAAAGTGATAGTCAAGTACAATGCTTTATAGTTATCGGATGGGTAGCAGTTTCCCTTTCTGTGAATATGGGATTCAGTCTGCCTACATGTCCTAAGCCTAAATTGTCTCATACAAAGAGGCCACAGTGGGTGTGATTGTAAATCTCAACACATTTTTTCCCTTGTTTATGCCGTGTTTGGGCATATTTTATGTTAGCAATCCTAAGTCAATTCACTTTGATTTCTTGATCCTATCCTACTCTAAATGCAATAAAAATCAAAACCCAAATACTGAAATGATTTATGCTACTTGTCTACTCATAGAAAACCCAGAATTCTTACTTGGTTTGAAGATTAAAAACCCCAAATCTCCTACCTATATCAAGCATCGATTTGGGGATGCAACCCTACTTTGATGCTCGATTTGAGGCGAGCAAGTGCTCAAGCTTGAATCCGTTGGTTCCATCAACGGAACCAAAATGTAGTGGGATCTCTTGCTCAACCGCCAAGACCCATGGACTGCTTATTGCTTCAAACATTTCAAGCAAGCATAAACGACTATCTCTCACCTAGCCAATGCACCTTTGATCTGATGGGGGTGTAGTGAGCTTACCTTCATTCCCAAACAAGTAGCCTTCTTCCACAAGAAAACCGGTAGCTCCATGATTTGAGATGGAAGTGCAAGCAACCTCAAGCCTCTACCTCCAAGCTCCATCCTCCATAGCCACGCAGAAAGGGAAGAGAAGAAAAGAGGATAGGAAGAGGAAGAGGAAGAGGAAGAGGAAGAGTAAGAGAGGAGATGATGGAGAGCTTCTTCTCCAAGATTCCTCACCCTCACCCTCACCCACCCACTCACCCACTCACTCCCTCACTCCCTCACACTCCCTCTCTCAAGCACACATAAGCAAGCAAGACGGAGAGAAGAAGAGAAGAAGAAGAGACCACTTTTGCCACACACCAAAGAATGAGCTCCTCATTCACTTTTCAAGTTTATATATAAGCCCTAAATCCCTTGGGTAGCTATCCCCTTTTTTATATGATTGGGCATCTTGCCAAGATCCTCTTTTCCTATTCCCTTCTAGTTGTCTTATCCCTTCACCTATGTCTATTTAGACTTTACAACTTGCACAAGAGGGAGCCTCTCACACTCTTATAAAATAAATTACATTGTGCCCCGCGCTTTCTTTGTGGGAGCCCTTGGAGGCTCTTCTTCATCCTTGAGAGAGCACCTTGCTAGGATATTCAGTGCTTTCCTTCATCCTTGAGAGCACCATGCTAGAATATTTGGTGCTCTCCCACGTTTTTTCTAAGCTTTCCTTCTCCTCCACTTTTCTTCCCTGGGCAGAATGAGCTTCTTCATTCACTTTTTGACTTGGGCTTCCTTGGTCTTCCTTTACTTCTTTTTGGCTACTGAGTCCATGTCAATGACATGTCTTGTAACAATCTTTATTGGTAGGATCATTTGGATTGTGACAAGGAAAGTTTCCATGGGTGTGGCTGGAATCAAGAGACCCTTTGTTATATCAAGGTCTAGTTGTATGATCTCATTCACAACTAGACATCCTCATTTTCATGCTTGAGGGTGGTTTGCAGAAACTCTTATATCAAGGTCTAGTTGTACGATCTCATTCACAACTAGACATCCTCATTTTCCTACTTGAGGGTGGCTATAGCAACTCTTGGGGTTCTTGCCCTCTTATTTGGACAATTTAGGGTGATGTGTTCAGGTTTTTCACAATATACGTATAGATGATTCCCTCTTCATCTTTGCTTTTCTTGTGGGGTCAAGGGCTTGACTTTGGTATTATCTATTTGCATTAATTTGGGTTTGGTTTCTTAATATCTTCTAGAAGATTCTATGATGACATGGCAAGGGAAGATTCATATGGCCTGAGCAAGAATTACTTTGTACACTTGATCATGGCATGCCCGTGACACCTTTTCCCTTTAAGAAATTTGTCATCTTAAACTTCCATTTAGGATTATTGCTCTTATCAAGCTTCTCACTGACAATCTAGTTGAAGTTGTTAGATATCTTGACAAAATAGAAAACCTTGCAAACAACTACAATTTAACCAAGTTGAAACTAGGTGCACTACAACTAAATATGCAACCTTTTTCATTGACTACACAATAATAATTGTAATCTATAATCTGTATGTAGATAGATGCCTTTTGAGTTGCAACCTAGTGAACACTTAAAACCTTACAGATGTGAAATTTGTAACCTATACACCTATAAATGGCCAACATAGTCAAAACTATAGTATACCCAAAAACTGCTATTGTGACCACAGGTCCAGAATGGAGGCCAAAATGACCCTGGATACCAAAAATCACTATGGAAAAGCCTAAAGGATATATCTATAGTATTTGCACAGTTCTTCTTACTCACGAAATTTCACTATAATCAGAGACCATAGCCTTGCTAACCTCAGGAGCCTCCTACGACTATAACCTAAGGCAAATTTAGCAAGGTGGAAGAGCTTCTTACTCATTGTTGGATTGCGTATTTTCATGCTTCAATACCTTCACCTTAGCCTTCAATTGAGATCTGTGCAATCTCATTGGATGACTCTAATAACACGAAAATAGAAAAGAGGGGAGAGAGATGAAGCACCCAAGAGCACACACACACAAAAGCAACAGAGGCTTGAGAAAATAGAGAGATAGGGATAAAATAATCATCTTGTTCTACACAAAATAACTAAGTCTAAAACATAATAAAAAACTAATATGAAAGTACCACAACATATGTACACACGGTTACTAAGTGTGAATCCACTAAGGAATGAAGAGGTGGTACAGTGAATGTGCCATAACTAAGGATAGACTATGTGAGTATAGTCTAACTATAGAATCACTAGAATATCATTAGGAGAAATATGGACTCTTTTTTATGTCCCTTAAGAAGTGAATAAGAAAAAATAGGGCTAACCAATGAGAGAGCTGTTATTCCAAATTCATATAATATGAATAATTTATCCATATCTTGGCCCAAATCTTTCCTCAATAATAAAATAAGAAAAAATGTGGGAAATGGTAGTGGGAGCCCACACTCAACTACCAAGACCCATAGATCGCTTATTGCTTCAAGCATTCCAAGCAAGCATAAATGGCTATCTCTTGTTGAGATGACAAGCTTAACACATGCGGACATTGATGATGGACCGCCTAGTTAGATGAGTCCACACGTCTACACTTAGCACATTGGTGGTCATTATGACTCTCACATGGCCACTGACTCATTACTTATTATATTCAGGTTGTTACACCTATTTACAGCTAGCATAGTTATAGCGCTAGTCGACTAGTGTAGTCGGTTATGCATTGTTTGACTTAGTAGGCCACTTTCCTTTATGTTGTATTTTATCTATACTTTGTGTACATTGTAAAGTGTGTGGAAGAAGAAGAAGAAACCAGCAAGAAAACGTTTTGGCCTCCATCTCTCTTCTTGTCTCTTGAGTGAGCTTCTCCTTGTGCATTCTGTGTATGTTCGGCGCAACATCTTGAGCAAGTCCCCCCACCATGCTATTCTTGACATAGTATCAGAGACACGCCACTCAGAGAGGCTAATTTCGAAGGCTGAAGTGAAAGAGAAGAAGCAAGGTTTGAGCAAGCAAGCCACGGGTAAGAAGCTCTCCCATTCTTCCACTCTCTCTCTTGGATAGTGCCTGTGGAGGCACCGGAAGCAGGGTCGAGCAAAAATCTCAGATTGCAGTGAGATTTGGTGTACGTAAAGAGCATTGTGTATTTTGCAGATAAGCTCTTTGGGCCTCCCCGCAGTTATTTTGGGCATCTAAGGCCGTTTCAGGCCCTGTTTTAGAGCCACAAGGTTGCAGACAGCAGTTTCAGGGTACACTGTGACTTCGACTGTATTGATCGAAAGTGGGTGCACATGTTACAGATTTTAGATCTGTAAGTTCAAAGGTGTTTACAGCAAGTAAACACAAGGTTTATTTGCAAACTGGTTGCAGATTGCATGTATTGTTGAGCAGACAGTGAAAAAGGCTATTTGGTGTATTGCTGTGCACTACAGGTCGAGGGTTGCAAAAGATTTGCTTGTTGTTTGGTATTATTTTTGTAATAATGGTAGAGAATAGTGGAAGCCCCATCATTGAGAAGCTTGACAAGAACAAATATCCTTCATGGAAGTTCCGTGTCACAAACTTCCTTATTGGAAAAGGCCTCTACGAATTTGTTTCAAGTGAAGAAAAGGAGTCGGAGGTGAGTGATCCTCCAACTGCAGGAGAGACAAAGGCACGGAAGGAATGGAATGCAAAAGATAAAAAGGTCATGTATTGGTTGTCTGCAGTAATTGACAATAATATGCTAGGACATATTAGAAATGCAGAGAATTCATATGCAGCTTGGACTATACTTGAAAGTATGTTTTCTGTAAATACAAAGGCACGAAAGATACAACTCAAGCAAGAGTTGAATACATTGAAGAAAGGCAAGATGTGTATCAATGGGTATGCACTGAAGGTAAGGAGCATTGCAGATGCATTGGCAGCGATTGATGCAATGCCCGATGATGACGATTTGGTGTCGTCTACCTTGGGTGGACTTTACAATGAAAATGCTTGGAAGTCTTTTGTAACTTCCGTATACGTCAGAAAGCCATTTCCAGATTTTGATGAGTTGGTCTCCCTTATGATCACTGAAGAAATCAACATGCAGAGTGAGAAATCTGAAAGAAGTGGTGAACAGGTCCATGCTTTCTATTCCAGTTCAGGAAGGGGACATGGCAGGTTCTCCTCAAGAGGTCGTGGTACAAGACGTGGTAGTGACAACCAACAAAACAGATTGAATCATCAATTTGGAGATATGCATGTTTCAGGAGGTCGTGGTAACTTTAGAGGCAGGGGGAGCTTTAGAGGAAGAGGTGGATGGCAGAACAGAGGTTCTAACAACTCTGGTATTGTGTGTCACTATTGTGGCAAAATAGGTCATATTGCAGCCCAATGTTATGCTAAGAAAGATGATATCCGCAGTGGTAAGTTGCAGCAAGGAAACTATGCATCGTCTTCACAATAGAATGAAGACAAAAATGAACGTCTGTTTGTTATGCAGCATATGCTGAATGCTGTTACAGGAAAGGGAACACATGATGATGTGTGGTATGTTGATTCAGGTGCATCCAATCATATGACCAGCCATGCAGAATGGTTTGGAGAGATGCAGGATTTACAAAATGCAGGTTATGTGTAGACGGGTGATGATTCATGCCACCCAATTTCACATGTTGGAAAAGTTCCCTTATCCTTGCATGATGGTAAGACAAAGAGTCTTTCAGATGTATTACATGTGCCATCTATTACAAAGAACTTGGTGTCAGTGGATCAAATGGTAGAGCAAGGGCTGCAGGTGAGATTTAATGCAAAGGGCTGCTTTGTAGAAGACTTCAATGACAAGTACAGGTTAGTTGCAAAGGGAAGTAGAGTTGGACATATGTTTACTCTGGATGCTGGAATTCCTACTATAAATGCTGCTATGTATGCTAAAGGAAAAGGTGTTGTTGCAGACATTGAAATTTGGCACAAATGCATAGGACATGTAAATGTACAAAGACTGAAATTAATGCAGTCCAAAGGGTTGCCTACATTTAGAGTTGTAAAATTTCATAAGGTATGCGAAGCATGTCAGTTTGGTAAGCATGCAAGACAACCCTTTTCACATGACAGAGATGTAAGCATAAATATACTTGATGTTTTGCATACAGAAATTTGGGGGCCTACACAAAATGTATCTCTTGGAGGCAGTTCATACTTTGTCACATTCATTGATGATTGTTCTAGAAAGTTGTGGGTATATTTTATGAAGGAAAAGAGTGAAGCGTTTGAGCACTTTAGAACTTTCAAGGCTGCAGTTGAAAGAGAAACAGGCTTGAAAGTAAAGTGCTTGAGGTCAGATAGAGGGGGAGAGTACTTCTCGAATGAGTTCAGTGATTTTCTGAGGTCTCATGGGATAAAGAGATAGTTCACATGCAGATATACCCCATAGAAAAATGGGGTTGCAGAAAGGAAAAATAGGCATATTGCAGAAGTTGCACGTGCCTTGATAGCTGAAAAGAATATGCCTAAGCATTTTTGGTCTGAGGCTATTCATACTGCTGTTTATATTATAAACAGAACCCCCACAGCTGCAGTTCATGGTATGACTCCTGAAGAATGATTTATTGGCAAGAAGCCTGATGTATTGCACTTGAAAGTGTTTGGCTGCATTGCGTATGTTCATGTGCCAGATGAGTTGCGGAAGAAACTGGATCCAAAGGCTGAAAAGCGTGTCTTTATTGGATACTCTTTAGAGCAGAAAGGGTATCGCTGTTATAACCATGTCACATGTAAGTTCAGAGTGAGCAGGGATGTCATCTTTGATGAAATGAGCAGTTGGTATGCATCTAGTGGTGATGCATTGGATGATGATGATGATGATCATGACACTCATGTGCAGGCTAAAAAGCAAAAATCACGGACTCTTAGTGGACCAGAGACATCATCTAGTAGTCCTTGGTCTGGGAGACTAAGCAGTACCTCTACATCTTCAGGTGCATCTAGTAGCACTATAGGTAAAGACAAAGGAAAGAATAAAGTGTCAGAAGGCATTGATGTAGTTCTTGATGGAGACTCCAGTGGCTCAGAGAGCTTGGATGATGAGCTTGGCATTCCTTCAGTGAGGACTCTAGGTGTGCAGAGAGCACGTGTTAATGCAAAGACTCCATTGAGTGATCCAGTGGTATGCAGGTCTAGCAAGGTGAGATACCCTGTTAAAAGATTTGGTTTTGAAGGTTATGCAGCTCACCATTATGCTTATATGGTGAAACTAGTTGAGAATGTTGAGCCCACATGTTTTGAGGAGGCTGTTGGTCATGCTCATTGGGATGCAGCAATGGATGAGGAGATGGCTGCATTAGAGGCCAATAATACTTGGGATCTAGTATCATTGCCGAAGGGCAAGATAGCTATTGGATGTAAGTGGGTTTATAAGATTAAGCACAATGCAGATGGTTCTATTAGTAGGTACAAAGCTAGGCTGTTTGCAAAAGGCTATGCCCAGACATATGGCATATATTATGATGAAACCTTCAGTCCAGTTGCTAGGATGGCAAGTGTCAGATGTGTGATTGCTTTGGCAGCAGCCAAAGGTTGGAGGTTGCAGCAAATGGATGTGAAGAATGCCTTCTTGCATGGTGATTTGCAGGAAGAACTGTATATGGATTAGCCAGCAGGTTATGAAGATTTAGAGCATCCCACGTATGTGTGCAGGTTGAAGAAGGCGCTCTATGGACTCAAGCAAGCACCTAGAGCATGGTTTGACAAGATCAGAGAGTATCTTGTCAATATTGGCTTTTATGTTTTTGATGCTGATCACTCACTTTATGTGAGGAAGGGAGATGCAGGTTTGGTCATCATAGTCATCTATGTGGATGACTTGATTATTACAGGTGATAGTGATAGTGGGATTGCTGAAGTCAAGGAATTTTTAAAGAAGAAGTTTGAGATGAAGGATTTATGTGAGCTAAGGTACTTCCTTGGCATTGAGGTGATTAGATGTGATGATGGTATATGGCTCTCCCAAAGACAGTATGGCTTGGATATGTTGTCCAAGTGTGGTATGACAACATGTAAACCACTTTCAGTCCCGTTGGAGCAGAATGTAAAGTTGAGTGCTGATGTTGGGGATGAGATAGAAGACCCTACTATGTTCAGGAGGATAGTGGGGATTTTGATCTACATGACCATTATAGGACCAGACTTGAGCTACGCTGTTGGTCTTGTGAGTTAGTTTATGCAAGTACCTAGAAAGCCACATTTGGATGCAGTCAGACGCATATTGAGATATGTGAAGTCTACATTACATTATGGACTTTTTTATGAGGTAGGTACAGTTTTACAAGTGTTTGGATACACAGATGCAGATTGGGTTGGTAGTATGTTTGATAAAAGATCTACCAGCAGATACATGTTCTCTCTTAGTAGTGTAGCAGTTGCTTGGAGCAGCAAAAAGTAATCTACAGTTGCTTTGTCAAGTACAAAGGCTGAGTATAGAGGTGCTGCTGTTGCAGCATGTGAGGTAGTATGGCTGCAAAAGTTATTAGCTGATTTAGATGTGCTGGTGGGAGGTGCAATTGTCATTTATTGTGACAACATGAGCAGTATATAGTTGGCTAGGAACCCTGTGTTTCATGCGAGGACAAAACATATTGAGGTACACTACCACTTTGTGAGAGAGAAGGTACTAGCAGGTGAGATTGACTTGGTGTATGTCAGCACACAGGATCAGATAGCTGACATCTTCACAAAGGCATTGGGTACATAGAAGCTTCAAAAGTTTCGAAGCTTACTTGGAGTTGCAGAGATGCAGTTGAGCTTGAGGGGGAGTGTTGAGATGACAAGCTCAACACATGCGGACATTGATGATGGACCACCTGGTTAGACGGGTCCACATGTCTACACTTAGCATGTTGGTGGTCATTATGACTCTCACATGGCCACTGACTCATTGCTTATTATATTCAGGTTGTTACACCTATTTACAGCTGGCATAGTTATAGCGCCAATCGACTAGTGTAGTCGGTTATGCATTGTTTGACTTAGTAGGAAACTTTCCTTTATGTTGTATCTTATCTATACTTTGTGTACATTGTAAAGTGTGTGGAAGAAGAAGAAAAAACCAGCAAGAAAACGTTTTGGCCTCCATCTCTCTTCTTGTCTCTTGAGTGAGCTTCTCCTTGTGCATTCTATGTGTGTTCGGCGCAGCATCTTGAGCAAGTCCCCCCACCATGCGATTCTTCACATCTCTTACCTAGCTGATACACCTTCGATCCTACTATAGGGCTGTAGTGAGCTTACCTTGATGCCTGAATGAGTAGCCTCCTCCCTCAAGCATGCCAATAGCTCCACGGTTCTAGATGCAAGCTCAAGCTATCGGAAGAGAGGGAGAGAGACAGAGTGGAGAAGAAGATGAGTCTCAACTCATTATTGTTCTTCTTCTATTATTCTTCCATCGTACTAACTGAAAGAGACTTACACACATAGGTATGACTAACCAAGACTAATTGTGATTAAGTCATTGACTACATTGACTTATTGAATGTCACACATGTACATCTGTATCCAACTAATGTCCGGGTCACACACATAAAGATAGACTAACTGAAGAATAATAGGATCTTGATATTCTAACACTCCCCCTCAATCTCAAACCATCTGATAAACTCCAAGTAGCTGTCTGAAGTATATGAACTTTTCTTTACCAAGAGATTTGGTAAATATGTCTACTACTTGGTCTTCAGTCTTCACATGAATCAAGTTAATCTGCCCTGTAAGAACCATTTCTCTGATGAAATGGTAGTGAACCGCAATATTTTTAGACCTAGCATGGTAGACAGGATTTCTAGACAACATAACACTATTGAGGTTATCACAATGCAATCTCATTGTGCTTTCCAGTTGTATTCCCAAGTCTTTCAATAGTTTCATCAACCAAACTGCTTCGCAAGCCGCTAAGGAAGCTCCTCTGTACTCAGTTTTTATACTAGACAATGCAACAATAGGCTATTTATTACTCTTCCAATTGATCATACTGCTGCCCAATCCAAATGCATAACCATTGGTTGACCTCCTGTCATAGGCACAACCAGCCCAATCAACATCAGTAAACCCTGTTAAGTCAAGGGATTTTCCATATGCATAAAACAACCCATAATCTATAGTACCCTTTATATATCTCATGATCCTCCTGACTGCATCTAAATGTGGTTTGCAAGGCTTCTGCATGAACTAACTAATCAATCCCACTGCATAACATAAGTCAGGACGGTGGGTAATAGTCAAGTATATCAAGCTGCCCACCATCTATCGATACATGGTCACATTATCTATTTCATTCCCAACATCAATCTAGAGGTTGACATTTTGATCAAGAGGTGTCTCCATAGGCTTGCATTCAGCCATACCATACTTCTATAACATGTCATGAGCATATTGCTTCTGTAGTAGCCATATACCTTGAGCGTAGAGACTACCTCAGTCCCAGGAAAATACTTTAGTTCACCAAGGTCTTTGACTCTGAATTTAGCCTATAAACATGATTTAATTTTAGCAATGCCCTCTTCATCATCTCTAGTGATGATAAGATCATCTGCATAAACCACTAGAAACACATATCCATGATCTGTCTTCTTTGTGAATAGATTGTGATCTGCATCACCCAATCTAAATCCATGCTATTGTAAATAACTACTGATCCAAGCATTCCATGCTCTAGGTGCTTGTTTCAGCCCATATAAAGCTCTTTTCAACTTACATACATGTGTAGGAAAGTCTGGGTGAGCATAGCCTTCAGGCTGTTCCATATATGCTTCCTCAACCAAATCACCATTCAAGAAAACATTCTTGATGTCCATTTGCCATAATTTCTAGCCTTTGCATGCTACCAAAGTAATGAAAATTCTGACTATCACCATTTTAGCCACTGGACTGAAAGTCTCCTCATAGTCAAGGCCATATTGCTGTGCATACCCTTTTGCAACCAGCCTGGCCTTATAGCATTCTAACGAGCCATCTGACTTACACTTAACCTTGTACACCCATTTGCAGCCAATGGGGACTTTGCCTTTAGGCAACTCAATAGATTCCCATGTCTTCTTTTCAGCCAGGGTTGCATACTCCTCATCCATGGCATCACACCAATTATCATCTGTAACTACATAATCAAACTTTGTAGGTTCTTTGTAACCTGTCACACTAGCCATATATGCATAATGGTGGGTTGAATAACCAGTGTATGTAAACCTATCAATTGGTTTTCTGATTCTCTCAGATCTCCATAACTGTGGCTCACTCTAAGCTTGCCTCTCATGAGGCAGTACATAATGACTCTGCCTTGCTCTAGGCATCATAACAAATGGAATGCCCAACTCACTATCCAAACTATCACTGTTGGATGACTCATAACCTGCTGTAAGTAGACCTATCACATCCTAAAGCATATTTTCTTTTCCCTTATCTAATCTCCTCCTCACTTGCATATCTGTATCAGTGAATGTAGGAGTACGACTCTGCAAGCGTCCTGACCAATGACTTATTGTAGGTGACCCATCACCTGTAGGACCACTCATATATGTACTCACCATAGGTGTTTCAAAAACAACATCTCTGCTAATCAATGTCTCATGTGTAGATGGTACATAATACTTGTAAGCTTTTCCGTCTTGTGCATAACCAAGGAACACACTCTTGACAACTTTAGGATCCAATTTCTCCCTCTTTTCATCAAGAATATGCACATACACAATGATGCCAAATACCTTCAAGTGTGAAATGCCAGGCTTATGACCATACAACCTGTCATATGGAGTTACATCATGAATCCCTGCTATAGGGGTTTGATTTAGCACATAGACAGCAACCACTACTGCTTCAGCCCAATAAACATTTGGCAATCTCTTCTCATTCAGCATAGCTCTTGCCAATTCCAGCAGCACCCTATTTTTCCTTTCTGCTACACCATTTTGCTGTAGAGTATAGCTACAAGTTAATTGTCTTCTAATCCCATGTTTAGCAAGGTACCTGTCAAAGTAATTAGAGATATATTCTCTACCTCCATCTCATCTAAGACATGAAGTTTTACAGCTCAACTCATTTTTAGCATGCTTCTTGAAGTCCTTGAATGCATCAAACACATCATCCTTATGTTTCAGTATGTAAAGCCAAGCATACCTTGTGCTGAAATCATCAATGAAGGATACATAGTAATGAGCACCACCAAACGAAGCATTATGAGACATACCCCATACATCTGAATGTACCAACTGCAAGGGTCGTGAGCTATTACGTACATGTCTCATAAATGGAAACTGTGCTTGCTTTCCAAACAGACATGCATCACATGCATGTCCAAAGTCATGATACTTGAACTTAGGCAGTCTAAGTTTGAGTGTTAAGAGGAGTGGTAGATAGGAAGGGATGGTTGTAGCTTAGTGGTGAAATGACTGTTGCTCATATCCTCTAAGAGGGTTACACAAAAACATGGCAGGAGGGTAGCGCGCATCATTAGCCTAGCCATTTCATATCTATCTATGCTTGCATTGAGATAAAAAAAGAGTGGTGGGAGGTGGTGCTCCTATGGCACATGCTCCTATCTAAGTAGTACCCTAAGTAATCTCAGATAACTACAAGTAGTAATAAAGGAAAGATTTGGGAAAAAAAGTGCACTTGTTGAGAAAATGGGCAATTGAGTCCCATAGATTGGTTTCGGGCATCCTCTAGCTTGGTGGCATTTACATTATATATCTTTGGAAAATCATATTTTCCATGGATGTCAGGGTTGATATTCACCCCTACCCTTCTTGGATATGGAATATGTGTGGGGTCATTACTCTCAAAGGATAGTGTGTTGCAAAACAACATCCACCATCCATGTTGCCATCCTAAATTCTCCTATGCCACTTTGGTTGGGACTCATAGCCTTGAATTGTCCAAGGCACCTCCATGACTTTGTCTTTCCAGAATTCGAGTGTTTATATTGCCTATTGTATTAGGTTATTCCCCCTCTCCTTGTTCCTACTGCCGATTCTTCCTCCACGCTTATTACCTCCTCCACTACTTTGGTCAATAGCACTCTGCATAAGGTGGAGGGGAATTTGAAGGTGAAGTTGAAGGGTCGATAGCCATTTTCTTTTTGCTCCCATACTATGAGCTCCACATTCCAATGGAAGGAAAAGAAGAAGAAGAAGAAGAAGAATAAGAATAAGAATAAGAAGAAGAAGAGGGAGAGAGAGAAGGAGAAGAAGAAGAAGAGGAAGAAGGGAGAGAGAGAAGAAGAAGAAGAAGAGGAAGAGGAAGAAGGGAGAGAGAGAAGAAGAAGAAGAAGAAGAAGAAGAAGAAGAAGAAGAAGAAGAAGAAGAAGGGAGAGAGAGAAAGAGAAGAGAAGAAGAAGAAGAAGAGGAAGAAGGGAGAGAGAGAAGAAGAAGAAGAAGAGGGAGAGAGAGTAGGAGAAGGAGAGAAGACATCGTCTGATTTTTCTGTCAGAGAAGAGAAAGGAGTTTGGAAGCTTCCAAGAAGCATCTCCTTTAGGAGATGTTTCACCTGCAAGACCCGGCTTAATTTTTCCTTAATCTGTGACCACATTGATTCAAGGTGCAAAGGTCGTGAGGATTGGTGGGAAGCTACTGGACAATTTGCAAGAAATTCCTGCGCATATTATCCCCGCATACGAAGGCCACTAGATTTCCGCGAAAGATAGCACCCAAGAGGCATGCAACTAGCAACTCTACAGGTGTTTCTACCCAAGGCGGAGGAGTGGCTGCTAACAGGGTTTCGATTGTCAAGAATCAGATCCATGATTCCGCACTCCTTGTCGATGAACTCAATATGTTGAATGATTACGTAACCTCGTATATACAAAGTTCATGAAATACGTATCAAATAAATTCATAGCGAATTTTTTCATTTAGACACTCTCATAAAAATTGTTTCATTGCATTGTTTAAGAAGATTCTCTTGAATTTAATAAAAAAGTCTAGCGCATGAGTTGCATGGATATTTGCAGACAAAGGGTGATTTCATGGAAGTCAGCTGCACTAATGGAACGACTTAGTATTACTTTCGTGTCCCAAATATATTAATTATGCTCCATCATGTATTGAATTGGAAATGGCATATCATAGGGTCTCTCTTGAGATTGATAGTGAAATGCATAAAGTATCACAGTCATATTAGATACATGCAAGGAAAACTTCTACATGCATGGGAAATATTCTCGCATAAACAAGCAACATGTTAAGTTGCATGCCTTGAAAGGACCTTCGCATGTGTTGTACAAAACTATTGCTTGTGACTAATATTTATCATGGGTTTCTTTCATACCTTAATTGCATGATCATGAAAAGATAAGTGCATGGAAGGGTAGACATATATTAAGGGTCTTTCTCTTGAATTGATTAGAAAAATCAAGTGATATGGTTGTCGCATCCATACTAGATGCATACGAAGGAACTATTGCATGCATGGGTAATATCAAGATTGCATGCATAGAAAGATTGCATGAAATTAAAGTGCATTAGAATGCTTGAATTCATGCTTTGTACATTGGCCTTGAAATTGTTGAGTAAAGTCAATACTTGTCTTAATCAACGTAGTGAGACAAGCTCAAAGAAAGGATTAGAAAGGGGCAAACATTAGTGCATGTGAGTACTATTGAAAAACGGGGTTAAGATCAGGTATTCTTGTATCACCAAAAGTATCCTTGGTCAATTAGGGATCGAAGGAAAGATCACATAGATACTTCAAGGGATTTAGGAGATAACTAGCAAGTTGACCAACCAAGGACAATGGGGTTGTCCATGACCTATTTTTACCAAGAGACCTAAGGTAAGGATAATTAGGGTCGGTAGGGTACAAACCCTAACCCAAAGATAAAGAGAAACAAGAAACCTAGCTTGCCAAGCCCTTGGGATCTTGCCAAGTCATGAACAATCCAAGATCGAATGCTGGGAACATTCGAGAGAAAGGAATCACACCTTAGCGGTTGGTTGTACAAACGACTTCCGAAATGATCGTGATTGTACACTTAGGTACATTGCTTGAACTTCTTTGCTCAAGGAACTAATTCAAGGAAAAATGCTTAATGCTTCAGGTTAAAGGCCTGGAGGGAGTGGCAGGTTCAGTTACCTCCGACTGTTTGCCTGGCCCTATCTAAGGGGGTTGTTAGCTACGCTGGGTATATGAACCTAACCCACCACGAGAGGTCTCTTCGTGGGTGCTGCTTGGAGTGGGAGGACACTTGGGTGCCAGGGGAGGCTTTGGCTGTAAATTCCTGCCCTGCACAAGAGGCCGACGTGACTCGAGATGGGATCTCGAGGCCCGTGTACTAGTCTACGGGCGAAACTTGGAGCAAGAATCCTGTAGATTGCTGGGATAGCCTTCGGTCATGATATTTGATGTATTCCGAGACTATGATAAATAAAGATAAGATATTTGAAAAAGGAACTTGCTTGACATTGTTTTTTTGTCAGTGCCTAAGTTAAGTGAAGGAACTTGTGTTTAAATTGATTAATTAAGGAAGCTGCTTTTGCATGTCAAACATAATGTGGTAGGTAATTAGATAACTAAGCAAACCAAGGAAAGTGCAGTGGACGTGACTTGGGTCCGTCCTATGGAAGGGTGGTCCCGATTAGCTGGGAACTTTCCTCAAAAGATGAGATATTGAGACTATGAAGACCTAGCATCAGTAGAGTTAGAATCCTGATTTATGATGTTTTAGGGGAAAGGAATGGGACTATGCCTTATGGTAGAGAGGTTGAGCTTCTCATCCCTCTCATTTCCCATTCTCTATGAACCAAGTGCAGCATAAATCCACTTCAACTCTGTTGTTCCTACTCAAAGTGGGTCATCTAGAGCTCGACACTAGCTACTTCCTAGAGACTTTGCCGATAGGAAAGGAGCCCTGACTTCAGGTCTATCCTAAGTGGGAATGGCCAAACACTTTCGCTCGGGGTAGACTCGGGAATATCTAGATCGTGAACCCTCTTACATTCCTTGTGAGTGCCAGGCGGTGCTTCTAGACTCTCTTCCCGATGGGCTGCTAAGATGTGTCCTACAAGCGGATGAGAGGACGCGTTACATGAACGATCGCCACTCCACAACGTGTATGCTCTACTTCATAGGTGATTTTTGTTACATTGGCACACATTACTGACTTCTACTAATTACAACAGGTTTTCAACTCTTCCCTACTTCATTTTTGATTTTGAGTTAAACTACATTGATTTTGATCATTTCAATCCATACAATTACTAGAAATCACACTGCTACTCTTTTTTATGATTAATATTCAGTAATATTAAGATCAAACACCAAAATAATTTTCTAAGTAAGAATCATGTATGAAAATTAAATGCAATCTTTATTACTATAGCAATGAGACTAGGCACTCACTCTTGAGAATTCGATGTCTTCTTCTTTTTCTCGATTGCTTGATTGATCTCCTAGAGTGCTTGTCTTTTTTGCTATCCACTACCAATGATAGCTTCTTTGCCGTAAATATGAAAAATATGATTTCTTACACTATTGAAAATATTCTTTTTGTTGTGAATATGAAATATATGATTTGTGTAATGTTGGAAAAACTCTCTTAGATGTGAATATGGAATATATGGTTTGTACAATGCTTTTATCAATGAGTGCTTTCAAAATACTAACCTTTCTTTCTATTTTGTGATGCTATATACCTTAAGGTTTCGCCTCAAGGCTAACTTTAATAATATTAGAGCATTTAATCAAGTTCTTATACATCATATTATACTTTACTATATAGAACTTTCCATTATACTGTATTTTCATAGTAAAAGCATTACCATTAGATTTTATGATTACATTCTTTATCATTTTGCGATAAGCATATGGCTATACAATACTTACCAATACTCAATATGATTTTGCCATATGATCTAATTTGATCTTCTAGCAACACATATCATGATCTTTCATCAATCTATAGATTAGACCATATGGCCAAAAATTTTCTTACAATATAAGTATTTTTTGTTATTTTATTCAATACAATCTGAGATTTGGCCATGAGGCCAAATCTTTTTTTATAATATAAGATGTAATTTATGTTATTTTTCCCAATATACTGTGAGATTTTGCCATGGGGCCAAATCTTTTCCTTAAGCTATCTCTTGGCCAAAATAAGGACTCTTGTAGTATCATAATATCTTGCAACAAGTCAACCACTTTATTCATTTTACTACAAGAATGACATTTCACCATTTGGTCAAATACTTTCTTATAATATCAACCCTTACTTACTTCCAAAAGGAAAGGCTAGTTTCTACTTAGAATTCCTTACTTTCTATAATTTGGCCATGTGGTCAAATCTTGTCTTGCAACAAACAAACCACTTTTTTGGAAATTGATCCTGAAAAATTAAGACTAAATCTATGGTGGGTTCGATCACACAAATTTTGGGTATGCTAGATTTGGCTGTATGGAAAAATCTTCTAAGAAAAACATCTTCTATATTATCTCCAAAAAGGAAGACCATGTTCTACTCGGAACTCCTTGATTACCTACTATATTTATAGGAAGTTTCGCCATGTGGTCAAAACTTATTGTGCAACAAACAAACCACTTTATTTACATAAACCATTTCTTTCATTTTAATTTTTCATAACTTCCTATCTATATGTTCATATATAAATATCATATCATTTTGCCACAAATTAGCCACTTTTTTCATTCCACTACAAAATAAAAATTGGCCATATGGTCAAATCTTTCTTTTTGTTATCAATGCTAGCATTCAAGAATCCCCATTCTTGTTTCATTCGGCCATTTGATTAAATCTAATCTCATACATCTTGCAAACCATGAGACCACTTTTTCATTCCACTATAAAATAATATTTGACTATATAGCCAAATCCAATTTCACAACATGTTGCAACAAATAAATCACTTTCTTCATATGGTTATGAAACTAGATTTGGTCATATGGTTAAAACCAGTTTATAGAAATCATCTTATCTTGTAGGTTTCACCATGAGGTCAAATCTCCACCTTTCAAGTGTTTTTCACATTAACTTATATTGATATCTATGGGATTTGCTACATAGCCATATTTGTTTATATGTGAATCATATCACAATAAAACGCATCCTCTCTTTAACTAGCCTTTAAAAACCATATGGTAAAAAACCATGGCAAAGTTTCTAATCTTATAGATAAGTCTTATGAATAAATAGGATTTGACCACATGGCTAAAACCAATGACAATGTTTCTACAATATAGCTCCTATCAAGGAAAACTTATATGTGCACTAATTAAAATGTTAACTTTGGGCCAAATGGAATCGTGAGATTGCTACATAACCACATTGATGCATGGGTGGATCTCATATTGGACTAAATCTCATTCTTTGATTAAATAGGATTTGACCACATGGCCAAAAATCTTAGCAAAGTTTCTAAAGTATGATCCTTGCATAGAAAACTTACATGGAGAAGAAATCCAATGTTAACTTAGGGACAAAATCATCCATGACATTTTCTACATAGCCACAATGATTTTTCACTATATCTCATACCACACTCACACTCAACATTTCATTATCACCTGACCATTTGGTTAAGCCCATGGTCAAGTCTCACTATTAATAGAATTTGATCTTCTCTCACTAAAGTCCATGGTAAGCTTTTACTGTATGATTTTTGCAAGAGAAACATAATTAATGCTAACTTAGGGCCAGAATAATCCATGAGATTTGATACATAAGCACATATATTTATCGTTGGATCTCATACCACACTTAATCTCAAATTTCAATATTTCATTTTATGGAAGAGTTCCTTTGGAGTACATTTGTCTTGTATTTTGTAAAATCTTGTGTTGTTGCGTTTTCTATTTTCAACCTAGAAATCTTATACATTTATTTGGATTTTGTGAATTTTGAATATTTTTAAATCTATTTTTTTAATGAAAACTTTTTCTCTTTGTAGAACTATTCAATGGCAAAGAAAGAGAGCACATCCAAAAAGGAGACCCAAACCATTGATGAAGTTAGTAGTGATTTTGTGTATCCATGGTATGTGGATCTTTATGATAGTCAAGGAAAAAGGGTTGACAATGTTCTCTTATTTACTTTTAAGAGTGATATTACATTTTTTTCAACAAGATGGTGTCATAGAGAAGATAACAGATGGATGTATTGGGAAAGAGAGAATACCATGTAATCTTGTTAAGATCAAGGGGAAAAATGTAGTATACAAAATTGATCCTTTGTCATTTCACTTTGCCCGTATTAAAGAGGACAAAGAATACTCTTTGAAAACAATGGGATAGACCTTATTTGAGGAGGTAAAGGGCACAAAAGACATTATATTAGCATTCCGAGCTATCCAAAATAGTGAGCTAATTTCCCTATCAAGAAAAGGTGATTGCCCCAACAAAAGAATGAAGCTCCAAGATAAACAAATAGACTTGAGATCTTCACCTTCTCCTCAAGAAGAAAATAATTCACCGAATCCCACAAGCTCAAAGTAAAAATCACCTAAAAAAAGTTCATTGTCACAAACTCTTGTTGTTAGTATGGCTGCTAACACTGCTGAGAATGATACCACTTTACCTTCCATGCTAGAAGCTACACCTGCAAAGCCAATAATTTCTCTTGAGGTCAAGGGAGTAGAAAGAACATTCGGTTTTCCTGAGATAGTCAAGAAGAAGGGAAAGAAGGAGGAATCAGGATTTCACATGTTTGAAAAATTCTTTCCATTTGGTCAAACAACACAATTTCCCATTCTCGTTGATAGGTGTTATGAGGCACCTCCTTTGTATGCTTATAGGTCACTGTGTTAGGATTATGTAGAGAAGCTAACCACGTCTTTCATAAAGAATCCCATGAATCCATCAACAACAACATATCTTATGCCTTTTGTACAAGACAACAATGAGAATAGACCCATGCATCGTGATGAGGTGGATGCTAATAAGTTGGATACTTATAGTTACTGGATTATATCGAGGCTTCACTCAATTCATGCAGAAAGATATATATTCAGAGTAATACTACACGTTGTTTAGCAACAAAGCATTTATACACTATGAGAAATGCTAGAATATTAGTTGATTGTCTTGCATAAATGTGCATTGAGCTTTCACGAATGACAAATATGGAATCACATAATGTTATGAAGAATGCCCCTTATGTTGAGCAACTTCAACAATTAAGAGATTAGTGGCTAGCATTTGGTTCTCCACCAAAACCACAACAAGGGCTTTTTAAGACAAGCTCTCAAAGAGTATCATGGCATGTAATCACATATAATCTTACTGTAAGAAGCTGAGAATAAGGAATTAGTGTAAGAAATGTTGATAATATGGCATGTCACACTGACATTGGTATATAAGGAGATAAGTTGTAATTTTTCATATCTTTTGGACATATCAATACAATTACAATCTTTTTCTCCCTTCTTGCTCCAAGCTTCCATGGCTTCTTCATCTTTCCTGTCTTTCTCTCTCCAATTCTAGTCTTTCTCTCTCCTCGTCACTCTATTTCTCTCTCTTCCTGCAGTCTTTCTCTTTCCACTGCAGTCTTTCTCTCTCCTCTTCTTCTCTCCCTAGTTCTCTCTCTGACAAGTGGTATCAGAGCTTCAGTCTTTGATCCATTATTTTCTTCCATTTTCACTCTCATTTTCCTATTTCAAAACCAATTTCAGACAAAAATGGTACAAGACAGTGACTAGTGGAGTGCTGCAGGACAACTACAGTTAGCAATGACTACCTCTGGAGATATCCAAGGTCAGATATGGTGGGTAAAGGCTTAAATGGCTGGACGTCACCAAATTTTATGCAAAATTGAAGGTAACTAGGGTAAAGGATGGTTAACCGGGTTTAGTTTGAGAACAAACTGTGGTTAATTTTCAAAAGAGGTCTTCCTTTCCTCTTTCTCCAAGCTTTTGCCAAGCTTTCATGGAGTTGCAGCACATATCTTCTCTTAGCTTTCGGCCATGAGGTTTTTGAAGGCATTTCATGCTGGAAACTTTCTTTACTCTTCATTCTTAACAAGTGGAGCACCATTATTGAAGGCTTTGAAGAGGCTTTAGGGATATTTTGTTCTTCTTCAAACCCTAAAGACAGGCAGCACTGAAGATTTCTTCTAAAAGCTGAAGGCAAAATGGAAGAAAATCTTGGACAGCTCTTCCTCCACTTTCAGAAGGATATTTGTGGATAAGCTGTTGAAGACATAGATATGGTTTCAGCAAAAGATCTCTACATTATGTGGAGCTATTGATTCCTTTCTCTTCAGTAGCATGGTGTTGATCACATATAGGCAGATTTCTGTGGGCTACCATCACTGGTGAATGCTCTTTTGGAGGAAAGTATATCAAACTAGCAGGGAATACGATTTCTGAAGCATTATCTCGGTCCAGGGAACAATACGTGAGAAATGGCGGCACGATCTTGCAACCAAGGAGAAGCAATATGGAGCCGTTCCAGTCCCCGCGCAGTGTTTCCAAGGTTCCTCATGATGACAGCTAGATTGTCCGTGTGCTCATTGTCAGTTTTTACACCCACATCTGACATTCCTTGAGATGGCAAAAAAAAATAAATCCAGACAAAGCTCTGAGAGAGCTGGACAGTTCAAGAACATGTATTTAAGTTGATCGCATCCTGTCAGCCAGAGAGTCTGAAGGCGCGTACTGCTCAGTTCCACTTCCAAGATCTTCCTACATCCCTCAATCTTCACGCTAGTCAGCAGGGAGCAATGCCTTAACAAGGCCTTTAATCCCTCCCCAGATACAGTAGTTGAGCCCCCTGTTTTCAGTGCAACTTCGAATGAGGAGAGTTGAGGACTCAAAATGGCAATGAATTGTAGCATAGGATCGCTCAACTGGCTGAAGACGTTCAGTTTAAGCCGTTTGAGGTTGCGTTCTTCGACGACGTATCCATCGTGCTCCTCACAGGGTTTATCATGATGCCTTTCATCTTCCTTTCCTGTCTAAGCTCTATGCTACCTCCATTCTCTACAATGTCAGTATCGAAGCTGCTCTTCGTCGTGGATCCGTGCATGCTCTCAGGTGTGCCTAGCGTCTGATACGTTTGATCAGAAAGATCAGATTTGAATCTTTCAGGAGCTTCAATTCCAGCTCTATCAGGAGTCTCTTGCTTGCCGAATTCCCGGACGGGATCCTGGACCTTGAACCTAGAGGGTCGCATTCCAGATGCAGGATCCGTCTCCTGCAATACGTGAACTGATGTTGCATCTACTGCAGTGCGTCCACTTCCTGATGCACCGCCACATGGGTAACTGCCTTCGTGACCATGACCCATTTTAATGTACTGGCCTTTCTAGGGAACATATGCGTGTTTTTCCACTGCTGCTGCAGAAGCAATCTTATTCTGTCCTATAACAGTGCTGGTAACAGCTAGCATTCCCTGAAGTTTTGATGCCATATTCTAGAAGATATAGCAAAGGCACTCCGTGAAGCGGTAGGAGCTTTGGAGGCGCAATGAGAAGGCTTCACTGTTAGTGTCGAGGGTGTAGTCTTCTCCGGAGTTCCCAACAATCGACAGGAGCAGGCCTTCAGGAGAAATCCTCACTCTGCAGTGAAGTATTGGACCTGCACTCCATCGATGACATAGAGCTTCTATCTAAGGATGCTATTCATGAACCTTTTGAGGCTTCTCCATGCCTACAACAATCTAAGTGACTCTTAAGCTTCCCACCCGTGTCAACTCATGTTGTGCCCATCAAGAGGAGATACATCATTGGATGACAGACTGTTGCTCGGAATGTAAGTGATGCTAGCGTGGCAGACTTTTCCATTTTCAGATTCAAGACATAAACACATCCTTGCTGGCCTTGAGTTCAGGCTTACATTAGGAGCTACAGTTGCAGAAGAAATGCTTGACAGAAGTTCAGAATGACTTGTACTAATGGACTGAGTATACTCAAGATCACCTTGCATTGAACTAGAAAGGGAGCTATAGAAGAGCTTATTGCAGAATTCTTCCAGAAGACATGTCTTCAGGATGGATCAGAAGATACTGAAAGATCACAGCTTGAAAATGTAGAGTTTCCAAAAGCATTTGGGACAGATATAATTCATGTCAAGGCAAGCAAGGGAACAATTATTGCGTGCAAGGAGTGCTGAAAAGGCAGTATCACGCATCTTGCTGACTCCACTTTCACTGTCTTACTTCAGAAGTTGGGGTTTATCCTCCTTTCTGCAATAGCAATTTTTCCTCCTGACACACTACTTGAACTGTAACATTTTTGCAGCAGCAAGCATGTGTAGCTCAGGATTTTGAAGTAAGAAAAGGCTTGGTAATGCTGGAGTAACTGAAAAGCAGGAGGAACTCCATGTTGCAAAAATTTCAAGAGTGCTCCTGTACTACTGGGTGACAGTGGATTGAAATCGATATCTTCTTCGTCCTCTTCATCACTCTGTGTGCAACTAGTACTGTCAATCATTAAGGCAGATAAACATGAGGTTACAAGTCATATAGCTGAACCTACTATGTAGAGGAGGCAAATGTTCCAAGCATTTTAAAGCCAGCTATGAACAGGATTCTTGTCACTACTTAGGAGGCTTTTGTTATCTGGGAGACGCAAGGTTTCATATTGCATCAATAGTTCGATTGTCATCCATTGACAATGCAACCAATGGCAGTTTCCCATGCTTCAGAGAAGATTTTATTGTCTCCTGGCTCACTGGAGATCCAGATTCATACATTGCATGAGCATCATCAATGATATTTGGAACTCTAGGATTGACAGTTTTGGACAGCACTAAAATTGTTCAAAAATTTTGAAGAATTTCATGGGGCTTTTTCTCTTCAACACTTCCTGATTGTTCTTAGCATCAGTGACCGACAACATTTGAAGGTTCTTTCCCAACATTGAAGAGATTGAACCATTTCTTAAAGGCTCAGCAATGATCTATTTGATGAATCTTGTACCACTTGACTTTTCATCATCAACCTATTGCCTATGGAAGACCGATGGAGTATTCTCAAGGGTATGATGCTTTGGGGATGCAATCTTGTAATGCCATATTCATGGAATGCTCTCTCCTACTCATTTGAGTGTATAGCTATTGGGTATTGACTCAAGTTGGATAAGAAGTACTCAAAATACTTGGAACAGGGCCAAAACATGGTGCAGTCCAAACAGGGACAGATTTGGAAAAGTTGCTACAGAAATTAGTAGCATCATTCTAACGACAAAAAAACAACTGGAAGTGATACTAGTTATCATAAGCTTTGAGTGGAGCCATCAAACGTCTCTTTTGGACATATATTTCTTGAGTTAGAGCCTATTTGGTACTGGCAGTTCACTAGTAGTTTACTGTGGACAGTTCTGGAAATTCTTAAACAGAGAGGGGTATTGCTACTCCTAAATTCAAACCAGGATTTCTACTTGATACTAGACATCCTAACCTTCGAGTCAAGCTATCATACACCTTATTTGGACTTCTATTTTTCAAGGAACAGCATATCTCTTCAACTTGACTGCAATGGCAGCAGCTAAGAACAATAGCTCCAGCTCTAGTGAACAACGTTGGCTTCAAATACATGCTAAAATGGACAAACTTGGACAAGGTTGGCTTCAAACACAGGCTAAAATGGACAAAATTGGACAAGGTTGGCTTCAAACACAGGCTAAAATGGACAAACTTGTACAAGATCAGCTTCAAACAAAAGCTAATATTGACAAACTTGTAGTTTCGATTCAACAGTGTATTGCACTTATGGAAAAAACAGCAGGACCTGAATCAAATGCTTATGTTCATGGCCAGCATCTATATGCTGATGGTACACTTGGACCAAATGTTTATGCTTATGGACAGCATGTATATGCTGATGGTACACACTATGATCCACATGTATCTTATGAATATGAACAGCAACAATATGCAAATGAATATGAGCAGTATGCAAGTACATCTGGACAGCATGTTAATGCTTATAAATATGATGTACCATATCATAATGTAGAGTATCATCCCATTGAACCTTGGCAGCAGAATGGTTACTATGGTCAACATGCTTATGCTTATGAGCATCCATCTCTTCAACAACAAGATTTGGATAATGAACAACATGATCAACAAGATGATGAGCAAGAAGAAGACCAAGAAGATGTACGAGTCTAAGAAGATGTACAAGAAGTGAACAATGAAGAGCAAGATGTACAAGCTGATGGTATCTTCGTTGATGAATTACATGAGGCACTTGCAGATGAGCAAGATGTACAAGCTGATGGCATCTTCGTTGATGAATCACATGAAACACTTGCAGATGTAGATGGTCATGTTGACGGTTTTAGACTCTTAAAAAAATCTCATGATGATATTTTTGGGCATCAGTTTACACTTAATCAAGGTCTACAACAGCCATTGAACGCATTTGATAATGAGTACCTTGATCATGGTTATGATGACCGACACATGTTTGATGATGATATAATATATGATTTGGGCATACATGAATATGAAGATGGCATTGTGCTTCCCTATGATCTAGGGGATTATGGATGTGATCATGGATTTGATTATGGGGATACTTCATTGTATCCATTTGATCCGGGTGGATTGGAGTATGTGGTTGAGAGGCATTCTATTCTCTTGGACAATCATTATGATGGAATACCTTTTGATCCAGGAGGTTTTGAGCAGGATTTTGCACCTTCATTTCCCACTTACGATCCTCTCCATTACCTAGTACAAACTAGTGCTTTTCCTATTTTTGTAGCCTTGTATCAGAGTAGTACTCTGTTTCATCTATCCTTTTCTAGTCTTTCAGGTTTGTTTTTGAGGGCAAAAACTTTTGGGAAGGGATGGATTGTAAGAAGCTGAGAATAAGGAATTAGTGTAAGAAATGTTGATAATATGCCATGTCACACTGACATTGGTATATAAGGAGATAAGTTGTAATTTTTCATATCTTTTGGACATATCAATACAATTACAATCTTTCTCTCCCTTCTTGCTCCAAGCTTCCATGGCTTCTTCATCTTTCCTGTCTTTCTCTCTCCAATTCTAGTCTTTCTCTCTCCTCGTCACTCTATTTCTCTCTCTTCCTGCAGTCTTTCTCTTTCCACTGCAGTCTTTCTCTCTCCTCTTCTTCTCTCCCTAGTTCTCTCTCTGACACTTACCTTCTCTTTTTGTGAAGATTAGTATGATGCTCTTTCTTTTGTTCTATGCTCACTATTTTGATCTTTTTTTTGCAGAGATTTGTGGGATACATTGGAGAAAATTGTGCATCTAGAGATTGCCATATGATTGTTAGCTCCCAAGAAATATTTGATAATTGGATCAAAATCATGAAGAGATACTCTAGAGGTGAGCTTATATCCCAAGAGGAGAGTTCAAGAAAAAAGATAAGGCAACCTTCTCCTGCTGCATTTCATTGCCTTATGGGTTTAAAGGATGGAGACATCCTTACAATACAAGATGATATCAATGAAGGTCATATCCTTTTTCTTAGAAACAAATGGGATAAGGAAGATATGATTGACATGGAAACAAGGGCTAAGCAAATCAAGCAAGATAGGGTCCTAAAGGATGAATTAGTCACTCTTTTCAATGCTTCAGTTCTAGAAAGTAGAGATGTGATGAAGACTTGGGAAGAGCTTGTTGATGATTATGATATCAATGATGAAGTCTACACAAAGATTTTAGGCATTTGCAATGATTGGGTATCAAAGAAGCTCACACATGGAGCTGATGCAAGGTCCCTACCAATTGGAGCAAAAGATATTGTGAACTTTCTAATTGGAAAAAAGTAAAATCCTCTTCAATCCTCCACTACTTCCCCTTGGTGTGTATATATTGTCGGATGCAATTTAGAAACCTTTGATTACAGAGATCCAATTACCATTGGGGTTGTTGTTCTAGATGCAACACATGGGGTTGAGGGAATGATATGGGACTCTATAAAGTTTGGAAAGGTTGTATCAACTCTACTACAAATGACATGTGAACCTAAACAATTCATATTGTTATCATTTCTTGATCAAAAGAAAATGGCAGCTTTGGAAAATGCTCTTGAAATCATTTCTTGCAAGTATCACATACTAGTTGGTAGTGTTGACTTCCTACCAATGGATAAAACATTTGCTTTTGGATCTATAGATTCTTTTGTGGTTTTGACATTAGTGACCATGGAGAAAAGCTTCATCAATTTTGAGCAATATATAAACAATGTCAACAAGCCTTCCATTTTGGACTTTGAAGGCTTGGACAAGGAGTGCAATGATGAAGATCTTGAAGAAGAACAAAGGATTGCAAAGGCCGTTTTGAGAAAGAAAATGAAAGTTATGGAAACTACAATCAAAGCATTCAATGATGCTCATGAGGTTGTATTTGATGTATTTGCAAGTGGACTTACATCGAAGGTGGCATTGATAAATCATATGAAGAATATTGCAGTGGTTTTGCAACACTCAAGAGCAAAGAGTGGTTGAAACATAATTGTGGAGGGTCCATGAGAGTGCCAAACAAAATTCAAACTCCCAAGAGGTTCCTCTACTAAAGTTCAAGTTCTTGAAGTACCACCCAAGGGCATAGAAGAATCAAGCCAAGATATAGCAAGTCTAATTATGAAAGAGAAATTGAAGGCTACTTCAGGTGTTTAAACTCCGTTCGGTCTCCTTTCATCAAGGAAGACACATTGATGTAATTTTGATTTTTTAATTGAGAAGTTACTTCCATTAGCGTTTGCAATATTTTCTTTCTTTGGTGATATTACTTAAATAAACTGTCTTTAGTTTTTTAATTTTTTACAAAAGGTACTAAGCATGTTTGGTTTAAAAAATATATTTAAGTAAATATTTTGCTAAAATAGTATTAAAGGGCTCATTAAAATTTATCATCCTTTGTAAGGATAATTGTTTAATTGTAATCTAGTGTGTAAGAATACTTATCATAATAAAAAGTTTGAGTTAGCTATGCAAAATTTACTTAAGTCTATTTTAGATCTTATTTCAATTAAACTCTTATATGTGTTGTGTAATGATCTTGTCATGTTAGTTTTGGCTAGATTTGTCCACATGGTCAAATCCATGATCTCTTATAGCCTCTTTTACTACATCACTAGTGTATGTTGATGCATGTGCCTTAGGATAAGAGAGCCAACAATATATTGCACACCCCAAAAAAGATTCATTGCACCTCCCAAAGGAGTTTTACCTCAGTAGCAAATATTGCAACAAAGATTTCACTCTAATGTGAGATGTGTATATGGAATATTAAGGTAAAATCCTTGTTACAATTCATGAGTTTAAATATCTTTGGGATATAACTAGTTCAAAAATAGAATGGTTATTCCTTAAGAAGAAACTATGAAAACTTATCCAAATAGAGTATAACTTATCTCAATTAAATTGTAATGTGTCACTTATATGTGACATAGTTTTATTCACATGGTCAAAAGTATCATGTTTAAATTTTCTTTTAATAATTAGGACTAATAAACACCTTCTTTGTACATGCCATTTTGAAGGCCTTTTTAGAAACTCAATATGCTTAATAATATAATGATAAGATGATTTTTGCAACTAATTACAAGAATTTATTGTTAGTATCTCAAGTATACTTATAATTAGCGATAAAAAGTAGGTATGGAAAAATGACTTTATTAGAATAGATTTTACTTCAAAGAAATCATCATATATATATTTTTTCACCTCATGATATTACTCTTGGTTAGATTTTTCCACATGGTCAAATGTCTCTTTTCTTAAGACATCATTTATTAAGTAGTACCTATGTATGTATTTGTCAATGTGAAGTTAAATTGCTTTAGTGTTCTATGCCAATTTATAGCTCAAACATTAATTAGAATGATGAGGAAGTAAGTGAATCTAATGTGCTTCTTTTTCTTCTTTGTAACTTCAACTAAGACAGTATGGTCGGATATCTAACAGATTCAACAACAGTAGAGCACGATGATGTGATTGATGTGTCCTTGATAAGAAATGCAACACAATTATGTGTAATACTTGATTTCAATGGTCTTCTTTTACAATGATGCTTTGCTAAGTCTAAAAGGTTTCAAAGCTTTCAAATGGGAAAGCAATGGCTCGTTCTTCGACCAGGATGTATGGAGTTTCTTGAAGCCTCATTTGCAAGATTCCAAGTGGGAGTTTGGTCAACAGCTTTACATAAGAATGCCATGGCAGTTATTAAGTGCTTGGAGATCCATGCAAAAAGAAAGTATCATTTCTTCATGATTTGGGGCCAAGAAAAATGTCATAGACATTGACTCAAAATCATATATAGGCTAGATAAGATGGGAGTAGAAGCAATGTTCATGCCTCTAAAGTATGTATGGAATCAATATGGAGATGCTTGTCAGCGTACCAAGACTATTCTCATAGATGTTAGGCCTTACAAAGGATGCCCAAATCCTGTTGAGAATTACATTTATCCAAAAACATTTGATATTGATCGTGAAGACTCTATCTTGATCAAAGAACTTCTACCATACTTGACTCGCTTAAGCAAATACCATGATGCACGTGAAGTCACTAAGTTTGATTGATATGAACGGGATCGAGTTCAATATGGACATGAATTGTATGCTCAATTCAAGGTTGTCATTGGTGAATGGACTAGAGCAGAGAATGATGGTATTTTGTATTCATCATCAGCACTGCACGAGACCATGATTGATAAAGATGGTATATATGTTTAACCTTCAATTACTTCTTGCTTCAAGAGACCATCTATTATACAAACATCTTCAACAAATGCCTCATGTCATCCATCTCTTACATTGAATAACTCGCAATTATCCATGTTGAAGCAGACTCCTTTAGTCTCTACTTTGAAAGATATGGAAGCAATGCAACTTGCTCATGAGTTAGGATATCATGAACATTTCATAAATGGTAGTGCAGCTAAACGTTTTATAAAAAATCTACAAAAGTTGTATTTTCCCAATATACATGATGTAACAATGCGGTGACTCTATATGGACTAATTTTGACTTTCATAATAAATATATCCCTTACATTAAAGGCTTTTGCATGGCTATGAAATATACGCTTGTTAGAAATTTAAAGTGTTTTATGTAGTTGCCTTGGTGTTTCTAACTACCACCAATATCAATGATAGAATCTACTTAATGTTTTTTATTCTTTCAATAGCATTAAATAATTTTGTTGAAATTTCTTATAAAGTGGTTTAAATCCTATTTTGTACTTTATGACCGTCTATTATACAAACATACTCAACAAATGCCTCACGTCGTCTGTCACTTACATTGAACAACTCACAATTATCCAAGTTGAAGCATACTCCTTTAGTCTCTACTTTGAAAGATATGGAAGCAATGCAACTTGCTCATGAGTTAGGATATCACAAACATTTCTTAAATGGCAGTGTAGCTATCTACAAAAGTTGTATTTTTCCAATATATATGATGCAACAAGGCAGTGACTCTATATAGACTAATTTTTATTTCCATAGTAAATATATCCCTTACATTAAGGGCTTTTGTATGGCTATGAAATATATGCTTCTTAGAAATTTAAAGTGTTTTATGTAGTTACCTTGGTGTTTTTAAACGCCACCAATATCAATGAGAGAATCTACTTAATGTTTTTTATTATTTCAATAAAATTAGTTAATTGTGTTGAAATTTTTTATAAAGTGGTTAAAGTCCAATTTTGTACTTTATGTCTTAGCTAACAAATAAGTTTTAATTAATAATAAAATTTATGTCTATTTCTTTGAAAACACAAACCATTGGTCAAAGGTTAAATCTTTGGTCTTAGAAAAATCATAAACGTCTAGCTTGGTATATAAATATTTATTTTATGATATGAAAGTTCATTTAGCTAGTCAAAGTGTGAAGCTAGTTAATTTTGGCAAAAGCCAATATCCATCTTGTCCATATATTGATCAAAAGATATTTATATATCATGCATATACATACAAAAAATACAAATGGGATGAGCAATTATTTAACATACTTGTGTCAATTGGTTTACACAAAAAAAAAGAACCATCACATCATAGGTTATCCAAACTTATTACTATATGGTATTAGATTAAGTTATTAAACCACACCTAGTTATTGGTGACTCTTTTAAGGTCCTAGTTTATGAAACTTATACATGCCACTTTAAATTATGCTATATCTATTTAAAAAAACTCATATTATAATATCTTCAAATCCATAACATTATAAATTTTGGCCATGATAACATATTTTCATATAATGTTTAAGGCTCTTGTATTCTAAATTCTCTCTACACTCCTTCAAACCTTTGTATTCTTACATTAAACTTGGAAATTTCCTAAGTATATACTAGTTAAGCCTCCTTGATGTTTCCACCACCATACAACATCATATTTTATTAGTATGCTAGAAATGATAGAGGTGAAATCCAAATCTTCTAATAGCCACATAGCTTAGATTCATCATTTAAGCTCTCAAGATGTGTGATCTAATATTTGTAACATACAAAGTGCCCTTTAAAGATAAACGTAAACATAGTGCTCTCTTTCATTCACAAAAATAAGACATTCATTAAAAGTGAGACTTGGAAAATTTCCAAAATCTCTAATATGGTGCTGACCATCTTTATTGATACCCCTGGATGTATCTTCTATGCTTCTTAATGATATATCTCTTTTTTGGAGGTGCCATTCAGATTGTTGTTTTGTGTTTGTGATGTGTTAATTTCTATGTGATGAGTTCATGGTGGCTGAATATTGGATTTGTTTGAGAGCTCTCTTTTCAACTATTGGCAATGATGGTGATGGTGGATGGAAAGCCTACGATGCAAAGCTGAAGAACCTCTTATATCCTTTACAAATTTGTCACGACTTTCTATTGTTTATAAGATGTGTTACTTGATAACGGTGTTTTCCTTTAGTTGTATTCTTTCTTAGATACATGTGACAAGTTGGGGTCGTGGTTGAGTAGATTATTGAAGATATTAAAGAAGATCGAGTTGAAACTTGTATTACCTCTTTCTTAGGTCGCAAGGACCCTTACTTATTAAGTGTGGGGATATGTTGAATGTTGAAATGACTAGATTGTTTGGTTGATTTTTGTTATTTTTTATGTCTAAATGGTTGATTTTTTATGGATTTTGAGTGATGATTTATTATTTTGGAAGTGTTTAAGAGTGTTTTGGATAATATTGATTATTCTTTGGAAGCTCATGATGATTCTAAGTAGAAATATGAGGTTCTATGATGTTCTTATAGGTCACTTGGCTAAAAGCTGAATTGGGCATGTTAATGTAATGTGAGAAACATTTAGCAAATGGTCGTGAGGTCTCTTGTACCAAGCAAAACGTTAAGGTGAAATTCCTATTGGTTGGAGAGTCAACTTCGGTTAGATTCAGGGTTATGAACCTAGGTGTCCATGAGTGTTTGCTCAGAATGGATTGGCTTAAACCTAATGATGCCCACATTCACTGTGGAAAGGGCCAAGTTTCCCTTCGAAGTTTTGAAGGGGAATTGGTCACAACTCAAGGAGAGGCTGGGAAGCCAAAAATTCAACTGGCAAAAGTATCTCGTATAATAAAAGGAGTTAGAAAGGGGCTACTTGTCTACTTGATCAAGCTAAATAAGCTAGATCAGAATCATGAGTCTAGGGAAGAACCTTCATGGCTAAAGGAGTACGTAGACGTATTTCTTGAAGAGCTGACAGAGCTTCCTCCTCAAAGGGAAGTCGATCATGAAATCAAGCTAGCACCAGGAGCTGCACCAATCGCAAAGAGGCCATATAGAATGTCCATCCCGAAAGCAATTGAGTTGAAGGAGCAACTCAAGCAACTGTTAGACCAAGGCTACATCTGTCATAGTAGTTCACCATGGGGAGCTCCAGTGTTGTTCCAGAAGAAGAAGGATGGAACGCTTCGGTTATGCATTGACTACATGGGATTGAATCAATCAACCATTAAGAACAAATATCCCATTCCAAGGATAGATGAACTTTTTGATTGTCTTCAAGGTGTGAATATCTTCTCCAAGATTGATCTCAAGTCTGGATATTATTAGATAAGGATCAAGGAAGAAGATATCCCAAAGATGACATTCAACACAAGATATGGACATTGAATTCCTAGTCATGTCATTCGGGCTGACAAATGCTCCTGCTACCTTCAACAGGTTAATGCAGGATATCTTTAGGCCCTATCTTGATGACTTTGTGCTCGTCTTCTTTGACGATACCCTAGTCTACTGCAAACAAGAATAATATCATGAACCCCAGCTTCGCATTGTCCTTGAAACAATGAGGGCACACAAGCTTTATGCCAAGAAGAAGAAGTGTGCATTTTTCAAGCGACAAATTGAATATCTAGGATTCATTGTATCAGCAAAATGAATTTTTGTAGATCGAGAGACGTTCTGGAGTGCAACACCAACAATTGTCAAAGAAATACGTAGTTTTCTTGGATTGACAGGATGGTACATGGTCTTTATAAAAAACTACGCTTTGATTGCAGCACCTCTGACGGATCTACTGAAGAAGCAAGTATCAATTGTATGGTCACCTGCTGAACAATCTAGCTTTGACAAACTAAAGAAAAGCTTGGTATCAGCACCCATCCTGAAACTTCTGAACCTTAGTAAGGAGTTTGAAGTGATAACCGATGCTAGCACACTTACTTTAGGATGTGTGCTTATGCAAGAAGGTCATCCCGTAGCATACTCTTTGAGGAAACTAAAGAGCCATGAAGAAAGGAACTCTACCCATGATCTGGAGCTGTTAGCTGTCATCCATGCTCTCAAGCTTTGGAGACACTACTTGCTGGGTAACAAGTTTACCCTAGTGACGGATTATAATAGTCTTAAATGGATTTTTACCTAGAATGAGCTCAACATGAGGCAACGTCAATGGATTGAAGTGCTGGAGGAATATAATTTTGAAATCAAATATCGGCTTGGAAAGGAGAATCTAGTTGCCAATGCATTGAGTCACAAGGCATTTATGAATTCTCTGATTTTGCAAGATCCATCAATAGCAAGATATTTAGCCACAAAGGTATCCATGCCAAACAACCCAAATCTTGAGCTAGCTAGAGAAGAGGCATGCCATGATCCAACCTATCAAAAGTTGCTAAGGGAGATCCCTATCAAGGATCAAGACTTGAAGCTACAAACAAAGTATCAAGAATTCTCTATCAATAATGGACTTGTCTACTATAGAACGAGATTATGTATACCGGCAAGCCAGTCACTCAAGTAGAAGATAATTTGGGAAGCCCACGACTCCCCTTTCTCAGGACATCCTGGCTATGCCAAGACTCTCAATGCAGTCAGAAAGAGCTATTATTGGGAGAAACTTAAAGGTGATGTTCTCAAATATGTCAGGGAATGTTTGTCTTGTCAATGCATTAAGGCCGAACATGTCAAAATGCCAGGGAAATTGCAACCACTTGACATTCCCCAAATGAAATGGGAATTCATTAGTATGGATTTTGTTGTTGGCCTACCCCAAGTTCAGGGAGGATATAACTCCATTATGGTCGTGGTAGATATGCTTACCAAGGTTGCACATCTTATTCCTGTTAAGATAAACTATAAAGCCTCAGACATTGCAAGGTTGTTCATCAAGGAGATATTCAAACTACATGGGTTACCCAGAAGAATCATTAGCGATCGTGACTCTCTCTTCACTTCGCAATTATGGAGGGCCATCTTCGAGGCCATAGGGACTCAACTCTGTTTCAGTACAGCTTACCATTCCCAAACCAATGGTCAAACGGAGCGAGTCAACCAAGTTATTGAGGATATGCTAAGGGCACATTGTTGTCACGAACCCAAAAATTGGATTCAATATTTTCCACTGGTTGAGTTTGCCTACAATACTTTCTACCAACAGAGCATTCAGATGACCCCTTTTCAAGCATTGTACGGGCACGATTGTCGTAGTCCTTTAAGCTTTTCGGATCCAACCTTGAGGGTTGAAGCCTCAAAGCAGATGTTGGAAGACATGGATGACCAAATCAAGTCAATAAGACAGGACATCCAAGCCGCCAAGGACAGACAAAAGTCTTACGCGGATTTGAAACATCAAGATAGATCCTTCGTTGAAGGTGATATGGTCTTCATTCATGTACGTCCAAAGAAGAGTTCCCTATCTTTGGGTGAATGCAAAAAGCTGAGTCTAAGGTATTGTGGACCCTACAAGATTCTCAAGTTCCTAGGGCCTAATGCCTACAGACTGCAACTCCCCGAAAACCTAAAAGTTCACAATGTATTCCATATCAGCCTATTGAAGAAGTATGTGCCTAACCCTAGTCACGTGCTTGATGATCAACAAGTTGTAATGCCTAGCCAAGTGGAGTCATTGAGCTACGGCCTGATAGGATCTTAGATGTTAGAGAGAGGCATTTGAGATCCAGAACCTTGAGAGAATACCTCATCTAGTGGAAAGATTACCCCGAAGAGGATGCCACTTGGATGGATGAAAGTACTCTCAACCAACAATAACTCCAGTTCTTCTCAAGATGAGGACATCTCGATTCCTCTAAGGGGGAGAGAATGTAATATTTCTGCACAAAATATTAATGATCCTAGACCCTGCACATCTCACACAAAAGCAGTGCAAAGTAATCTCCCGCAACAAAAAAATGATGGTGGCTAAGTGCTCCCTCCGTGTGCATCATCAAATTCCAGCCCGCATTGCGCACAAGAGTCCGTGGCTAAAAACTCGCAAGCCCATGCGGGAACACCCTTCACGGGAAAGGCAAAAGGATAATGGATTAATTAGTGCAAATTTTTTTATAATAACCCCCTCCCCTTCAGCCGTTGCATGGCGGGGGAGAGGGAGTGTGAGAAGAGCTTGGGTTAAGTGGAGGAGGAGCATGGAAGGAGGAGGCATCCAAACTAGCCACATGTGTGGCTATCTCCCCCCTTCCACACTATATGAACCCCCCCTCTCTCTAGCTTGAGAAGGGAAGAGGAGGGATTGATTGCATGCCATCGTGCTGCCCGCCATATTCCTGCCACGGGCTGTTGCCGCCAAGCCACTCCTGCCACGCCGCCTCCACCATCATCATCGTCATCATCATATTCATCGTCCTCTTCCTCTCCTTCATCGTCATCCTCATCATCTCCCTCATCAACACTCTCTCTCCACGTCACTTCTCTACCACTAGAAGCTTAGAAGCTTCTTTTTGGAAGCTTCCACTAAAGGCTTCCATAAGCCTTGTTCTCACCGTGCCTCCCGGTATTTTAAAAATCCGTGTTCCCCAAGGCCCAAACTCTCGTGCCGCGAGGGAGATCTCGAACGGAAAGCGATTTCAGAAATCGGATAAAGGGTTGGGAGGAGTTTGCTGAGTCGAGGATCTACGTCATCGATGGCTCCAAAGCAAAAGTCGCGAGGCGCACATGCGGGAGCTTCCAACCCGATTGCACGTGTGAAAAATGCTCCGACTCCTAATGCCCAGGTTCCATTAATAAACCCGCATGAAAGGAATGCATTTAAGCATGTTTAATTTTCGTAGGGAAGTGATAAATGCATTTACTCATTCATTTTACAAATTTTAGTGCATGTCGAATATTTGAAATTGCTCGCACTCCTGTGGACAAGGGTAATTGCAATCTTCTTGAACTATAATGCATAACTTAGAAGATGATATCATGCTAAGAAGGATAGAGCTTATGTCGCATGATGCACTATGAATTAAATTCATGGTCGTGGTTCATATAGAGGATAATCTTAGATGCCCATTGAATGTTGTCCAAATTGTCGCAATGCGTGGAAAGGAATTATGAGCTTGCAAATTGCATGCGAGGATGGTTACATTTTATGTCTGGTTAAGTGCTGAAGGGAGGATTAATTTAATGTTGGACTCATGGTATTTGCCCATGCATGGAGTCTTTCCATCAAAGTTGAATGCATCTTCATTAAGAATGTTAAAGCTTTGATTCCGTTGTATCATTATAGTTTAGGGCGAGGGAAAGAAATGATCATTGTAAATCTTATAGTTGCATTGAAGGAAAAGGTTTATAGTCTTGAATCACATATTTGCATGGAATGTTATATCTTGAAATTATTTACGTCTTTTAGGAAAAGTATTTGCATCTCTAAGGAAAAGTCACCTCTTGTCGCAAGACATTTAGATCAATTAGGTAAATCGCTTGTAATGGTGTAACTCAAATGATGATCACCTCAATGCGCTAGGTAGAGCTAAGCCGCGATAAAATTCTGCCTAGTATCGCACTCGAGAAACCGACTTAATATTTCCAACCTCAAGGGTCCTACCCACATTCACGGAATGTTGGGGTTCTTACCCTAAAGGATCAATTGGCCAAATACTAGACTTCCGTTTGAATTTAGAAACCCTAGGGCCAAACGTTGTCGATGTAGTAAGGTTAGGGTTGGGTTGGGTCAAGAGGGTTCCCAAACCCTACATCATGACCAAAGGTATTCTTGACCAACAAGTTGCAATGTCATATGGTTTTGTGTCTAAATCACAAAATGGTATTGCTACTCCTTAGAACAAGGTTGTGGAGTTCTAAGTGCAAGTCTAATTTGCAAGAGGATGAGTAGTCATCGTGCTACATCACCCTTCTTTGAAGATAACTTGTCAAGTTAGGGTATATATGAATTGCCTAGCAAGATATTGACCAATCAAGTGTGGAAAACAGGGTTGTCCAGGATTTATTGACCTTAATGTAAGGAAATCTAAGGTATTGATAAATGGGGTTAACAAGGTATAAACTCTAACCCAAGGAAAGAGGGTAAACTAGCAACTCAGCTTACGAAACCATTGGGATCTTGCCAAGTTGCAATTGATCCCGGATCGAATGATGGATGCATTTGGAGAGAAGGATTCACACCTTAGCAGTTGGCCATACAAACGACCGCTGGAATGATTGTGATTGTATACTTAGGAGCACTGTTTGTATTTCTTTGCTCAAGGAACTAATGCTAGAAAATAACTAATGATTGTGATTGTATACTTAGTAGCACTGTTTGTATTTCTTTGATCGAGGAACTAATGCTAGAAAATAACTAATGCTTCAGGTTGAAAGCCTGGAGGGAGAGGCAATATCAGTTACCCCTGACTGTCTGTCTGACCCTATCCAAGGGGGTTGTTAGCTGCATCGGGTATGTGGACCGAACCCACCGCGAGAGGTCTCTCCATGGGTTTTACTTGGAGCCGGAGGATGCTTGGGTGCCAAGGGGGGCTCTAGCCATAAATCCCTTGCCCGATTTAGGTCGATCCTAAGTGGGAACGGTCGGAATGCTTCCACTTTGTGGCAGACTCGGGAAGACCTAGATCGCAAACCCCGTGTCATTCCGAGGGAGTTCCAAGCGACGCTTTCTGGACTCTCTTCCCGATGGGCTGCTAAGACGTATCCTACAAGTCGACAGGTGGACACGTTACATTATAGGTTCTACTGAGGTTTTGATTGGTTCTAATACCTTCTGTTTAGCTTCTGTTTTGTTCAGATTTTCTTATATATGAAGCATGGATTGATAATTGATAAATGTTGAGGTCTTTTGAAGCTCATTGAATAGTTTGGAATGGTTTTAGTATGAGTTATGAGGTTCTAATGTTTTTTGTTGACCTTCTGTAACCCTCTGTTGAGCTTTTGTAGAGCCTCTATTCCTGCTCTATTTCTATTCTATTTTGTTTTGTAGATCTTCTATGATGTTCTATGGAATGTATATGTGACTTTGAGAAAGTTTTCTAGCCTTGGAAAGAGGTTAATGTAAGTTCAAAAGAGCTCAAGCAAGTGGAAGAAGTAGCTGCTGAAGAATCAAAAGAAGACTAGAGTGAAGTGATAGTAATGAGTTATGAAGAGTCACTGTAGTGGCTATGGTGACCTTTTATATCAGACACACCTCTTGGAAGGGGCATCCATGACCTAAGAAGGATTATTATGATTGATTATTGAGTATTTTAGTGAGGAGATGATGTACTATTGATGGAGAGAGAAAGAGAGAGTTAGAGATAGCCAATTCTATGCCAAACAATGTATCTATCTATGAGAGACTATGAGAGAAAACTATGAAGATAATGAAGATAAATCATATGTGATTTCTTCCATTTAAAAGTGGTGTATTCTTTTGCGTTCTTGTTAGTTTTTATGGATTCTATAAAGATGTTGAAGATTATGATTGATTCTATCAAATCCGTGGGAGATATCTACTATGATGCTGCGTGAAGATTTTTTTATTTTCCCTTGTTGTGGTTCTCTAAAGAATGAAACAAAAGCTTGTTGATGTTACAATATAGATTTTCTTACGATAGAAACCCTTTTTCCTTGGTGTCTCTCTTAGGGCTCCAACTTGTTGATCCTTGAGAGAGCCTTGCTAGAAAATTTGGTGCTCTCTCCATGTTTTTTTTGAGCTTGCCTTCTCCTCCACTTTTCCTGCTTAGGGGAATGAGCTTCTTCATTCACTTTTTGACTTTTTGGTCTTCCTTTGTTTCTTTTTGGCTGCATGTTTTGTTTCCGTGACATGTCTTGTAATATGAATATAAGGTTGTCACTTCTTGAAAGTTTGTGACTCAAATTTTTCTTTTCTCATTCTTTCAATGTTTAACTTTTCATATCTCCCATTTTTAGTTTCCCTCTCTTTCTTAGACAAAACTCAAATTTATCATTTCTCTTTCCCCGCTTTTTCTTTTCTACTAAAATTTAATAGGCTCATTAGTGCTTGCCATATCTGTAGCCTATGAAATTTCATTGCCTCTATACAAACATAGAGTGAGTTTCACATATTTTATGTGAGCAGAGCTGATTCTATAAAAGCCCTAAGATTTTCTTAACAAAAACTTACATGCATACTAAGCCCTCAGAGGTTCTCCTTGATCCTTGAGAGAGCATCCTTCATTCCTGAGAGAGCCTCCCTCCTTCATCCTTGAGAGAGCCTTGCTAGAAAATTTGGTGCTCTCTCCATGTTTTTTCTAAGCTTGCCTTCTCCTCCACCTTTCCTGCTTGGGAGAATTGTTGGGGGTAAAGGCGCCTCTGCCTAGCCGCCCGTGTAGTATTACTACACTGACAATCACCGCCACTGCACACTACAGGTGGTGGGCGCCCATCACCGTCACTTTATTCTTTATTCTTTTAGTGACACTTTGAATAAAGGAAGGCCTGATCACACATTGTGACTGTTGGAGTTCCCATTTCTTGTCTCTCTCTTTCCTACTCTTGCTCTCCCGCCATAGCTCTTGCATGCAAGCTTCAACTCGATCCTTCTCACCTTTCAACTAGTATCAGAGCTTTTGGGCTGAGGCAGTTAGTACAACTGTGCATATCATAAACATATCACCTTCTAGTGGTTTGGATTTTCAGGTTGCAGAGGAGGTATGGATTGGAAAACCTCCCTCTTATGCGCATCTCCGTGTCTTTGGATGTGAGGCATTTTGCCATGTGCCCAGGGACAAGTGAAGTAAGCTAGATCCTAAGAATGTCAAATGCATTTTCTTGGTTATGGGGATGCAGGCGAGATGGGTTACTATCTCTAGGATCCGCAGGAGCGGAAAGTCATCCGCAGTCATGATGTAGTCTTCCATAAAGACAAGATGCATAGGCAGCCTGAGAGAGTTGTTGAGATCCACAGGGTCATATTTCAGGAGGAGCCGAGAGCTCCTACACAGCTAGTTGGACAGCCTACAATTGCAACAGATGCTCATGGTCAGGGTTTTGGACAGGCAGCTGGGCAGGAAGCAGAGCCTGCCGTGAGACAGGGTCTGCAAGAGATAGATGTCCACCTGATAGATTTCAGCCCTCGATGAATTATGTCTTGGTTACAGATGCAGGAGAGACTTTCACTTATGATGAGGCTATGCGCAGGGGTGACAGTCACTCCTAGGAGAGGGCTATGCAGTCTGAGATAGACTCCTTGTATAAGAATGAGACTTGGGATTTGGTTTCCTTGCCTCAGGGTAAGAAGGATTTGCCATGCAAGTGGGTGTACAAGCTAAAAAGTACCCCTAGACACCCCAAGCCGATATACAAGGCTAGATTGGTAGCAAAGGGTTTTAAGCAGAAGCATGGTGTGGACTTCGATGAGGTCTTTGCTCCTGTGGTTAAGATGACCACCCTGCACTTAGTCTTGGATTTGGTTGCTCAGCTTGACTTGGATTTATACAAGATGGATGTCAAGATGACTTTCTTACATGGGGACTTGCATGATGAGATTTATATGGATTAGCCTAAGGGCTTTGCAGAACCTGGCAGGGAGCACCTAGTGTGCAAATTGAAGAAAAATCTTTAAGGCTTAAAACAAGCACCTAGGGAGTGGTATGATAAGTTTGATGCCTTTATTTAGTCATCACAGGGCTACAGCAGGAGTGCTATGGATCCGTGTCTTTACACGAAGAAAGCCCGTGATGGTTCTTTATTGATTTTGGTACTCTATGTGGATGTCATGTTGATAGCAGGGAAAGCTCATGATGAGCTAGATGCTCTTAAGGCTCAACTCAAGAAGAGCTTCGAGATGAAAGATCTGGGACAGGCCTCTCACATACTTGGTATGCGCATTAGACGTGACAGGCATTAGAGACTCCTCTACTTGTCAGAGAGGGAGTATATTAATAAAGTCCTTGAGCGCTTCCGCATGCAGGACGTAAAGCCTATTGGTTGTCCATTGCCTTCTTATGTGAAGGTATCACAGGATGATTGTCCATAGACAGTTGAATAGAGGGCTGAGATGGCCAAGATTCCCTATGCATCTGCAGTGGGCAGTCTTATGTATGTCATGATAGCCACTCATCTAGATATTGCCTTTGTAGGTGGTGTTGTGGCATGCTATATGGCTACACTTGGCAAGAAGCATTGGGATGCCGTGAAGGGTATCATGAGGTACCTGAATGATACTGCAGATATGTGCATATGCTATGGCAGCCAAGATACAGGAGTCATGGGGTACATTGACTTTGATTATGCAGGACATGCAGATAGTAGGAAGTCCACCTCCGGCTATGTATTCACCTATACTGGAGGTGCTGTTTCTTAGATGTCCAAGGTGCAAAAATGCACGGCCCTTTCTACTACAAAGGCCGAGTATGTTGGAGCCACTAAGGCTTGCAAGGAGGCCATTTGGTTGGGTCGCTTGGTTGTTGACCTTGGTATTGATGCTATCCCTACACTGCATTCAGGTTCTATGAGTGCTATTCAGTTAGTCAAGAGTCTGGTCTTCCATGCGAAGACGAAACACACTGAGGTGAGGTATCACTTCATTCGTGGGGTCGTTGAGGACAAATATATTGACCTTGTCAATTTCTTGACTAACCAAAATCCTACAGATCTGCTCACAAAAATCCTCTCTACAGAGCGCTTTGCCTTCCTCAGGAGGTTGATGGGCGTGGGATGAGATGATGTCTTTCCTCATCCTGTTGTACATGTGTACATGGTGTACTGTCTTTTTTTCTTTTTTCTTTTCACTCCTCACTAGGGCAGATTCGCCTTTAAGTGGGAGGTTGTTGGGGATAAAGGCAGCTCCGCCTAGCCACCCGTGTATTACTACACTGACACTCACCGCCACTACACACTACAGATGGCAGACGCCCATCACCGTCACTTAATTCTTTATTCTTTTAGTGACAGTTTGAATAAATGAAGGCCCAGTCATACATTGTGACTATTGGAGTTCCCATTTCTTGTCTCTCTCTTTCCTGCTCTTGCTCTCCTGCCATAGCTCTCACGTGCAAGCTTCAATCCTTCTCACCTTTCAAGAATGAGCTTCTTCATTCACTTTTTGACTTGAGCTTTCTTGGTCTTCCTTTGCTTCTTTTTTGCTAGATGGTTCGTGTTCGTGACATGTCTTGTAATAGGAATACAAGGTTGTCACTTCTTGAAAGTTTCTCACTCAAATTTTTCTTTTCTCATTTTTTGATGTTTAACTTTTCATATCGCCCCTTTTTAGTTTCCCTCTCTTTCTTAGACAAAACTCAAATTTATCATTTCTCTTTCCCTGCTTTTTCTTTCCTACTGAAATTTAACAGGCTCATTGGTGCTTGCCATATTTGTAGCCCTGTAAAATTTCATTGCCTCTACACAAACATAGAGTGAGTTTCACATGTTTTATGTGAGTAGGGCTTATTCTATACAAGCCCTAATGTTTTCTTAACAAAAATTTACATACGTATATTATTCTCTTCCATGGATACTCTATGGTAAAGGTTTATCTCATTTGGAATAAACCTGTGTAAGTTATGCGCATGCTTTGACATGAACTTTCTTTTGTTTTGGTACAATGATATCTTAAACATTCAACTTCTTCTTCAGCATCTTTTGGTTTCTGTGTAAACAAAGTTACATATATATTGTCTTTTTTTTGTTGCTTCATAGTTAAGTTTCATCTCATTTGGACAAAATCTATGTAAGTTATATGAAAACTGAACTTCTTCGACATCTTTGGCCTTTCTACAAAGAGAGCCATATGTATATTGTCATTTTTTTCTATTACTCCATGGCTAAATTTCAACTCATTTAGACAAAGCCTATGTAAGTTATATGCATGCTTTGACCTAAGTTTTCTTTTATTTTTTTACTCCAAGAATCTTACAATGAAGGAACAATGATCTTGTACAATAACTCAACATCTCTAGGCTTCTTTGTGAAAAGAATTACATGTACAATTTTATTTTTTAAAATTTACCCAATGGTTAAATTTCATTGCATTTGGAGAAAGTGTTTGCAAATCATGCATATCCTAAGTTAAACTACCTTTTGTTATTGTATCCTAGACCTCCATCTCAGTGAGATACACCTATTATCCAAAAATCGACTTCTTTTCTAATAGCCTTAGGGTTGAGGGCTACAAAGTTTCTCAAACACATTGCTCTCTATAGTGATTAAATGTAAATTTTTGTTTCAATTGCTGTAAGTATTTTTAATAAAATATTATTGTTGACATATCTAATTAGGATTGTGGTGGAAAGAAATATCTAGTATAGATTTGAACACTAAGTTTGTAAAGTTAATCATTCTTGTATTTAGAAATCCAAAATTAAAAAGCTATGAATAAGAGAATATTTTTTTAGTTTTTGATCTTGTTGGGATAATTTTATTTAGATTTTAAAACCATAGAATCACATGAGATAGCATTAGTGTTGCAGTCTCATACCATTACATAATATTAGAATTGCATATGTAAAATGACAAAGGGATGATTGTGCATGAAAATATTATTATACTAAGGATTTTATATATGGACAAATTCACTTATATGTAATAATAAAATCACATAAAAACTTGTTGTAGGTAACTTTTGTATTTGGTTAATATAGATGTTTTAATAGAGAGAAAACATCAGTAACATACTTGCAATGGAGGTTTTCAATAGGAAAGATAATAGCAGTAATTGGATTTGTGATAAGTACTATAAGTTGGATTGGATATTGATGCATCAAAGTACTTGAGGGATTTTCAAGGTCAAGCATAAGGATGTTATAGACCCTATCAAACATTGGAAATGTAGAATTTTAGAGTTCAAAAAAGTATTTAATGGAACAAGTATAGTAACATAAGTGTTGATACAACATGTTTATATGCATTAAAAAATTTGTGTGCATGATGAGAACCACTTTGCAAAATATAAACAAAACAGTTAGTTTCTAAATTTTATCATTGTTTATTCTTTTGCATCATAATTATTTTTTATAATCTTTGCAATGTTCTAATTTAAGTTTTTTTACTGACAACTCTATATCCATCGACTCTACATGAATGGTAGAATGTAGAATATTTGAGCAGCAAGTTTTTTACTAACATCTCTATATCCATGGACTTTGCATGAATGGCAGAATGTAGAATATTTGAGTGGCAAGATAAATGTTTGGCAGTTCTTTAATCTATGATTATAACTCTACAAGTCAACTTGCAACTCAAAATATCTTTTTTTTATAATTCAATATATATAGTAGAAAGTTAGAGATTATAACATGTCCCATTGCTGCCACGGTCTAGTTGTAAATGGTTGAGTGGTAGCTTGGAGTTATCTCAGGAGCATGTAAGTCCAATATAAAATCTGACATTAATAGTGCTACAAAATCTACCACAAGCTCCAAAGATATATGCATTTTAGTTGGTTCATGTGAGGTTCTAAAGAAAACAAAGATTACTTATCAATGCAAGTGTTCGTTCGACAAAGATTCAACTATTGGTTGAGTCATGGTAGGTCAAATTAACACATTTTGATGAGAGGATCAAGTGCAAGGTCAACCAATCAGTTCTTACATTTAGGTAATTTTTTTTAGTGATTTGTATGCCTTAATTTAATTGATATAGGTATTACTTAGATGAATTATTGTGTTAGTCACTTTTACTTACCATAACTTTTATTTTAATGTAACATGTCCACTTGTATTTTCAGGACACGTCTTAGCAGTCCATCGGAAAGGATTTCTAGAAAGCTCCGCCCGGCACTCCCATGGAATGTTACGGGGTTTGTGATCTAGGGCTTTCCGCGTCTACCACGTAGCGGAAGTATTCCGACCGTTCCCACTTAGGATCGACCTGAATTGGGGTTTTCCTTATTGGTCATTCCCTAACGGCAACTAGCATCGGACCCAAGCGAACTACTTTACGCAGAAACGCCATGTCTAAAGCGGATTCACGCTGCACTTGGTTCAAGGAGAATGGGAAACGAGAGGGATGCAAAGCTCAACCTCTCTACCATAAGGCATAGTCCCATTCCGTTCCCCTAAACCAACGTAAATCGGATTCAATCATAACTCTAGGTCAATGCTTTTATTGTTTGTGATCTTAGCCTGCTGTCCCTCGTGATTTGAGAAAAGTTCCCGACCAACCAGGACCACCCATCTGTAGGACGGACCTATGGCCCATCCTATGCACTTTCCTCGAGTTGTTTTAGTTATTTAATTACCTAACACATTAGTTGGATATGTAACAATCAACTTCTTTAATTAACCTGTTAGGCACTGGTTCTTTCACGTAATCTTATCACTTGACATAGAAAAACAATATCAGAAAAGTTCCTTATTAACAAGTTATCATATTTATCTTTGAAATACAAAGAGTCCAACCCGTAGGCTTATTCACAATCCGCCCGAAGGCTATCCAGAAATCCACAGGGATTACCAATCCAAGTTTCCGCCTGTAGACTAGTATGCGGGCCTCAAGATCCAATCCCGAATCACTTTAGCCTCTTGTGCAGGGCCCGGAAGGCGAGGGATTTACGGCCAGAACCCCCCCTGGCACTCAAGCGTCCTCCTGCTCCAAGTAGCGCTCAACGGAGAGACCTCTCACGGCAGGTTCTTTCCCGGCGCGGTTAACAAACCCCTTGGTTAGGGTCAGGCAAGCAGTCGGGGGTAACTGAAGCTGCCTCTCCCTTCAGGCCTTCAACCTGAAGTATAGATATCCATTTATCTTTTAATTCATTGATCAAACAAAGCCAAACAGTGCTCTAAAATCTGTAGCAAGCACAAACATTTCCATTGATCGTTTTTATTGGCAAACTACTAAGGAATGAATCCTTTCTTTCGAATGCGTCCAGCACTCGATCCGGGATGACTTGCAACTTGGCAAGATTCCCTATATCCTGGGTTAGGGTGTACCCTATTAATTCGACTTGGTCAAGCCATAAGTTCATAGGTTATTTCAGTTTATCGGTTGGTCTTTAGCTTCCAATCAATCTTCTTTACTCAAGAAAGATACTAAATTGGGATGATTATTCATCCTCTTGCAAGATAACTTGCGTAAGGACTTGCCAACCTCATTGCGAGAATTTGGCCATTCCCTTGTGATCCAATCACAAGATCATATGACTCCGCACTTGCTGCGCAAGTGTCGCATCGAATTAAGCGACTTATTCTACTCATTCAACGGAGTCACGAAACAATCTGTTCCTGATTACGTTAGGCTGACGTCGTCAGTCCTAGAGTTCCAAGTTCCATCTCATAAGATTCTTAGGGACAAACCCTAGTTCACTTTCCAATTCCATTTCACTGTCCCTACATTTCAGTGAAAGTGGGCAAGTATTTAGGGTATAGGAGTTTCAGTTTTAGCAATACGTAACGATTAGGTTACGTATTAATTCCTAGTGAATTTCTTGGAACTTAACTCATTCTAAAACAAGTACTCCGGGGTTTAGGTGTTTAGGTTTGTGCCAATTTGTTTATCTCTTGGAGATAGTTACGTTAATATTTCATAAACGCATGACTTGTTGTCTACGCGTAAATTGATTTTTTCAACCTTAACTTATCAATTAAGGTCAAGGCATAGGTTAGGTTAATTCCAACTAATCTTCCTATAACTTTGCGAACAAAATTCATGCTAAACAAGCAACCTTTTACTTGATAATTTAAGCAATTGACAAACGATAATTTCCTAGAGTTATGCATTGTAAGAATCATTTCATGCCTTGCACTTTCCACGATGATTCATTGCGAAGAGGATATGGGTTAATAGTGCGATATGCAGTTTATACTTCTAGGCTTAAACGAAGTATACTATCTTAATGGAAAATAATCTAATTTTTAATTTATTTCAATACATAAAGCTATTTGCTAGAAATGCATTTATGATTTCTTTATTTTGCATATTTTATTGAAAGTATTAATGACTAAGTTCCTCCGTCGTGAGCATTTAGGACAGAAATATATCCTATTTCCAACAATTAACCTTGCATGATTGAATTACAATAATACCAAAAAAAAATTAGGAAGGAAAACCTGGGCTTGGGGTGAGATATCCATGTGGATGCCCGGAGATGACCCTCCCGCGACTGCGCCTTGGACTTTCTTAGGAGGCATCGCAATTGTAGTCTTTCCGTCGTGGAAGTAGCTTTACAAATCCTCTTTGGAATTCCACCGTTGCTCCCTTTTTGCAATAACTTGCACCGTCCGTCGAAAGTAGTTTTAGAAGGCTCCCTCCTTGAAGTAGGGATTTCAAAAAAGGGGGTGTTTCAAAATCTTTTGCGGATAAGACTCATTAAAGCCATGGGAGGGGCTTAATGGCCTTGTAAAGACTCGCACAAACAGGGAATAGAAAGGTGTGGAATCCCTTATGAGGGCTTTTGAGTGGGAAAGGGAGGTGTCAAAAGATCCTCAACACTCTCTTTTCTTTTACGAGTGAGGGAAAAAAAAAAAACAAAGCTCCAAGGGTATTTTGCATGGGGAAAGAAAAGGGCTAAGGGGGCCCTTAGGGGGGATTTATAATCGCAGGGAGGTAAAGGACCCTTAAGGTCAAGCTTTTTGAGGGGGGAAAAAAACCCTAAGGAAGCCTTAAAGAGGAATTTTAAGGGTGGTTTGAAGATGCCACAAAGGAAGGGGAGCTAAGGAAGGTTTAAACACAGGGGGGGGGGGTGTAATAAGACCCTTAAGGTCTGAGTTCTTTTGGGGGGGAAAGGGGGCTTATAAAGCCCTTATAAGCCCCCTTAAAAGCTTCCCCCCAAGAAGCTTCTTTAGCTTTAGAACCACGTGGCAAGGGGGAAAGAAAAACCAACACCGATTGGCAGCGTTCTGATGGGGCTGGGGTGCTGTTTGCGACTGCAGAGACGATGGATTATGATGGCGTCTCCTCCTTCAGTAGCACCACGGCAGTCCTCCCCTCTCCCTCAAGCGACACAGGTGCAGTCCTCCTTGGCTTCTCCCTCCCTCAAAGCCTTCTCTCCCTCACTCATAGCCTCAGAACAGTGTCGTGGCGGCCCTACCTCCTTGTCCTCTCCTAGGCGGCAGAGCAGCCCCCCAGGGTTTAAATAGGGGAGGGGAGGGAATCCTTCCTCCCCTACGTGGCCGCGCCATGGCGATTAGTAGCTAGCGAGCTCCACTAAGGAGCTTTTTCATGCTTTATATTCCCCTCCCCCTCCAGCACGACAGTTGGCTGGGGAGGGGGATAAGGAAAAAAAATTTGCCATTATCCTAGTAATTTATCAAAATGCTATATTATTATCCCCACTACTTAAAAAGGGGGGTTCATGCGTGATTTGTAGTGTTCGGTATATTACATTTAATAACATGTATTCCATCACTAGACAAAATCTGTGCATTTGCTTCGATATAGAATATGACAATTTTGCGAGGGGAGTGGATCATCGTGGTTCAAGATATCCTAAATGAGACACATAAAACTCTCATAGGTGTGGTTATCTTGTGAAATGATCATCAAAATCCTTTTGTAGTCAGTATAGAGAGTCATTGACCCATTTCTTTTCTGAGACAAGAAATCCAATGAATGTCCAATGAGTCCTTGTGTAACTTCTATTTCAAGTTAGATAATAGAAAGGTCAGGAATCATAGTAGTGAACAATCTCTGACATGTAAGCGGTGTGCCTCTCCACATACCCTTGAGATAGTGGAATCTTTGTAAAAATTCTTATAAAGAGAAAATAATAGATAAGAAAATAACCTATTTTTATGCACAAATAAATAGAGAAAAATAACTAAAAATAGGATTTTTGCGTTATAAAAATCTAGAAAATTATGATTCATTGTTGTGGCTATATAACAAAGTTGAGGCATGAAGTTTGTCTTTAGTTCAGCTTTGTTTATGTGTCATAGTTCATGGGTTTTTCTGCTTTATGAAAAAAATACATACGAAATGAGGCATTATACCTATGCAATGCAGCACAACCTAAACATTAGAGGGAAAGGGTGAGGTGAAGAGATTAAGAGGGTTGAGAAGGTGTGAACCTTTGAAATATTTCATTATGAATTTCATTTAGAATTGTGACATTTCAGTTTAAGGGGCTAGTAGCACGAGAAATCGGTGCTAGTCTTCATACATCGAAGCATACATTTAGTGAAGATCATGAAAGGGCTGTTTTTGCACATCACAAAATGCTGATTTGATAAATATTGTTTGTGCACTAGGATCATATGCACTATGCATGACGTATGACATGATATCAGTTCTGGAATACATAGCAATTGTTTTCCTAGGATATGACTTATATGTGGAGTGAAAAGGAGCCTAACCTGTAAGTTAGTTGTATGGTTTCCTTGGGATTGTTTGGTGAGGATCTATATACTCTTGGATTGTACAGAACAAGAAAAGGGCAGAGTTTGTGCATTATGTTTTATATGTTAGGTAGTGCATCTTGGGGCCAATCCCCTTGATGTATGAGAGCTGCAGTGGAGCCACGATAGTCGGCGAGAGATGCTTCCCTATGTTTGTGCTACAAGGTATTATGCCTATATGTTATGGGAACTCCTTCTGAGGAGTAGGAGAAGGTAAAAATTGGACTATGTCCTCTTACAAATGTAAGATCGATATTAGGGTTTAGTGTAGTGTGAGCCTTAGACACTCTTGTCTACTGCGAGGCCATGTGGGGTGTCTTGTGTGTCTTCGAAGTTCGGCTAGTGCTAGAGAGCCAATGGTAGGCCCATTTTAGGTCTCGACACTAGCTCTTGTTTCACATCATTAAAAGCTACCTTACAAGGGTCACTCCATTCAAATAGACAACTAAAGAACAACGGATTCGTTAGTGGCAATGTTGTTTCTATTAGGGAATTTATGAACCTCCAATAGTACCCCACAGATGACATAAAGCTATCTACTTCTTTTAGTGTGTGCGATGGACTCATGGTGACTATGACCTTGATCTTTTCAGGGTCAGTTGCAATCCCTACTAAATTGACCACATGACCTAACAATAGCCCATAAGGCACCCCAAAGACACACTTCCATGGGTTAAGAGCTATGCAAAATTGTATGCACTGCTCAAAACACTTCCGTAGAATAATCAACTACGTTCTCTTATGGTGAATGCCCCCAGGTCATCAATAAATACTTTCAATTGCTCTAGGGAGATGTCGCCAAAGGTCTTTTCTATTGTTCATTGCCATGAACCAAGTGTATTACATAGAACAAATGCCATCACATGGTACACAAAGGTACCAAATAGAGTAATAAACATCATTTTCAGCTTATCTTCTTCTGCAATTGCCATCTGGTTATATCTCGCAAAGCATTCCATAAATGAATATATTTTCTTGCCTGCTAACTGGTCCAAAATATGATCAATAAAGGGCAACGGGTAGTAGTCCTTAAGTGTCTACTTATTCAGCTCTCTAAAGTCTACGCAATGCCAAATTTGATTATTTTTCTTCTTCTTGATAACAACAAGTGAACACATTCAGTGTGTTGAATAGGGAAGATCAAATCCGCTTTCCAAAACTTTTGTAGCTCCTTGGACAGCCCGTCCCTTAATTCAAAATGCATATGCCTTACTTTCTGATGTATGCACTGACTTCCTTCCTTGATAGGGATTGCATGAACAACTAGGCTAGGAGGAATGCCTCTAAGTTCGTCATAACTCCAAGTGAAGATATCACAAAACTCCTAAATCAGGGACATATAGTCCTCTCATTCTTCTAAATTGAGCATGAATCCTAATTTAATTGGCCACGAATCATTTGGCGTACCAACGTCTAGCTCAATAACGTCTGCATCTCTTATTTGATCTTGAGGCTCAATTTGTTGATTCAGAGTTATTTGATAGATGTCCTCTATAGTGGAGCCTTCTTTAGATTCATCACTTGATGGTGTCTCATTAGCAAATACATCTTCTAATGTCTCTAATGTTGTAGAGGATAGAGGAGCTCTCTCACTTTGAGGAGACTTAGGATAAGCATCAACTACTATGTGGCAAACACCTCTACCAAATATCAATCAACCACTGGGTATATCCACTTGACAATTTTCTTGCAAGATCAAGGGTCTACCTAGAAATACTTGATAGCTGGATGCCCTGCGAATCTAATCACCCTAAATTCTAGAAGGCATTCTACGTTTGCAATAGTAAGGTGGACCTTAGTGATGCAACCTTCAGCCTGCCGAAGACTATCGTCAGCCATTCTAAGAATCGTGGAGGCATCCTTTGAATTGCTAGACCCAGCCTCTCTATCAATTCTGAACTCCATATCTATGATAACATGATCCATTAGTATTCCATCAATGTTGGTTGCAACCCTTGGGCAATGCTTTTCAGCATGCTCAAACCAATCATCTCCTACTTGTGCTATACCCAAAGGTTCTACGATATACCTAGTATGTAGGATCTTTTTGAATTCCTTGCATACTCCTAGAGATAGCTTAATCAACTACAAGAGGTTCACATATGGTTTAACTTAACAAAGACATCTTGCCAAATCAAATTCGCGATAATTTGCTAGAGCTCTCTTATCTTGCCAGACCATTCTCTCTTTTGGTTGTTGAATTAGCTTTGGCACTTTCTTCTTAGCTTTTTCCTTCTTCCTTGGCAACTCTTTATCCTTCTTGTCATCAACTTTACTCCCTATGGGTCTTAAAGGTCCCCCTTCCATGTCAGGGTTAACGACTTGTGTTCCTTTATCGTCTTGCTTAGGGTTTCCATCGATAGGCTTTACATTGTCCTTGTCACCTTCTCTACCTTTTTGACCTCTTGTGATAGCTTGCAGACTAGAGGCTTTAGTCCTATTGACCTGCACAGCCTCAATAAGGCTAACTCCATTTCCACTCGATAGTAGCCTTGCCTCTTTGAAGGATTTGAAGGATTTTATTCGGCGCCTCATCCTCTCGATAGTAGCCTTGCCTCTTTGAAGGATTTGCTTCGGTGCTCCATCCTACTGGAGATTGTTTCCTTGCCCAGGATGGTTAACATGACTTGGCTATCTACTACCTTGTTGGAGAGACTTAAATACATTTATACAAAATCTTGGATAGTGAGGAACAATAATATCATATTATCTTTTGCCCAAATTTACTCTGTGTCACTCTATCACTTATTTTCTTAGCCCATCTCACACAATCAAATAGTCTCTCTCCCACTCCCCCTCTCTCTCTACATGAGTTGTTGCTTAAGGATTTAAAAATAATTGTGAAGAATAATAACATCACAGAGATTAAAAAATAAAGATACCTCCATTATCACTTGATTTCTTGTAGTATAGACTGATGAAGAGGGAGATTGCTTATAGTATAGTATTGAAGAGGGAGATTACTTGTAGTACTGTAGAGAGTGTTGTAGATGGAGATTATTTGATTTCAGTAAATGGCATCAAAACCACTTCTCAATGCTGCTTCAGAAGAATTTGTATGCAAGAAACCATATTCTAGAGGGAAAGAGAAAAGTACACAAAATTTGGGATAAAACTAGAGCTTTCATAGGGAAGGAAAAATATCCAAAAAATGGGCATATACTTATCCAAAAGAGATACAAATTTACAACGAAACACTTAAGTAAAAAATGTATCTTTGATTAAAAAATAATTTTAAAATATATTGTGTATCTCAACTTATACCATTTTTAAACTTTCAACCCTTTTAAGAAGCAAGAATGAAACTGATTGTAATATATTTTAATGTTGAAAAGTCATGAGGGTATTAAAGAGTAGTATGTCAATGATTGGCTTTGTTTTTGGAGAAAATAGATTTGTATTTTTTTAGTTATGAGGATTTTGAGAAATAGTGACCTTATCCTATAGTTTTGGGGATAAAATAAAAGGTAAATTCTGTTAAAAATACAAATACAAGATTTGCTAGATTGGCATGCACTATGTCTCATGTAGAGCTTGGTATCTCAATAATGAAGTGTAACATGCTTGCCTATCGGCTGTCTAAGCATATTTTTAGTGGTCCATCGAGAGACGAGTCTAAGTGACACCGCACGGCACTCCCATGGAATGCCATGAGGTTTGTCACCTAGGGTTTCTCGAGTCCGCCGCCTTGCAACAGAATGTTTGTAGCCAAACAACCCACTAGGATCAACCTGCAACTTGGGTTTCTAGTGGTCAAGGTCTCATGACAGCATTCTAGCGTCCGGGTCTTGGACATCCTACTTTACGTAGAGATACCCAAATCGAAACAGATCCATGCCACACTTGGTTCAAAGAGAATGGAAAATGAGAGGGATGCCTTGCTCAACCTCTGTGACTGTAGGGCATAGTCGCATCCCGGTCCCATAAAATGACATGAATCAGATTCTAACCTAACAATACTTAAAGGTCGTATGACTATAGGACCTTGTGAGAAGCCTCCCAGTTCTATGGGACCACATTGTTGTAGGACAGACCCGTCGAGGATTCCATCCACCCACTTCCCTTAAGAGCTTTAATTTTCTAATTAGGTCCTATCACATTTATGAGAGACATTTAAAATCATTTTCCTTGATTAAGCCTTTTAGGGAATGGGGTTCGTTTGTTCGGGTAACTTATAGCATTGACACGAAAACAGAGCAAGCAGTCCTTTTAACAAACAAGTTCCTTAACTTATCTTTGGGTTAATCTTTGTCTCCTACCCATACAAGAGAAGTTATATATCCCTTTTTCCTAGTAGAAGTACCTAGTCTAGAATAGGATCTTCCAACATCACAGACGTTGGGTCCATGACAGAGTCTTCAACTCCATTCTGAATTGGCAAGGGGTGTCCATAGCTCCACCTGACCCCAAGTGGCCTAGGAGTGAAACACAATTTCCATAGTTGGCCCTTTCACTACTCGACCTTTGGCCCATGAATCGAGTAGTGCCCTTTTTGGGTTGAAGCACGATGTGACCTTGGAGATGATCCACCCGCACAAAATATCGTTTCCTTAATTAATCCAGTTAAGAATAAAGCACAATCAAGGCAATAGCCTAATATCATATTTCAAGAAATCATTCCTTATTTCCATGGAAATTTGTCACACAGATCCTTGCCATGCATTTACCATCAAACACAAGCACTTGGAATAACCATCCAGACAACAATCCTTTGAATGTAAAAGAGTTTAGGACATTGTTTGATCAATCCAACGTATTTACAAACAATGCAAGAATAGATGTGAAACATTTCCATCACATATCTGCTCTCCCCCTTGGGACCAAAGAGTGATTCTGTGTAGAATTTACTTAACACTCCCTTCTTTCGGCTAAGATATATGTTAAGGTTTCAACATTGTACAAGACATAAATTCTATTAATCACTTGCATTGATCAATAACACAATCTTCTTTCCAACAAGTACAAAAGCATCGGTCTTTCCTTTGACTTAGGGATTCCTAATCCTTGAGCTCTTCATTTTCCCTGGAGTTGTTGTTTGCATCTAGCCCAACCCTGAATAGGATTGATAAGCATAGTAGCTATCAGACGACGGATCTCAAGGTGTCGTAGTTTTAATCTTAATTATTGTTGTTTGTACTAGCCATGCACAACTTCAAGATCCCAATGAACTAACAATTTGTGATATTAGCAAGAACTTGGACAAAGCCTAGAGTTTTCTAAGATGAATTTCCTTTGAGCTAGGTCACTTATCATGCCATCCGTCAAGTGTGTAAGCTATGACATACCTTCAATGTGGTGAAAAATGTATCTATTATTTAAAAGTAAAGGAGAGTTGATGATACCTTGGAATCTTATATGTTGTTTATGATATGTACGAATTTAGCGCATAATATCTAGATGCAATCTACTTCTCTTGATACCCGCGCTTTGCAAACTCCATTTTTCGAATGTATGAGATGAAACCTATCCCTTTCTATGACCTATTCTCATGCCGAAACTGATGTACCTCATGCGGAAATCAAAACATGCTTCTTATTAATTTGAAAATTCATTACTTATGACTGGTATGGCAGTTGGATTGGCAGTGATGCCCTCACCCAAGGGTTTGTTGCTCGTTGAAGGATGGCCATCTATGTGTGACATTTTCCGCTTGGGGGCCATCCTTGGTCTTCTCCTCTTTTAGACACAACTTGCACAAGACTTCAATGCCTTTCTTTGATTAGCGGGGGAAAATTGGAGAAAAGGGTATAAGCTTGCAGGTGGAGGACAATCTCACCGAATAGGATATAAGTTTGCAGGCAACGGGGAAAGAAAGGACGCGTGTGGACATCCTCTCCGAAGGGGAAGGGGAAAATAACCTTCTTAGAAGGTTCTTTCTCTCTTTCTCTCTGTCACACACACACACTCTGTCTCTCTCTCCCTCTCTCTCTCCCACCCTCTCTCTCCCTCTTTCTCTCTATCACACACACACACACACACTCTCTCTCTCTCTCTCTCTCTCTCTCTCTCTCTCTCTCTCTCTCTCTCTCTCTCTCTCTCTCTCTCTCTCTCTCTCTCTCTCTCTCTCTCTCTCTCTCTCTCTCTCTCTCTCTCTCTCTCGGGAGCAAAGGGAAGGTGGAAGGAGGTGGTACCTCTCTTTTTCTTCTTTATTTACGATTTTGGGGGGGGCGGTGTTATAAGGGGGAGAGGTGGGTATTATTGGGCTTCTCTCCACCTCCACCTGGGCAGCCAGGAATGCCTTGCCGCCATGCAGTTAGCATTGGGGGGAACAAGGAGATAGTGGGGGGGAAGAGGTAGCACACGTGTGCTCCTCCCCCCCCCCCATCGACTTCATCAGTATCATCATCTTTGCCTTATATGTCATATCCACCACTCATGGTGATCTGTGCCATCTCCATCAGTATCTTCTTTCCCACGTCGTCATCATCAATCGCACTGTCTTCTTCCTCTTTTCCCCTACCACTTGTCAGTGATGACAAGGGGGAGATGTGATAAATTTTTTTCCTTTTTCTTTAATTAAAAGGGGGGGATATTCATATGCAAGGGGATATTACATGAAGTGATAGCATACCTTAATGTTCTTTATTTTTGCATGGAAGATTAGATTCTTAACCAACTGAATAGCACATATAGAATTAAAACGCAGTGTAGGAGTCATAAGCATATCAAGATATGTAACCATAGGGCCTTTTTGCAAGCCTTAGTGGCTTCAATGCAACTCAACCTCAGTAGTAGTAGACAAGGCCCTGCATTTCTAGCCTTAGATATTTAAGAGATAGTACCTGTTACATAGGTAAATATATATCAAGAGGTGGAGGCTTTCTATTGTTTGCATATCTTGTATAATTTGAGGTAATGTAACCCATAACCTCTTATCCTTTGGCTGCCATAGAAAATTTACATATCTATTGTACCTTTTCATGTATCTCATGATATCCTTCACAATGTCCTAATGTCACTTGCCAGGTGGAGCCATATAGTGTACCAAAATTTCCACTGTAAATGCCATGTCAAGATGAATGGCTATCATAGAATATATCACACTGTCCATTGCAAATGTATACAAAACCTTGGCCATCTCAGCCCTCTCGTCATTTGATTGTGAAAAAATTGGCTTGACTAATCTTCACATGAGAAGGTAAAGAATAACCAATAGGCTTACCATCCTACATATGGAATTACTCAAATACTTTGTATATGTACTCCTTTTGGGACAAGTAGATAAGTTCCGTAGAGCAATTGCACATAATATACATACCAAGTACTCACCAAGTATGTGTGAGGCATGCTCCATATCCTTCATATAAAATCTCTTATTAAGCTGAGTCTTCAAAGCATCTAGCTTAATATAAGCACTCCTACATATAAGCATATGATCAAAAAAACACATCAAGATAATAAGGCTACCATAATGACACTTCTTCATGTATAAACATGGATCCATATTACTATGAAAATATCCATGTGAATGCATAAAAGCATCAAACTTATGGTATCACTCCCTAGATGCTTTCTTAAGGCCATAAAGACTCCTTTTTGATTTGCACACTAGGTGTTCCATGCCTTTCTTTGCAAATCCCTTAAGCTGCTACATAACAATCTCATCATGTAGATGCCCATGTAAGAAAGACATCTTTATATCCATTTAATAAATTTCCAAATCCAACACTGAGCAACCAAGGCCAAGACAATCATCTTGACTATAGGAGAAAAGACTTCATCGAAGTTAATAACATGCTCTTATTGAAAATTTTTTGAATCAATCTAGCCTTATATGTTGGCTTAGGGTGACTAGGGGTACTCTTCAACTTGTACACCCACTTACATGGCAATACACATTTTCTATCAGGAAAGAAAATTAAGTTCCATGTATCAATATTTTATAGAGAATCAAACTAAGACATCATACATTAGGGAAGTTTTGAGGTCTCGAAAATGCCTTTTAGGATGTGGAGAGAGAGTGCTCTAGACCAATAAGAGCAAAGCCTCTGTAACGAAACTTCTATTTTAAAAAAATTAAAAATCATTTTACAAAAATATATAAATATAATAATATTACGAATTTGTATTTTTATTATGTATTTTTAGTCTCTTATATTCGTGATTATGACATCTTTTGCATTAATGGCATAGAGTCTTGGCTACTTTTATTTAATGATGTTTCTAGATTAATGATAATGACTGATGTAATCGAAATTCAAATTGGTAAAAAGCATGGCACTCAATTTTTTTCCTCCTTTCTTTTATTCCTTTATTGTTTTTCCCTCCGTCATGGTAGCCTAGTCCTCTCTCTCTCTCTCTCTCTCTCTCTCTCTCTCTCTCTCTCTCTCTCTCTCTCTCTCTCTCTCTCTCTCTCTCTCTCTCTCTGTGTGCATGTCTCTCTCTCTTCTACCATGGATACAGAAATTCGACCTTCAACAAGGCGTCCAAGCTCCCAAATCACATCCATATCAGTGTTTAACTCATTCCAAACAGATGGAAGATGGATTCCTACTATCATTAGCAAAGGTAGTTGGATCACCATGCAACAAGCAAAACGTGGAAAAAAGCAAAGACATGAGAGCTCATTTATCTTTGCTTGGAAGGGCAGAATCCGAGATTTTAAGCTCGGAGCAAATAAGAATAGCATCAAAGAGGTACTAGTGCAACATGTGTTCATGCATAGAGAGCTATGTTTGAAACATGGATCTTCAAAGCTTGCAATGCATAGACCAAATTGTAAGAATTTGATTCTTAAAGTTTTTCCTTTCTTAAACATGGTTTAGGTTTTTCCATTATAATATTTGTTTGTCTTGTAGATGTCTATCCCTCTAATCTTGAGGAATGGCAACCAGTGGAATCTATTATTGATGTTATTGATGTTATACATGGTTCAATTGGAGAAGAAATATATAGAGGCAGAAAGAAGACAGAGCTTGCAGGGAATGGAATATTCTTTTATGACCATTATGTTGAGATATCGAGCTCCACTCGTGATACACCAGGGTGAGCGTTGTGTATTTATGTCACCGACTTGTCAGTTGCAGACGGGTTGGTACACCACCCATGAATAATAGCTACATGATACCTATCCTTATCTACTCTAGTTCGTGGCTCAGTTAGTATGCCACCTTAGTTAGTTGAGTTTGGTTTGAGACCCATATATAGGGTTCTTCTATTTCTTTGTACTTGAGTTCTTTTTGGCTTCCACAACTAAGAAGAGGAAAACTGTTTTCAGCCTCCACCCTTGTGTGTATTCCCCCATTGTGCAAGCAAGAAAGCTTCAAGTGAGACTCCTTCCTTCTCTCCCACAATCTTGACATGGTATCAGAGCCTTGTTCGTGGTAAGGAGCTCAAGAAAGCAAGCCAAGCTCGCGGTGTTATGGTAAGAGGAGCAGTGTTGCTTTCATTTTCTGTTTTGGGAGCAGATCTCTACAGGTAGCACAGCCGGAAAGTGCAGGAGTGCATTGTCTCAGGTTGAGACGCCCTTCGCGGTGAAGCAAGAGGGCAGTATATGCTGCGGGAAAGGGCTTTAGTCCTTGGTGACCTTGTTTTTTTTATGAGGCCATTTCGAGGCCTATTTTGGAGGCGGAAGTTTTCTGCACGCACTCAGGAAAAGGCCCAGTTTTATGCTGTGCGACCACTGTTCTGCAGGTCGGTGAAAAGTTACTGTAGAAATTGCATTGTATGCCTGTGCGCAGAGACATTGGGAGTTACAGAATCATCCATGTTGCCTGTTGATGCAAAATCGTCACTAGGAAGTGACTGTGTGGTCAAATACTACTTTCGTCAGTTTTGCAGATATGCCCTTGTGAGGCTGAAGCTGTGTTCTTTGCAGTGACAGAATTTTTTGCAGTGTTCTGTAATGGCGTCTGATTCTCTTTCACAGATTGTCACTGAAAAGCTTGACAAGAACAACTTCCAAGCATGGAAGTTTAGAATGATAAATTTCCTTATGGGAAAAGGATATTGGGAATTTGTTGCAGGAAATGAAGAAGAACCAGTTCTTCCTGATGTTCCCAATCAACAGCAAATGCAGGCATTCAAAACATGGCATGAGAGAGCCAGGAAAGTTGTGTATTGGCTGTCTATCAATATTTCAGACTCTATGATTGTGCATATTCAGGATGCAAGTATGCCAAAGGAGGCATGGGATACTTTCTCAAAAATGTATAGCACAAATACGCAAGCCAGGAAAATGCAGCTCAAGCAAGAGTTGCATAATGTGCAAAGAGAAAGTATGAGCATCAACGACTACCACATGAAGGTGAAGAAGATTGCAGATGCACTTGCTTCCATTGGGTCGCCAGTGGAAGATGATGATTTAGTTTCCGTGACCTTGAATGGTCTAGGAAAGGATTATGCACAGTTCCGAACATCCATTTCCGTCCGTGAAAGATTTCCTGATTTTGAGGAGTTGATTGCTCTTCTAATTTCTGAGGAGCAGAGAAATGGTGGTGCATCTTCTTCAGGAGGAACTTCAAAAGAAGCTGTCTTCTACTCAAATGCTGGAAGAGGTAGAGGCAGAGGTAGAGGAGGCCGATTTGGAGACCGTGGCAGAAATTAGAATATGCAGCAAACTCAAGAAAACCAGTCCTATGGAGGAGGACGTGGTAACTCTAGAGGTAGGGGGAGCCAAAGAGGTCGTGGTGGATGGCAAAGAGGCCAAAATGCAAACAGTAATGTTGAATGCTACTACTGTGGTAAAATGGGTCATATGGGTAAAGACTGCTATAAAAATCAGAATGACATCATGAATGGAAAACTGCAACAAGGGAATTATGCATCTTCTAGTAGACAGGGTGATGACAGAAATGAGCACTTGTTTATGGTGCAGCACATGAACAATTCTGTGACAAGTGCAGAAGAAAGCAATGATGTATGGTATGTTGACTCAGGTGCATCAAACCACATGACAGGTCATGCAGAAAGGATGGAGGATGCAAGAAAAATGGAAAAACCAGGATTTGTGGAGACTGGTGATGATACTGCACATCCTATTGTGCAGATTGGAAAAATTCCTTTGTCTATGCAGGATGGGAAAAAGAAATACTTGTCCGATGTATTTCATGTCCCGAATATCACCAAGAATCTGGTTTCAGTTGGTCAAATGGTTGAGCAGGGCTTGCAGGTCAGATTTAATCCTCATGGATGCTTTGTTGAGGATATGAAAAATAAAGGTCGCTTGATAGCAAAAGGAAAGAAGAAGGGCAGAATGTTTACGTTGGATGCAGACATGTCTGAATTGAGTGCAGCAATGTTTGCACATGGGACCGGTGTAGTTGCAGATATTGATATCTGGCATAAACGCATTGGTCATGTTAATGTACAGCGACTTAAATCAATGCAAGCCCAAAATATTGTTGCAGGATTGCCCAAATTCAAGGTTGCAGAAATGCATAAGGTATGTGAAGCCTGTCAGTTTGGAAAACAGGCAAGGAAACCATTTCCTAGACATGTTCAAGAGAGTAAGAAGCCATTGGAATTAATCCACTCTGATGTGTGGACTACTAAAGCTGCATCTCTTGGAGGCTGTCATTATTTTGTCAGTTTTATTGATGACTATAGCAAAAAAGTTTGGGTGTATTTTATGAAAAAGAAAAGTGAAGTTTTTGGGCATTTCAAAACTCTTAAAGCTATGGTTGAAAAAGAAACAGGCCTGCAAATAAAATGCCTAAGGTCAGATGGAGGGGGAGAGTACCTCTCAAATGAGTTTGCAAGGTTCCTGCAGGAGCATGGCATAAAGCAGCAATATTCATGCAGTCATACCCCACAACAAAATGGAGTTGCAGAAAGAAAAAACAGGCATATTGGAGAGGTATCTCGTGCCATGCTCAACGAAAAAGACTTGCCAGATTTTTATTGGGCTGAAGCAGTTGCTACAGCAGTCTACATAATGAATAGGACTCCCACTGTAGCAATACATGGAATGACTCCAGAGGAGAGGTATACTGGTCGGAAACCAGATATTTCTCATTTGAAAATTTTTGGTTGCATTGCCTATGTACATGTGCCAGTTGAGTTGAGATCCAAGTTGGATCCAAAAGCTGAGAAGTGCATCTTTATTGGTTACTCTCTGCAGCAAAAAGGTTATAGATGTTATAACCCTTCTACTCGTAAGTTTACAGTGAGCAGAGATGTTGTTTTTGATGAGATGAGTAGCTGGTATAAACCAGTAAATGTGATTGATGATGTAGATGCACAAAATGGTAATGCTGCACAGAATTCACAGCAGCAGTCACAAAATATTAGTGGACCTGGAGCGTCCTCTAGCAGTGGTTCACATTCTTCGCCATGGACAGGCAGATTGAGATCAGGAGAATCTTCTCAAAGTAATGCAGATAGTGGTATGCAGGTATCACGAAAAGGAAAAGAGAAGGTTGATCAGCCTATGTTTGATGTGAATGCAGGTCACTCTTATGTGGATGGTGAATCCAGTGGCTCAGAACTGAGCATTGATGATGAGTTGGGTATTCCTTCTATTGTTACACCTGGAGTAAGGAAGACCAGGGATGTTTTGAGAGCACCTGGGAGTGAACCTACTTTGCGCAGGTCTACGAGAGCTAGGTATCCTGTGGATAGGCTGAAATATGATGGATTTACAGCCATTCACTATGCATGTATGGTCAAAGTGATACAGGAACCAGAACCCACTTCTTTTGAGCAAGCCATGGGAAAAGAAAAATGGGAGAAAGCCATGGATGAAGAAATGGATGCCTTGGAAGCAAATGCTACATGGGAATTGGTACCTTTGCCTAAAGGTAAAAATGCAATTGGCTGTAAGTGGGTTTATAAGGTGAAGCACAATGCAGATGTTTCTGTGAACAGATACAAGGCAAGATTAGTAGTCAAGGGGTATGCACAAACATATGGCATTGACTATGAAGAAACATTCAGTCCGGTTGCAAGGATGGCAACCGTAAGAGCAGTCATTGTTATGGCTGCATCAAAGGGATGGTCTTTACATCAGATGGATGTAAAGAATGCCTTCTTGCATGGTGATTTGCAAGAAGAGGTCTATATGGAGCAGCCACCAGGTTATGTGCATGCTGTTCATCCTGAGTTTGTTTGCAGGTTGAAGAAAGCCTTGTATGGATTGAAGCAAGCACCTAGAGCATGGTCTGACAAGATAGGACAGTATCTTGTCACTATTGGATTTCAGATTTCCAAGGCAGATTTCTCACTTTATGTTAGAAAAACAGAGAAAGGTATTATGCTGCTTGTCATTTATGTTGACGATTTGATTATGACAGGTGACAGTGATGAAGATATCCTTCATGTGAAAATGCTATTGAAGCAAAAGTTTGAGATAAAGGATTTGGGAGAGCTGCGTTATTTCTTGGGCATTGAGGTGATTAGATCACCAAGTGGGATACAGCTCTTGCAGAGGCAGTATGGATTGGACATGCTGTCCAAATATGGGATGACAGGCTGTAAGCCTATTTCAGTTCCTTTGGAGCAGAATGTGAAGCTGAGCACAGATGCAGGTGAGCTTCTAGAAGACCCTACTATGTATAGACGCATAGTAGGAAGTTTGATTTATATGACTATTACCAAGCCAGATTTGAGCTATGATGTTGGATTGGTAAGTCAGTTTATGCAGGCTCCAAGGAAACCACATTTGGATGCGCCTAGACGCATACTCAGGTATGTGAAGTCCACATTGCAGTATGGACTATTTTATGAGACTGGGGTTCAGATACAGTTGCATGGATACACTGATGTTGATTGGGCTGGTAGTATTTCTGATAGACGATCTACCAGTGGATATGTGTTCTCTTTTGGGAGTGCTGCAGTCACTTGGAGCAGCAAGAAACAGCCTACAGTTGCCTTGTCGAGCACAGAGGCTAAGTACAGGGGTGCAGCAATGGCTGCATGTGAGGTAGCTTGGTTGCATAAGCTACTCTATGATATGCATCAGTCTACAGATGGGCCAGTTGTCATTTATTGTGACAACATGAGTAGTATACACTTGGCAAATAACCCAGTCTATCATGCTAGAACAAAGCACATTGAGGTGCATTATCACTATGTGCGAGAGAGGGTTTTACTAGGTCTTATTGATCTAGTTTATGTCAGCACAGAGGATCAGGTAGCTGACATATTCACGAAGGCATTGGGTGCAGAGAAGCTGCGCAAGTTTAGAGACCTGCTTGGTGTGAAAGAATTGGGATTGAGCTCGAGGGGGAGTGTTGAGATATCGAGCTCCACTCGTGATACGCCAGGGTGACCGTTGTGTATTTATGTCACCGACTTGTCAGTTGCAGATGCGGTTGGTACACCACCCATGAATAATAGCTACATGATAGCTATCCTTATCTACTCTAGTTCGTGGCTCAGTTAGTATGCCACCTTAGTTAGTTGAGTTTGGTTTGAGACCCATATATAGGGTTCTTCTATTTCTTTGTACTTGAGTTCTTTTTGGCTTCCAAACTAAGAAGAGGAAAACTGTTTTCAGCCTCCACCCTTGTGTGTATTCCCCCATTGTGCAAGCAAGAAAGCTTCAAGTGAGACTCCTTCCTTCTCTCCCACAATCTTGACACATTCTTATGTTATTCCTATGTGGCGTTGCCAATGGGGATCAATAAAACTCCTTCCTTTGCCAGATTTTTCAAGCTTTGAGTGGCCTTTGCCAAGTCCAGCTACTAGTGAGGGATATAGATGTAAGATATTTTCTGAGATCCAAAAAGCACTAAAATCTAATATCTCAAGTAGGCTAAGCAAAGTTACTTTATTTATGTCTATTAATATATTTATTGATTTCTTCTCTAATATGGAGATAAGAATAACAAAAACCATGCTTTCAGTGAAGAGACTAACATATGATCATATCATACAATTTGTTGATGAAGGATGGGATACAAGGACAGAAGGAAAAATTATATGTAAGATAGATCAAGACTCTATAGCTTGCAAATATATGATTGCTACTCAAAATTTTATCCTTAGCTTTTACTATAGTCGATGGCATTTTGTTGGTAGTAGTCTAGTTGCTTTAGACCAAAATCTTAATTATTTCAGCAAAGATCCTATAGTGGATCTTGATATTTGGTTCAACGAGGATATCATTGCAATCTTAAAGATTAGAAAATCATGTACGCTACATCAAGTGAGGATGGATTTACAAAATGAAGACATTGAACTACCATGCTCCTTTGTATTCCAACTTGACAAGAAACGAGTAAGTTTTCACATCATATTATATCTACTTAGATGTATATCAAGATCTCACTTTCTAACTAACAAACATTTGTAATTTATTTTTTGCAGATATTGAAAAGGAGAGAAAATAATATACACTGCAAGGACATTCAAGAAAATATATCTTTACTATCAATATAAAATATATGTATAAATTTTGTAGCAGATGTCTATCTGCCATCTCTATGAGATATACAAGGTCTGAAGGGCAAATTTCTATATATGAAGGCTTACAAGGCGATATGGCAAAGCTATTTCTTTTTTGGAGAACTATCCTTTCTAGGAGTCCTTTTGCCTTTCTTTGATGTCTTGGATATAGAAGGTGTTGAAGTTGTGGCTTCGCCTTCCGTGGTTATAGGCACCGCATCTCCTTCATGGTACAAATCCCCACCAATCTTTGTTGTTGGTTGTATACAATTGACCATTATATACTTCAAGAGCTTTGCTCTGATGTACCAAACATGCTTAGATGTATAGCAATCCTTCAAAAACTGTCACACATTTATAGAAAAAAGAATTTTAGTTCATTATTGTTCTTACAATAGACTATATTTTTATCATCAATGGACTATTTGCAATTAATATCTATCTTAAAGTTTAGCATCTTTCATATTACCTTTACATGTTTATCATCATTAAGATAAACAAAGTTAACCATTCTTCTAGCATTTGCAATCACCCTCCAGCCACAAGAATGGCTATCATCCTGATGGGGACACTGCAACCACCAACACAAAGTAAAACTATAAAGAGGACGGATGGTAGTTCATAGAATAAACTCATGTTTCAATTATTTTAATGAATAACTTACCGCAACTTGTCTATATTGCATTGTTGCAAGCAAATCAGACGGCATAGGGGGCCTTTTCTCTAGCTCTTCAATTAATCTTTTGGCACCTCTATATATAAAATATGTTGAAATTTAGAGTACTTACAAAAAAAAGAATTGAAATATTAAGGAGCCCTTGGATAATATAACTTACAATTTAGCATTTCCATGGCTTCCTTTCATAGAGTTGATTAAAAAACATTGCTTATCCACAAGGTCTATTGCAATCAAGCTCCAATGAGAACTAAAAGCAATCATATCTCAACAAATTAGTAGGATAAAATCTCAAAAACTCTAATAGAATATTGAATCACTTACTTTTCATTATATGGAATTATAAGGAGCTCCAAAGTATCGAAGTCAATCAGATTGAGCCAGTGCTCAATAAAACTTGTATCAAGCTCGTTTCTCATAAAGAATGAGATAGATGGATCAAGAACCTCAATTTTTTGTTGTATATCCAAAGGAAAATCATGCATTATACACCTAGAAAAGGCATAGAAATAGTGAGTATAAACAAGAAAAATCTTATTGTTAAAAAAATATCAAAAAGTATAAGTAATTATGGATGGATATACCTTAGGCCAACAAGAATAATACTGTCAATTACTTCTCTTCTTTTATCCTTAAGAATCTGAACACATACAGCATCAAAGGAGATAACCTCAGTTCTTTTGCCTAAGTCACCAGGTAAGAAACAAAACACACTGAATCCTTTTGGATTAGCTGCTTCAAGAAGGGTGGCTAGCTCATTTTCAAAGGACTCTAGTTGCTCTGTTTCCCTTTCTTCAACCCTTTGCCTCCTATACTCTCTCCATTTATCTGCATGTTCCTCTTTAGCTTTCTCCTCTTTTTCATGTTGCCTTGTATCCCTCTCATGGGTGACATCCTCAACCCTGAGACCAGAATCATCTTTCTTTCTCCTAGCTGGGGGCACATTAAGGATATTAAATGTCTTCACATCAGTGAGGGGAATTGGCTCAAGGACCTTTGAAAATCTATATCTTAGCCTCCTAAGAATTACCATGTCCTTGTCCATGAGTGTGAGCCTATGAGCATGAGCAGCACAAATATAGGCATCTTGAAAAAACTCAACTAAAAAATCCTCTGTGGCTTCTTGTATACAATTAAGAGCTGTTCTTGTCCATCTGAAACTATCCAAACTATATTTTTCACAAATTTCCCTGACAAGCCTCTGAAAAGACAACTTTGGAATTACATTGTCAAGAGCCTTTAGTGCCTTCCTAATCTCCCTTAGGCACCTGACATTTTGAGAAAACTTTCTCTTTGGCTTTGATTTTCTAGAGAGCTTTTGAGGCTTTGAAGACTGATGAATCTTTGATGTTAAATCCCTAGGATCAATCTTCTCCCTTCTTGTTGTTGCCTTAGTCCTAGCCATCTTCCAAAAAAAGACATGTTACTTCTTCTCCAGCATGTCCAGCGAAACGCGAGTTTCAGACAAGAGCTATCCATGCTGCATGTCGTTTTCGCGTTTCAGCTGAATTTTTCTCGAGCGTGTCTAGTGAAACGCGAGTGTCAAGCAAGGTGCCTCCTTGCAGCTACTTCTTTTCGCGTTTCACCGGACTTGTTGTCCATTGTGTCCAGTGAAACGCGAATTCAAGACATGAGGCCTCCTTGAAGCACGTTCTTTTCGCGTTTCACCGGACAACTCCTGAATAGCAAAAAAATTGACAAAACCAAGAAAAAAGAGCATTGATCTAAGGAAAGCTTTTAAAATTACATAAAATATCCACAGAATTAGGGAAGAAGTTTGAAGATTTCCTTAAATCTCCACAACATTAAGGAATGCTCCCACTGTGGAAAAAATTCTTTTGTAGTGCTAATAAGCTCATTATAACATAATTAAGGATTAAGGAAAAGTATCAAAAGAATGCATTGAATGGAGCCTGTTATTGAAAAGCAAGACGCAGAAGACCATACCTTCTTTTTAGCTTGTTCTTCACAATCTTAGCCTAATGACGAGAATATGCTCGAAGGTTTCCTTTGTTGGGGAAGCAGTGAAATGCTTGGAGATTGGAAGGAACACCAAAGCTAAAGACAGAGTAGCAGTGTTTTCTGCTACTCTGGAAATGCGTTGAAAGGCGAAGGCGGTGAATTTGCATGGACTTAACATTCTTGGCAAAGTGCTAATAACACACGTGTGACATATTCTCGCTTACCGAAATTTGTTTATCTTGGAAAAGTGTTATGTAACACACGTGTGACGTATTTTCGAAAAAAGAGGTGTGCACGTCTTCTGAGGAGTTTGATACGATGTGTTAAGTGAGACACGTGTGCACGTATTCTGAGGCATTTCGTGCATGCAAAAGTATTGGAAATTTCATCCAAATTTGCGGTCCCGTTTATTTTTCCATCATTACACAAACTTTTTCGTTGGAACTATCACCAGTGACCACATCTTGCCCTTGGCATGTAGATCAGGCTCCATCTCTCTCTCTCTCTCTCTCTCTCTCTCTCTCTCTCTCTCTCTCTCTCTCTCTCTCTCTCTCTCTCTCTCTCTCTCTCTCTCTCTCTCGATCGGGGTGCATTGAAGAGGCACAAATCCATCCAAAAATGGGGTGCAAAACAAAAAATTCCCCCTCCTCCTGTCAGGCAAGAATTTGCATGTTTTTTTCATTCACATTTTATTATTTATTAAATGTCCACTTTAAAAAAACCAACTTTTATACTGCTTCACGATGGTTTTCGGCCTGTTTGGAGGAACAAATGGACTCCAAATTGCAATCGGATTGGACGGTTGGATCCATGATGTTAGAGTCTATAAAGCTTGGTCCTCTTGTGCACTTTTTGGCTCTTGAATCAAATAGTTGCTTTAGAGTGCTAAAACTTGTGGGATTAAATGGGGGTTCAGATTGACAAACGGAGACTTGCGTTGGATTCCGCGTATCGAAATCCACTTAGAAAAACTCTAGCTTTTGAACATCCGCCACCGTTCAATTTTGCATGAAAATTTGGTCCTTGACGCCTCTCCTGGCCACTTTTCTACTCCAAGAATGGGATCAAGCACTTCAAAAATAGGTCCCAAAATCCAGCTCTCAACCACCTAGTACGCCACACCATCAGCACATCGCTAAGATCAAAGCTAAGGCCCATGAACCACAATTCAAGTGCGTGCCTAAACATCAAGGGCTGCCAGTTAGGAGCCTACAATCATGATCTCTCACACCTAGGAACTCATGCTCGAAATCTAGGAGGCAACAAAGCAAGCATAGACATCAAGCCATGATGGGTCTCAAAAACCTTATTGCAAGCACAAGGCTATTATGAGGGCAATGCCTAGATATGGGTGCCTAAAACCAAGCATGCCAATGGCTCTACTCAAACGCCAGCCTCAAGCCCCCAACTATACAAAGCCACACGACACGTCATGCACTAAAACTGCAAAAATCTCAATCTATGAGGCCCTTGGAGCCCAACACCATTGACCCTATAGCACCTCAATGAATCTATCGATCAAAACTGTAGCTTGCTGACTCCAAATCAACTCAATCCAGTACTATTAGTGCTACTCAAGCCTCATAAACATCTAGAAGCACAAAGTCAAAATCCCAAACCAAGCTTAGCGCACAAGAGGCCAACAAACCGCATACCCTCTGGAGTAACCGTAACCACAGACATCAGCCACCACCACCACTGAGCTATCAAGTCCAATCAAACCCCAGCCCCCAACATGCCCTAAACCTTCTTATGAATGGAAATCGGTCCTTGCCTTGTCATGAATCCCATCTGCATAGTGAGGATAGTGGAGAAGCTGGAAAGCTATAAAAGCATGTACTTGGTTCACTTTTTAATGTGATACTATTGTACTTTGTACTTAGAATCTGTAACTCTATCCACTCAAGATTGTGTTTGTGAATCCAAGCTAAAATCTATCTTGGAACCTAATTCACTTGAGTGAAAGTTTGTGTCTAGTCATCAATCTTCTTCATGTATCTTGCTTATGAGTTCAAGCCTCCATAGCTAAACTGTGTTCAAGATCCATGTTTGTCAACAAGGAACACTTTGCGACTTAAGGCATTAGTGACCACATTTTTCTTGCCATGTCTATATCTGATTTCAAATTCATACTCTTGTAGCACCTCGATCTAGCGGCATTGCCTCATGTTGAGGCAACTTGGGAGAAGATCCATTTGAGGCTCTTGTGGACCGTGACCAAGGAGAATTTGTTGCCGAGCAAGTAGTGCCCCCATAGTTTGAGGGCATGAATGATAGCCAACAATTCCAAGTCATGAATAGCATAATTTTTCTCATGGGTTTTTAACTTCCTTGAGGAATATGTCACGGGATGACCCTCTTGCATTAGTACATAGCCTAGTGCAAGTGAGCTAGCATGTGTAACAATTTCAAACTCCTTGCTCAAGTCTAGGAGCTTCAAAATTGGTGTTGTCACTAAGCTATGTTTGAGTTGGTTGAAGCTCGCTTGTTCAGTGGTCCACACTATGGCAACATGCTTCTTTAGTAGATCTGTGAGGGGTGCCGCAACTAAGGCATAATCTTTGATTAAGATTCTATACCATCCTGCTAGATGAAGAAAACTATGTACTTCCTTAATAGTGGTTGGTGGGGGACCATTCTTGTACATCTTTAACCTTTGCAGGATCCACAGAGATTCCCTCTTCTAATATAATGAAGCCTAGATACTCAATCTGTCGTTTGAGGAAGGCACACTTCTTCTTTTTGGCATGAAGCTTGTGCGTCCTCATGATTTCAAGGACAATGCGAAGTTGAGGTTCATGGTCTTCTTCTTCCTTGGAGTAGACTAGGGTGTCATCAAAGAAAAAAAGTACAAACTCATCAAGGTATGGTCTAAAGATATCCTACATTAGCCTATTGAATGAAGTAGGAGCATTGGTTAATCCAAAGGATGTTATTGTGAACTCAAAATGACCATATCTGGTGTTGAAAGTTGTCTTTGGAATATTCTCATCCTTGATGCGGATTCGGTAATACCTTGACCTTAAGTCAATTTTTGAGAAGATTTTTGCCCCTTGCAGGTGATTGAGTAGCTCATCTATTCTTGGAATAGGATATTTATTATTGATGGTTGCTTGATTCATCCCTCTGTAGTTGAGAAGTGTTCCTCAAAAAGCGTTTCATCATTCTTCTTCTGAAACAACACAAGATCTCCCCATGGTGAACTACTACGCTAAATGAACTTGTGATCTAAAAGTTGTTTGAGATGCTCCTTTAACTTGATAGCTTCAGGAATAGACATTTTCTAAGGTCTTCTTGCAACTAGAGTGGTGCCTGGTACGAGTTTGATCTCATGGTCAATCTCCCTTGGGGGCGGTAGCTCCAGCAAGTCTTTGGGGAACAAATCTGCATACTCCTTCAGCCATGAAGGTTCTTCTTCAGACTCCTTGCTTTGCTCTAGCTTATTCAGCTTGATCAAGTAGATGGGTAAACCCTTTTGCATTCTCTTAACTATCCATGATGCCTTTGTTAATTGGATTTTGGGTTTACCAGCCTCCTCTTGAGTCGTGACTAGTTCCCCTTTAGAACTTCAGAAGGAAATTTGGCCCCTTCCACAGTTAATGTGGGCATCATTGGATATTAACCAATCAGTGCCAAGCAAACATTCATGAGCCCCTAAGTTCATTACTCTGAATTTTACAATTGTTGGCTTTCTACCAAGTAGGAATCTCATTTTGGCAGTTTATCTAGTACAAGCGATTTCACAACCATTTGCTAATTCCACAAGTAAAGTGGGTGCAACTATTGTGGTTATTCCTAGCTTTCTTATACATGCAAGAGAAATAAAAGAATGTGTACTTCCATAGTCACTCAAGGTTTTGAAATTCTTTCCTTGGTAGTGTGAAGAGGTTTGAATCACCAAGAATTGGCGATTCGATCCCTTTTTATGGAGAGCGGCACTGACACCTTTTCAATCTATGCTTCCATAGTTGGTTCTTCCTCTTCATTTACTTCCTTGATGGTGATATTGGAAGTCCTTCCCCCCCCCCATTGTTGCTTGACCCAAACCATGCACAGGTCTGATTTTCCCACAAAATCATCCTTAGCGATGGTCCTCACCAAGTTTAGGACACTCTTTTGAAGTGCCCAGGTTCCTTGTAGTAGAAGCATCATAGGTTTTGGTCATTACTTTTTGTAGGAACAAAGTCACTGACTGCATTTTCCCTTGGTTTCTTCCCTTGTCCTTGACCTTGTCCTTGTACTCTTTTAAATTGGGATTTTGTCATTCCCTGGTTCTGAAAGACCAAGATCTATTATTCTTAGATTTGGGCTGAACTTCTTGCAATGGGACGTGCTCTTATCAATGCATCTTGTAAATTTGTAGGACTCATAGATTCCAATCGGGTATTCATTGGTGGATCTAACCCATCGCAAAATTTGGAAACGTGTTGGGATATGCTCATAGTCGAGGCATACTTTAGCAAGGAGACAAATTTTGAGTAGTATGTCTCCAGAGATAGACCAAACTGCTTTAACTTAAAGAAGTCGTTTATCTTATGAGTCATGTATGCAGGTGGCATATATCTCCCTTGCACTACCTCTTTCAGTTCATCCCAAGTTATCAATCTTTCAGCTACTTCTTGGTCCTTGCATTACTGCTTCCACTAGAGCCTAGCTTTGCCAGTTAGATTGAGCTTGGCAATCATAGCCTGGTTTGCAGGTGTTGTTTCTGCTACACTAAAGTAATCCTCCATGGATTTAATCCATATTTTAGCATCAGCTTCAACCATCTTTCATTTCCCATCAAATTCTAGTGGTTTGATTTGTTTGAGAAGAAACTTCTTCTCTTGTGCCTCTACCAAGCTTGGTGCTGGGACATGATCTTGATTCCGCGTTTGGGGTTGTGTCTGATTTGATTACAATTTTTGCTTTAAGATTGCATTTACACCTCTCTTTAAAACTTGTGTCAATGCACCAATTTTGATTAAATCACACATACTTCAACACTATGCAACAAGTCTGGTAATCATAAAATTCTCATTTATTCAAAAGAGGTATAAGCCTCAAGTACAATTATTCGGGAATAGATAGAGATAGGCTGGATAACTATTCAAAATATATATCAACACCAGGAGAGCAATTCCTTATTGGATTCTTCTACAGGGACAGAGTAGTAATATGGATTTGGGGAATGGATTCTCAAGAAGCGATAAGTCATGGGAAGTTCAGGAAATCAGCCATGACATACATTTTGCCCCATTACTTTAATTCTATCTATCGGCAAGACTTTGAACACCTCTTCATAGATGTAGCGAGTTTGTTCTACTTGCCAGCACCTGATGTGCAGGATCGAGTTCACACGTGCCTCATCGAAGATGAATAACTTGATAAGCTTCAAGTCCTCCAACCATTTTAGCCTCTTTAGATTGTTTTGAAGATAAGCAAACCAGTTAGCATCTATGTAGCAATAACCTACACTCCAAGTCCAACGCCTTTCCACAAATAGCGCTGAAGGGTTGTAGAGGTGATCCAAGATCCCCATCATGTCAGTTCTTTGACGATAGCTTGAGGAGCTCATAGTAGTCCCGAACATGATATGAAATATGAGGAATCTACTCCACACCTCATAGGTCTAGACGCAACAACAATCCTCACGTGAGTAATTTAAAAAAATGTTTTCTAGTGAAAATTCACTCTACCTGATTTACTCTTATATTGCTTGCCATTTATGTAGGGGGCTTAGCTAATAATTTGATGCATTTAGTGTAGGGCATGAGTGGTCCATCCCCTTGGTCTAGTTTTGTGCTTCAATAGGGTTTATATGGGGATCAAATGTGTGCTTTTAGTAGTAAGCTGTAAATGATGTGCTTTATGGTTAATTCTGTTAGGCCAATAGGGCCATTTTTTTGTAGTGAAATGTTATATTTTGTTAGGCCAAGAGGCCCATGTGTCTATTTGGTGTGTGTGTCTTTGACGGTTCTTTATTTTAATGTTGTACTAGATAAGTTTGAAGTATCTGGAGGCCCACCAATTGCTGTGTGGAAGCTTTTTATAGCTAGTCTAGCTGATATCATTCATTTTTAAGTTATTTTTCCTTAAGTAGAATGTGCTATGTGTACTTTGGAAATTTTCATTTCTTGTGTCAAGCACCAACAATCAATGCATGAAGTCCCAAGATTAGGTTAGGCATGTGTGGGGAGGTTTGAGTAGTTGTCCGCCTCTTACGAAGGCATTGTTAGGCGTGTAGATAGCTATTTTAGAGGGTAATCCTAAAAACCCTATCCTAGTAGCCTGTTAGGGAGTTGGTTCTAGGAATCTCTATTAGTTTTAAGGCAACTAAGAAAGCCTTTCAAATAAAAGAGATACATACATACATACATATATAATATAGAGAAGTGTGTAAAAAGGGATTCTTACCCCTGCAATAAGAAAAAATAAAGAAAGAAAATTTTCAAATAGTTTTGATATTCATCGTCTTGTGGAGCCTTGGTAGGTTCCTCGGGACGAGTCAGGACCCAAGACAGATGTGTTGTCTTCCTAGGGTTGGCATTTTGTTAAAAAGAAAATAAGAATGTTTGGAGTGAAAATAAAGTAAGCTAAAATAAAAAGAAAAATTGTATCACCTCATGAGAGCTTGATAGGTTCTTGGATACTGAGACTGAACCTAAGACTAATGCCATGTTTTCCTTGCATCACAAAACACTCAGCTCCTTTCTTTTTTTGCATCTGAATATAAGGTGATAAAGAATAGAATTAATGAAAAAATATATACATGAGACATGCTATAAGAGTACTCACCTAGCAGGAGTTCTTGGTTTGTTGGTTGTCCTAGGTCAGGTAGATAGATCAAGACACCACTTAGGATGCCTTCTTTGATAGTTCTTTTAGTCAGTCTATGTTGGACCACTTGGTTCGTAACTAGCTTTTAACTTCTTTGTCATATTATGCTTGGCCTATCCCTCGTGGAGTCATTCCTTGATTTTGATAAGGAGTAGGGTGAGAGTTGTGTTGTGTTATGATGTGTATTTCATTTGAAGCAACTTGATGCTCTTTAGGTTTTATGTGTATACAAATGAGTTCATGGGTTCAACAAGTTAAGTCACCCTATCTTATGGTTGGAAATGAGAGTTGATTTTAAGATGGAATATAAAGCAAAAAAGTGGCTCAAGAGCTATAAAAGTCGTGATTTTGGTGAAAAATGTGTAGATCACAGATCAAGGAGATGAAGTTTTCCTAGTTGGATTTCGACGCCATGAATCCAACCCAAGTGGCCATTTGTTGATTGAAGTCCATTTGACCCCCTATTTAATGGCCAAAAGGTTTGATGTTATAAAGCAACTACTTGATCTAGAAGGCGAAAAGCAAGTGAAAAAAGCCAGGGTAATAGTTTTCAATTCCAGTCATCTAGTCGGATTACAAAGCCAAGGCCGTTTGCCCCTTTGTTTGTGCCAAAACCTCTTGTCGACAATGTGAATGCAAAGGAGATGATTTAGATAATTTGCTAATTAATATTTAATGAAAATTAATAAGGCAACGAACTAAAAAACTCAACGAGATGGGGGGGACGCATTTTTCGATGCACCCCTTCATGGCTCCAAAAATGTGATTTTTCGCCCAATCAAATCAAGAGGAACAACATTGGCCATGGATTCTGACAATTCTTTGCCACACACAAATTGTTGCAACAAGCATGAGAAATGATGTATTTTATTGAAAGTTTATATTTTAATCTTTCTCTCTCCCATTTTTCTGTTGCTATAAGTGTTGTTTGTATAGATTGAGAGGATGAGGGAGAATGGGTGTCAGATCATAGCAAGATGCAAGGAATGGAGTAAGGAAGTGCAAAGGTGGTCATCGGGAGTGGCTATGTGATGGCATCAAAGGCTTCATTTTTTTGAAATATGATGTGTCATGTATGCGAGACTTAGTGTAAGTGCCGATTTATTACATATTATGTCATATTACTTGTGTCTATTATGAAAATTGGTTAAAAATACTTGAGTTATGTTTGAAAATGACTAAAATCATAAAAAAACTCAATCACTTTCTATCATTTATATAAAAAAGATTAAAACACAAAATCTAAGATGCAAGATTTAATGTGAAAATGGAAATTTTATTAGATTTTGAGGGTTCAATGTTGTTCACATAATATAATAATTGATATACTGATAGATATTAGTCATATAAATTAGAAATTTAGGAAATTTTAGTAATTTATGTTTAAATAAATAAATAAACTTTGAAAATAGTCTTTTTGAAGGAAAAATAGGAGAAATTTAGTTCTATTATGCTAAAAAGTATAAAAATTTATGAGTGTATATGTGAGGATAGGGCATGAGGATTTATCTCATCCTACCTCCACTTATGTGTGAAAAGTGTGTATTTACTACTTATTCATACAAAAATCATGATAAAATCCTTTTACACCTGTTCACGAAAATAAAACCTAAGCAATAGGGAAAAAATGGTTGAAAAGAGATAAGAGTTGAATAAGTTCTGATTTCATTTCGTATTATGGCATTTAGGCTTTGGTTAATTTAAGTCTGAAGAGGAATAGTAGCGTGGATTAGCCCCGTACTATTCCTTTGCAATGCAGCATAATTTTAGAGAAAAGAAATCATGAAAAGATTGTTTTCGCATAACACTTGGCTAATTTATAGTTAAAATTGTTTGAACATAATAAGTCATACACATTGCATTTGCATTTAAATATGGTATCAAAAGGAAAACTCCAAGATGCATAGCACCTCTATGCCTAGTTGTAACCAATGCTAAGTATGTAATCTTTGGGGAAGACATTATGTGAGGCTGAAATATTCTTGGATCATCATATGCATCATGAGAGGATTTTGTCATGTTTGCTCTTTATGTTTGAGATGACGTATTTTGGGGCCAATCCCTGGGGTATAGGAGAGTCATAGGAGTCACATCAATCAGTTTGGTGGTGTGCTCTATCTGTGTGTATATCGAGGTGTTAGTCATCTATATGTATGGGATACTCCCTTTTCTTGGAGTCTGGATGGGTAGTATGTTGGACTATAGTTTGGAACTCATGTCTACAAATGCATTCTTTAGATAAATCATTTCGTAGCATCCGGATGCTCCTATAGCCACAAGGTCATGGAGTTTGTTTGGAGATTGTAGGAGCCCCAACTAGAACCTTAAAGCCAGTGTGTCTGGCCCATTTTTTGTCCCAACACTATCACCTTTGCACATGGTCTCATCATAGTAAGAGACTCACCAGCATCTACTACCATACCATAGTCCATGGAGGTTGCAATACAATCAAGTTGACATCTATCTCTAGTAGACCATCACAAAACAAGCTGTGGGGCATGTACATCCTATCCAACATCATGATCATGGACCACTAGAATATTGTATGTAGGTTGTCTAGTTGGCTATATGGTAACAAGAGGCTCCTCCTAAAATATCACTATGCATACCTCAACTACCTACTCAAGCTACTTATGCATCTTCTCATAGAAAACAACATCATGGCTATGGATGACCTTTCTAACTTGCAAATCCCATATGCAATAGCCCATCTCACATATATTCCCATTACCAAGAAAGATGCATTTCACCAATTTAGGATCTAGCTTATTGTATTTGTCCTTGGGAACATGGAAAAAAGCCTCACATCCAAAGGCATGCAAATGAGCATATGATCGAGGTTTTCTATACCATACCTTCTCTGCAACAACCTAACAGCCACTAGTAGTATAAGGGGATCTATTTGTTTATGAAGTGTACAGCAATAGTAACTACCTTAGTCCAAAAATGTTATGATAAGCCTGCCTAGCTAAGCATATTACAAAGACTCTCTTGAATTGTTCTGTTCATGCGCTCTGTAATACCATTCTAGGATGGGGTATAAGGGGCGGTCAATTGACGCTTAATACCCCACTTATTTCACAAAATTTCCCAAACACTTTAGAGAAATATTCACCCCAATTATCTGATCTTAGACATTTCAATCTATATCCGAACGGATTCTCAACAAGAGCAGGTCAATGCTGAAAAGTAGGCAATACATCTTATTTTTGCTTTATGTCATATGCCCAAACCTTATGCAAATAATCATCAATAAATATCACATAGTACTTTGCACCACCTAGTGATTGACAGGGCATGGGGCCACATACATTAGAATGAACAAGAGCGACAGGCTCACCCAAGCGTATAATGCTAGACTTCTTGTGAGAACTATGTGTCTACCTAACTGCCATAAAGACAATGATCACGTAATTAAAATATTTGTAATCAAGGGGTGGAAGATACTGCAAACGACAAAGCATTTGCATTCCTTTTAGGAACATGTGCCCAAGGTGACTATGCCATAAAGATACATGTGGTATGTCAACCATAGCTGAAACATGTGTTAGAAATCAAGCTCCACCCGTATCTCTTTATGTCTGTGTGACTAGCAATAAGTCAGGATGACCTAACCATAGTTAGATGATGGTTAGTGAAATCTAGTGTAATACCCTCTCTTTCAGTTAGTAGTCTAAGTAAATGGAATAACGAAGAAGAACATGAAGATGAGCCGATGCTCATGGGTTATGCTCCACTCTCTGTCTCTCCCTCTCTTCCAATATGGTATCAAAACCATGCTAGGTGGGATCTCCGGAGTAGGAGGCAGTGAAGAAGACTTGAAGAAAGTGAAGATACACAGTTCTTTCAAGATAGGCAAGCTACCATTGTTTCTTGAAAGGTATGCATTGAGGCATTGAGTTTGCCATTGCTCAAGCATTGTTTGTGGCTTGTGTCTAGGAGTGCACCAAGGCTCCATTGATCATTTATGAGTTGTCAATGGACACCATGTGCTACTAATCTACTGCAAATACACCCTGTCTAGATGCGTGAATTGCACGTGTTGCAGGTTGAACTTCATTGATTGCCAAGACCTCACATAAAGTGTCCATTAAGTGGTTAAATGATGGCACATACCGTTTGAAAGGTGCTTGAAGACTGTTGTATGTAGATGCTTTGGAGAGGTCTTAGTTATGAGCTGAGACAATGTACAGATATGAAATTAAGTCTAAAATGTTGTATACTTGAATGGACAACATGTACTTTGTCATGATTGACACACAGGAACTCTTGGACATGCTAAGAAAGCATCATTGAAGCATGATAGGTATATGCAAGAAGGACATATGCACTTATTCTTGTGCCTTGGAGCTAAAATTTGGAGGTCAAAACACTCAGATCTAGAAGCATTTACTTGGCTAGAAAACTATCATGAATATGACAGCAAGCATTATTTACACTTGAAGCATTACATAACATTGCTTGGTTCATGTCAAATGTATGACTTGGGATATGTCTACTGAATGTTTGGAGGACTAAGACAAGCATTAAATACTACTAAAAAATGAAGTCTCAAAATTTTTAAAAAATGCATTTAAAGTGTTTTGGCTGGACAAGCAGAGAATGTAGTCCATGACCTTGCTCCTTGAAGACAGAGTGACCCTGACACACTGAAGCAAATGTATGAAGTGATTTGAAGACATTTTGGAGTTGAATAATTTTTTTTTTGCTGAGTATTTGTTGATTGCAACTTGCAAGCAAGATATTTGACACTCATACTTGATGTCTATGCATTGATATGTGCCCGAATGATCATATATGGAACCCTACATGTACTAGTAGATGTATGTGAGCCTTTGGGATATGTATGACATGCACACACCTTGGTTTTGGCTATAAGCAGGTGCTAGTAATTTACAGCCTACAAAATTCAAACTGTATGTATGTACTCTAATAGTAAGGTTACATGAGACAGAGCTAAAGCAACTACATGGTCTGTGTATTGACTGTTGTACCTATGAGTTATGCTACATGGTGTAGATGGTTTTGAGATGTTGATGGGCTGAAATACCCTAGTTTTAAGAGTGAATTTTTTGCAAAAAACTATCATAAATAGTCAAGGACTGCAGTTGGTCAGTGAGACTTGTTGGCTTGCAAGTAGTCAGTAGACATTGTCTATTGCAACATGGCAAATGCACAAGGCACTGACAACATTACCCAGATAGTTGGTGAGAAGTTGGATAACAAGAATTTAGCCTTGTGGAAATTCAAAATGAAGAAATTTTTGGTTGGAAGAGGATATTGGGATCTATGCACTGATGATTAAGGTGAACCTGAATTGCCTGAATGGCCAACACATGATCAGAGAAGAGCTCATAAACAGTGGTGGACAGAGAGAGCATGCAAACTACTACATTGGTTTTCCTTATGTATATCTAATGCTATGGAAATACAGATCACTAGATGTGATTCCCTAAAGGATGCTTGAGACATACTCATAAAGAACTATGGAAATGTAACACATGCGCGAAAGATTCAGCTGAAACAACAATTTAACAATATGTATGGGAATGGTAAAAGCATTCAAGCTTACATGATGGAGATTAAAACCTTAGTGAACCAACTTGCCACTATTGGATCACAAGAATTTGAGGATGATATGATTGCAGTCACTTTGAATGGACTTAGCAAGGAATATAAAGAATTTTATGCATCTATTTTTGCTACATGCAAACCCCCTGACTGGGATGAGTTGCTTGCTTTGGTGTTGCATGAGAAAGTAAAGCTTGGATTGAACACATATTCTAGTACATCTCAAAGCAGAGACACTATTCTTTATTCTAGCCACCAGCGTGGCAGAGGCGGCAAAAGTCATGGCTCATTTTTAGGTTGAGGAGACACTCAAAATACCTATGGATAGCAGCAGCAGAGCAATTGGCATGGCACAAATACACAGGGCAAGGGGAGATCACCCCAAGGCAGAGATGGTGGATCCTGGCAATCAAATGATCATTATTGTGGCAAATATGGGCACATTTCAAAGGATTGTCATAAGAAGCAGGCATATATTAAGGCTAAGGGCAGACAACATGGGAACTATGCTTTTTTTAGCGGTGCTCATGATGAGTAGGGTGACAGGTTGTTTGCCATGCAGCATGTGTCCAAGAATGCACCTAGGCAGAATAGAGATGAGAGATGGTACATTGGCTCTAGGGCTTCTAACCATATGACACCCCATGGAGAGTGGTTTGATGAGTTGGTTACAGGTTCACATGGTTATGTTTGTACTAGAGATGACACCCATCATGACATTCAGCACACAAGAGTTGTTATGTTGATAATGCCTGATGGCAAGAAAAAGAGCCTACATGATGTCTTGCATGTACCGTCAATAACTAAGAATCTCTTGTTAGTGGGATAGATGGTAGAAAAAAATCTGCAGGTTAGATTCAATAAAGATGGATGCTTTATTGAAGAATACGGTAATTGCTGCAAATTAATTGCTCAAGGCAAAAGGGATGGCAGGACGTTTACATTGGATGCAACCATTCCAAAACTTAAGGCAATCATGTTTGCACATGATGAGGGTGCTATATGGGATGTTGAGATTTGGCATAAGAGGATTGGCCATGTTAATGTTCAAAAGCTGAAATCTATGCAGTAGAAAGAGGTGGTACTAAGATTTCCCAAATTCAAGTATAATGACTTTGGCCATGTATGTCCTGCATGTCAATTTGGAAAGCAGGCACCATTTCCATTTATGAGACATGTGAAGAATATCTTGAGACCCTTGTAGTTGATACACTTTGATGTCTGGGGTCCATCTCATAATGCTTCGTTTGGAGGTGCTTGTTACTATGTATCTTTCATTAATGTTTTCAAGAGGTACACTTCGCTGTACATATTGAAACATAAAGATGAAATGCTTGATGCATTCAGAGATTTCAAGAAGCATGCTGAAAATGAGTTGGGTTGCTATATTTCTTGCCTTAGGTTAGATGAAGGTGGAGAATATGTCTCATAAGAGTTTGACAGATATCTTGCAAAGTATGGGATCAGAAGACAGTTTACTTGCAGCTATACACTATAGCAAAATGGTGTAGCGGAGAGGAAAAATAGGGTATTGATGGAGTCAGCTAGAGCTATCCTGAATGAAAAGTGTTTGCCTAATGCTTACTGGGTTGAAGCAGTGGCGACTACTGTATATGTATTAAATAGAACCCCTACAACAAAGATTCATGATGTAACCCCTTTTGAGAGGTTGTATGGTTATAATCCTGACATTAGGCACTTAAAAGTCTTTGGCTGCATTGCATACATGCATATTTTGGATGAAAAGAGGAAGAAATTGAATCCTAAGGCTGTCAAGAGCATGTTTTTGGGTTATGCATAGGATAGGAAGGCCTATAAATGTTATGTGTCATCTACTCATGAGACGTTGATAAGTAGAGATGTTGTCTTTGATGAACTGGCCTCTTGGCATGGGAATCCAATTGTAATGCCTTTTGATGGATTAGCCAACACAAGTAATGCTGAAAACATCCCTGCAATTAGTACATCTATGAGTGGTCCGACAGGTGATGCTTCATCTACAGTGAGTCCTTAGTTAGAAAGGGTTGCGGAATTGCACTCCTACATCCACTGACATGAACATGTCAATGAGGGGGAGATTGGGTAAGGGAAAAGAAAATATGTTTGAGGATGTAACATGTCCACTTACTACAGGCTATAAGTCGTCTAGCAATGATAGCTTGGACAATGAGTTGGGGATTCCTTCCGTTATGACCCCTAGTGGAAGGCAGAATTGATATGTACTGCCTCAAAGTGAGCCACAGCTAAGGAGGTCAAAAAGGGTCAGAACACCAGTTGACAAACTTACATACACTAGATATTCAACCTGTCATTATGCCTATATGACTAAGGTGACTGGTTTCAAAGAACCCACTAAGTTTGATGAGGCAATTGCAAATGAGAATTGGTGTGCTACCACGGACAAAGAGTATTCAACTTTGGCTGAAAATGGAACGTGGAATTTCATTCACTTGCCTGAAGGAAAAGTCCCCATTGGCTACAAATGGGTGTACAAGGTTAAATGCAAGTCGGATGGGTCATTGGAACGCTATAAGGCCAAGCTGGTCACAAAAGGGTATGCACATCAATATGGCCTTGACTATGAGGAGACTCTCAATCCTATAGCTAAAATGGCAATAGCCAGAACAATCATTGCATTGGCAACAGCTAAAGGCTGGAAGCTATGGAAAATGGATATAAAAAATGCCTTTCTGAATGTGACTTACAAGAAGAAGTTTATATGGAGCAACCTAAAGGCTATGTGCATCCAGATTTTCCAACACATGTATGCAAGTTGAAAAATGCATTATATGGGCTAAAACATGCACCTAGATCTTGGAATGCTTGAATTAGCAATTATTTATAGTAGCATGGATTTAGATTGGGTGATGCAGATCACAGTTTATTTGTGAAGAAGAGAGATCATGGCTATGTGCTTTTGGTTGTCTATGTCGATGATTTAATCATTATTGGAGATTATGAGAGTGGGATTGCTGAAATAAAGTCATTGTTATAGGCTTAATTCAAAGTCAAAGATCTTGGTGAGCTAAAATATTTTTTGGGGATTGAGGTAGTTTCTATGCCTCAAGGCATATGGGTATTAGAGAAGCAATATGCTTATGACATGTTACATAAGTATGGTATGGCGAAACGCAAGGCTATGGATACACCCCTAGACCAAAATGTCCAACTACAGATTGATGTTGGCACTAAGATAGAGAATGTTACCATGTATAGACAGATGGTGGGCAACTTGATCTACCTGTGACTATTACTCGACTTGACTTGAGCTATGTTGTGGGACTGATCAATCAATTCATGTAGAAGCCTCGCAAACCGCACTTGGATGCAATCAGGAGAATCATGAGATATGTAAAGGGTACGATAGATTATGGATTGTTTTATGCATATCGAAAACACCCTGAATTGACAAGGTAAACTGACGCTGATAGGGATGGTTGTGCCTATGATATGAGGTCAACCAATGGATATGCATTTGGATTGGGCAACAGCATGATTAGTTGGCAAAGTAAAAAATAGCCTACAGTTGCATTGTCTAGTATAGAAGCTAAGTACACTGGCATGGCCTTAGTAGCCTATGAAGCTATTTGGTTGCTGAAGTTACTAAATGACTTGGGGATACACTTGGGCCAAAAAGTGAAGCTACATTTTGATAATATGAGTAGGGTGATGCTTGTAAGTAATCCTATCTACCATGCAATATCTGAACATATTGAAGTACATTACCATTTCATCAGAGAGATGGTACTAGCCGAGCAAATTTTCTTGATGCATGTGAGGACTGAAGATTAGTAGTGGATATCTTTACCAAATCACTTGGTAAAGAAAAGTTCATCTATCTTAGGCAGCTACTTGGAGTATTATAGATGGTTTGAGCTTGAGGGGGAGTATTAGAAATCAAGCTCCACCCATATCTCTTTATGTCTGTGTGACAGACCGACACCAGCAGCAGCTGGATACAGCTATACATGTGTGTGACATTAATAAGTCGGTGTGACAGGCCGACACCAGCTGGATACAGTTGTACATGTGTATGACATTAATAAGTCAAGACCTAACCATACTTAGATGGTGGTTATTGAAACCTAGTGTAATACTCTCTCTTTCAGTTAGTAGTCTAAGTAAATGGAATAACGAAGAAGAACATGAAGATGAGCTAATGCTCATGGGTTATGCTCCACTCTCTACCTCTCTCTCTCTCTTCCAATAACATGATCAATAGATCTAATACAAGCAAGGGATAAAGGGTATCATCCTTGTTGGAACCTCAAGCAAAGATAAGATTCCTATGAGTAATCTTCCTTGCAGAATCACCAAAAGATACATGGTACCTTGAATCATCCAACTGTCCAACCAGCAGAGAGAGTAGCTTTTGGTCAAAGCTAGAACATATCATACATCATGTTTAAAAAAAAGTGTTTCTTAAAGCAAGCTATAGTCTAACATCACTAATGCCAATAATATCCAATGCCAAGTCATTTTCTAGTCTCACACAACATGTCATGTTGTAATAGGAATGAAACGAATACTTATGTAGGGTAACATGAAAAGAAGCCCTCAAATCAAGTAGCCAACATTGAGAAAAAGTGGATGAGACATCAACCAACTAATTAGCATCAAGAGAAGAAGCTTCCAAGATGTAATCATTATTAGACTGAGGCTCCAAGCTATTTATCTCCTCAATTTGTATGCTAGATATACTAGGGACAATGCTACAATCATTATATTTATCCTACACTTTTCCCTTACGTTTCTCCTTGCACTCATCATTGCGCATCTTATGGCACTATGGCCTAATATGACAGCGCTTCCCATAATAATGACATATAAAAGAGGCCTTATGACCATAGTACTTACTATGATACTCAATATAAACATATGCTCGAGCAATGATGTTGGTGTATCACCCAGTTCATTGGGTCTCTTAGCCAATTTTTCCACACAAAAAAATTTTGTTGGACCATCTTATCTACCATCTTCATGAGATATTATTTGACTAGCTTGAGCTTCAAATGCACTAGATCTTCATGTCAAGAAGAACAAGTCTTGTGAGTCATTGGATTCATTGTGCTCTCTATGCTAGAGTTTGTGTCCCCTTGTGGTATTGCACTGGAATCTTTCTCCTTAGCTAAAGTGACAGGTTTAATCATAGTTGAAGGCTATGTAATTGTTTGGGTTCCACACTGTATTTGGAAGTAGTAACTATACATTCAATGGATTAAGCAATCTTGATATTCAAAAATGAGTACTTCATCATATCTTTGGAATGATTATAAGTAGACTTGGTTTCAGAATTTGTAGTTTTTCCTTTCGCAACACTATTGGAGGGAGGCCTTTGATCATTTGATCTTTTCTTTTCTATCCCTTGTGGGTCATTTTTCTTTGTTTAAGCAACTACATCAGGCTACTACATGTTTCTAGATTTTCAATTTTTACTTAAATTACAAAGGTATTTTAGTTTTAGGAGACTTCCAATGTTTGGATGCCTTGGCTAGATACTTATCAACATTTGAAGGTTTTATCACATCAATCTTTAAACTATCTCTACCATTAGCATCATAGCGTTGTGGCTACTTTGTGTCCTCCATTGGAGCCATTGGTATTTGTGTTCTCAAATGCTATAGATATTTATGGGGGAGTAGCAACTATATCAAGTTGTGCTTTCATGATTAAAGGCTCATGTGTCTTTTCTTGATTGACAATATGTTACCTTTTAGTCTCATGCACCAATTTCTCAATCTCCACTATGTTTGGTTGGGTCTTTTCATTCATCTTCATCCTAGATCTAGACCTACATTTGGATCTCTTTTTCTTTCTTTCATTTTGATGCATGTGGTTTAGGCGACCAGATCCAACAATTTTCCACATAAAACCCCTTAGGCATGTGATAATTCTTTGGGAATCCATCATAGTTTTTTGCTAACTCTCAATTGACACTTTCTATTATATGATTTGAATCTTATTGTCCTTCTAGATGAAGTTATTTTTCTGATAGCTTTAAAAGCTATTGCATTATTCCCAATAGCTTTGTTCTTTCCTTTTACTTTAGGAGAATTCTTACTATGAGTGGTTCTCGATTCTATGATTATGCCTTGAACAATTCCTTTAGAAGTCTCTATAAATCCTCACTAAGGCCTTTTTTTTACTTTAAGATAGGCTTCTTGCCCTTTCCTATAGAAGAGACAGGGTTGGCTTTTCTAAAAACAGTGATATCTTGATGCTTGCAAGCTCCTATATACATTGTGCTTTATAATTCACTTCACATTCAGTTGTGCACTTGAAAGGTCTTACAAGTAGAACTTTCTATTTCATATCTTCTTGATTTGGAAGAATGTAGAATATAATAGGTATGTTTCTATTTTCAATATCATAATAATTTGGCACCTACCAAGCAAAGAATATGGTGGTCCTTTGTATGGCTTCACATCTATATTTATTGGGATGAGATCAGCTATCCATGTCAAGATTGTGGGAGAGAAGGAAGGAGTCTCACTTGTAGCTTTCTTGCTTGCACAATGGGGGAATACACACAGAGGTGGAGGCTGAAAACAGTTTTCCTCTTCTTAGTTGTGTAAGCCAAAAAGAACTCAAGTACAAAGAAATAGAAGAACCCTATATATGGGTCTCAAACCAAACTCAACTAACTAAGGTGGCATACTAGCTGAGCCACGAACTAGAGTAGATAAGGATAGCTATCATGTAGCGATTATTCATGGGTGGTGTACCAACCGCATCTGCAACTGATACGTCTGTGACATAAACGCACAACCGTCACCCTGGCATATCACGAGTGGAGCTCGATATCTCAACACTCCCCCTCGAGCTCAATCCCAATTCTTGCACACCAAGCAGGTCTCTGAACTTGCACAGCTTTTCTGTGCCCAATGCCTTCGTGAATATGTCAGCTACCTGATCCTCTGTGCTGATATAAACTAGATCAATAAGACCTAGTAAAACCCTCTCCCGCACATAGTGATAATGCACCTCAATGTGCTTTGTTCTAGCATGATAGATTGGGTTATTTACCAAGTGTATACTACTCATGGTGTCACAATAAATGACAACTGGCCCATCTGTAGGCTGATGCATATCATAAAGTAGCTTATGCAACCAAGCTACCTCACATGCAGCCATTGTTGCACCCCTGTATACTCAGCCTCTGTGCTCGACAAGGCAACTGTAGGCTGTTTCTTGCTGCTCCAAGTGACTGCAGCACTCCCAAAAGAGAACACATATCCACTGGTAGATCGTCTATCAGAAATACTACCAGCCCAATCAGCATCAGTGTATCCATGCAGCTGTTATCTGAATCCCAGTCTCATAAAATAGTCCATACTGCACTGTGGACTTCACATACCTGAGTATGCGTCTAGCCGCATCCAAATGCGATTTCCTTGGAGCTTGCATAAACTGACTTACCAATCCAACAACATAGCTCAAATCTGGCCTGGTAATAGTCATATAAATCAAGCTTCCTACTATGCGTCTGTACATAGTAGGGTCTTCTAGAAGCTCACCTGCATCTGTGCTCAGCTTCACATTCTGCTCCAAAGGAACTGAAATAGGCTTACAGCCTGTCATCCCATATTTGGACAGCATGTCCAATCCATACTGCCTTTGCAAGAGTTGTATCCCACTTGGTGATCTAATCACCTCAATGCCCAAGAAATAACGCAGCTCTCCCAAATCCTTCATCTCAAACTTCTGCTTCAATAGCATTTTCACATGAAGGATATCTTCATCACTGTCACCTGTCATAATCAAATCATCAACATAAATGACAAGTAGCATAATACCTTTCTCTGTTTTTCTCACATAAAGTGAGAAATCTGCCTTGGAAATCTGAAATCCAATAGTGACAAGATACTGTCCTATCTTGTCAAACCATCCTCTAGGTGCTTGCTTCAAGCCATACAAGGCTTTCTTCAACCTGCAAACAAACTCAGGATAAACAACATGCACATAACCTGGTGGCTGCTCCATAGACCTCTTCTTGCAAATCACCATGCAAGAAGGCATTCTTTACATCCATCTGATGTAAAGACCATCCCTTTGATGCAGCCATAGCAATGAATGCTCTTACAGTTGCCATCCTTGCAACCGGACTGAATGCTTCTTCATAGTCAATGCCATATGTTTGTGCATACCCCTTGACTACTAATCTTGCCTTGTATCTATTCACAGAACCATCTGCATTGTGCTTCACCTTATAAACCCACTTACAGCCAATTGCATTTTTACCTTTAGGCAAAGGTACCAATTCCCATGTAGCATTTGCTTCCAAGGCATCCATTTCTTCATCCATGGCTTTCTCCCATTTTTCTTTTCCCATGGCTTCCTCAAAAGAAGTGGGTTCTGATTCCTGTATCACTTTAACCATATATGCATAATGAATGGCTGTAAATCCATCATATTTCAGCCTATCCATAGGATACCTAGCTCTGGTAGACCTGTGCAAAGTAGATTCACTCCCAGGTGCTCTCAAAACATCCCTGGTCTTCCTTACTCCAGGTGTAACAATAGAAGGAATACCCACCAACTCATCATCAATGCTCTGTTCTGAGCCACTGGATTCACCATCCACATAAGAGTGACCTGCATTCACATCAAACATGGGTTGATCAACCTTCTCTTTTCCTTTTCGTGATACCTGCATACCACTATCTGCATTTCTTTGAGAAGATTCTCCTGATCTCAATCTGCCTGTCCATGGCGAAGAATGTGAACCACTGCTAGAGGACGCTCCAGGTCCACTAATATTTTGTGACTGCTGCTGTGAATTCTGTGCAGCATTACCATTTTGTGCATCTACATCATCAATCACATTTACTGGTTTATACCAGCTACTCATCTAATCAAAAACAACATCTTTGCTCACTATAAACTTACGAGTAGAAGGGTTATAGCATCTATACCCTTTTTGCTGCAGAGAGTAACCAATAAAGATGCACTTCTCAGCTTTTGGATCCAACTTGGATCTCAACTCATCTGGCACATGTACATAGGCAATGCAACCAAAAATTTTCAAAATATATGGTTTCCTACCAGTATACCTCTTCTCTGGAGTCATTCCATGTATTGCTGCAATGGGAGTCCTGTTCATTATGTAGACTGCTGTAGCAACTGCTTCAGCCCAATAAAAGTCTGGCAAGTCTTTTTCATTGAGCATGGCACGAGATACCTCTCCAATATGCATGTTTTTCCTTTCTGCAATTCCATTTTGTTGTGGGGTATGACTGCATGAATATTGCTGCTTTATGCCATGCTCCTGCAGGAACCTTGCAAACTCATTTGAGAGGTACTCTCCCCCTTCATCTGACCTTAGGCATTTTATCTACATGCCTGCTTCTTTTTCAACCATAGCTTTAAGAGTTTTGAAATGCCCAAAAACTTCACTTTTCTTTTTCATAAAATACACCCAAACTTTTTTGCTATAGTCATCAATAAAAGTGACAAAATAATGATAGCCTCCAAGAGATGCAGCTTTAGTAGTCCACACATCAGAGTGGATTAATTCCAATGGCTTCTCACTCTCTTGAACATGTCTAGGAAATGGTTTCCTTGCCTGTTTTCCAAACTGACAGGCTTCACATACCTTATGCATTTCTGCAACCTTGAATTTGGGCAATCCTGCAACAATATTTTGGGCCTGCATTGATTTAAGTCGCTGTACATTAACATGACCAATGCGTTTATGCTAGATATCAATATCTGCAACTACACCGGTCCCATGTGCAAACATTGCTGTACTCAATTCAGACATGTCTGCATCCAATGTAAACATTCTGCCCTTCTTCTTTCCTTTTGCTATCAAGCGACCTTTATTTTTCATATCCTCAACAAAGCATCCATCAGGATTAAATCTGACCTGCAAGCCCTGCTCAACCATTTGACCAATAGAAACCATATTCTTGGTGATATTCGGGACATGAAATACATCAGACAGGTATTTCTTTTTCCCATCCTGCATAGACAAAGGGATTTTTCCAATCTGCACAATAGGATGTGCAGTATCATCACCAGTCTCCACAAATCCTGGTTTTTCCATTTTCCTTGCATCCTCCATCCATTCTGCATGACCTGTCATGTGGTTTGATGCACCTAAGTCAACATATCATACATCGTTGCTTTCTTCTGCACTTGTCACAGAATTATTCATGTGCTGCACCATAAACAAATGCTCATTTCTGTCATCACCCTGTCTACTAGAAGATGCATAATTCTCTTGTTGCAATTTTCCATTCATGATGTCATTCTGCTTTCTATAGCAGTCTTTAGCCATATGACCCATTTTACCACAGTAGTAGCATTCAACATTACTGTTTGCATTTTGGCCTCTTTGCTATCCACCACGACCTCTTTGGCTCCCCCTGCCTCTAGAGTTACCACGTCCTCCTCCATAGGACTGGTTTTCTTGAGTTTGCTACATATTCTGATTTCTACCACGGCCTCCAAATCGGTCTCCTCTACCTCTGCCTCTACCTCTTCCAGCATTTGAGTAGAAGACAGCTTCTTTTGAAGTTCCTCCTGAAGAAGATGCACCACCATTTCTCTGCTCCTCAGAAATTAGAAGAGCAATCAACTCCTCAAAATCAGGAAATCTTTCACGGACGGAAATGGACGTTCGGAACTGTGCATAATCCTTTCCTAGACCATTCAAGGTCACAGAAACTAAATCATCATCTTCCACTGGCGACCCAATGGAAGCAAGTGCATCTGCAATCTTCTTCACCTTCATGTGGTAGTCATTGATGCTCATATTTTCTCTTTGCACATTATGCAACTCTTGCTTGAGCTGCATTTTCCTGGCTTGCGTATTTGTGCTATACATTTTTGACAAAGTATCCCATGCCTCCTTTGGCGTACTTGCATCCTGAATATGCACAATCATAGAGTCTGAAATGGTGATAGACAGCCAATACATAACTTTCCTAGCTCTCTCATGCCATGCTTTAAATGCCTACATTTGCTGTTGATTGGAAACATCAGGAAGAACTGGTTCTTCTTCATTTCCTACAACAAATTCCCAATATCCTTTTCCCATAAGGAAATTCGTCATTCTAAACTTCCATGCTTGGAAGTTTTTCTTGTCAAGCTTTTCAGTGACAATCTGTGAGAGAGAATCAGACGCCATTACAGAACACTGCAAAAATTCTATCACTGCAAAGAACACAGCTTCAGCCTCACAAAGGCAAATCTGCAAAACTGACGAAAGTGGTATTTGACCACACAGTCACTTTCTAGTGATGATTTTGCATCAACAGGAACCAAGGATGATTCTGTAACTCCCAATGTCTCTGCACACAAGCATACGATGCAATTTCTGTGGTAACTATTCACTGACCTGTAGAACAGTGGTCGCACAGCATAAAACAGGGTCTTTTCTTGAGTGCGTGCAGAAAACTTCCGCCTCCAAAACAGGCCCCGAAATGGCCTCAAATAAAAAAAACAAGGTCACCAAGGGGTAAAGCCCTTTCCCGCAGCATATACTGCCCTCTTGCTTCACCGTGAAGGGCGTCTCAACCTGAGACAATGCACTCCTGCACTTTCCGGTTGTGCTGCCTGCTGCAGAGATCTGCTCCCAAAACAGAAAATGAAAGCAACACTGCTCCTCTTACCAGAACACCGCGAGCTTGGCTTTCTTTCTTGAGCTCCTTACCACGAACAAGGCTCTGATACCATGTCAAGATTGTGGGAGAGAAGGAAGGAGTCTCACTTGTAGCTTTCTTGCTTGCACAATGGGGGAATACACACAGAGGTGGAGGTTGAAAACAGTTTTCCTCTTCTTAGTTGTGTAAGCCAAAAAGAACTCAAGTACAAAGAAATAGAAGAACCCTATATATGGGCCTCCAACCAAACTCAACTAACTAAGGTGGCATACTAACTGAGCCACGAACTAGAGTAGATAAGGATAGCTATCATGTAGCTATTATTCATGGGCGGTGTACCAACCGCATCTGCAACAACTGACATGTCGGTGACATAAATGCACAACGGTCACCCTGGCATATCACGAGTGGAGCTCGATATCTCAACAATCCATACATCATAAGTTGATGTCATAGGTGATGCAAAATCAACCTTTGGACTTGAAAAAGCACTTATTATTTCAAGTTCTTCATCCAATTCTGTAATGGCTATCTCTCACATAGCCAGTACACCTATTGCACCAATGATTCTATACATTGTTCTCATAAACCACATGAAAGCAAGAATAAACGAATGGATGAGGGTGTATCAAACTCACCATCTTTTCTCAATGCCATGAAACAATATCTCAACAGTGGCTCCACAATCTCTATGGTGGCACTTGATCTTCCTCTTTTACTCCATGGCTCTTGATTCTATCTTGAAGCACTTAATTTGTGAGAGGAAATGCCAAGAATAAGAGAAGCAGCCCAATTTCTCCTCCACTTTGCCTTTCACTCAAGAAGGGGAAGAAGAAAAAAACATGTGCAAGGAAGAAGCTTCACCTCTCAAGTCTCTCACTCTCTCCCTCACTCTCAAGATGGAGCACAAATAGATAGGTCAAAAGCAAGAAGAAGAAGCATGCATGCTCTTAAGTTTGCACACCACAAGAATGAGCTTATCTATTCACTTTCTAACTTTTATACATGGGGTTTTGAGTTTGGGCTTCCACTCAATTTGAGTGTCCATCTCTTTTATTTGCCTCTTGCAAATCTTTCCTAATTTATGTAGATGCATTTAATTCACATCAACCATCATGAAAGTGAATGAAATCTAGTGCCCACACCCTTTTCCAGTTGCGGGTCCTTTTTTCTGATAAAATATATTACAACTCACATGAGCAATATGCTCGACTCTCAAAATAATATTACAATTAATTGTATGAATATAAAAATTGATTAAAAATTACAAAATTTTGTTTCATGCATTGTACCTTTCACTTTGTTTGTACTTCTTTTTGCTTTTGCTACCTTCGTCCACCTTTATCAGTTGATTCCTTTGTTCTACTACCTTCCATTTTAGGATTAACATTATCCCCCTCCCAGCTGATTGTCAATTAGATGGCACTCTTCCTTGGAGGTAGCATGCTTCAACTTGCATCACAAAGATAAGGAATGTTAGGAATAGTGGCTATCATTAAAGATTGATCTAGATGTTGAATCTACTAGGAGCTCAATGTGGGAATTAGAGTTGTTTAGCACATTGAACATCAAGCAATAAGTGGTAATGGGGATAAGTTCCAACTCAGATACTAGGACTTCTAGTGATAGGATGTTCAAAATCAAATGGAAGGGTTGAATCTTGTCATCAGCTCGAGGTAGAAATTATAAGTTTTTAGGTTTGTTTTGCTATGACGTGTTGTCCAAGCACATTTTAGCAGTCCATCAAGAAATGAATCTAAGCGTCACCACCCAGCACTCCCATGGAATGTTTCGGGGTTTGTCACCTAGGGTTTCCCAAGTCCCCGCCTTGCAATGGAACATTCACGATCGAGAACCCACTAGGATTGACCTAAAATCTGGATTCCTAGTGGTCAAGATCTCCTAAAAGCAATCTAGTGTTAGGTCCTGGACATCCTACTTTATGCAAAGATACCCAATCTAGAGCAACAGATCCATACCGCACTTAGTTCAAAGAGAATGGGAAACGAGAGGGATGCGCCGCTCAACCTCTCTGCCCGTAGGGCATAGTCCCACTCCGGTCCCCTAAAATTGCATGAATCAGGTTCTAACTTAGCAATACCTAAAGATCGAACAACAATAAAACCTTTTGAGAAGCCTCCCAATTCTCTAGAACCACCCTACCATAGGACAGACCCATCGGGGTTCTGCCACCCACTTCCCTTGATAGATTTAGTTTTCTAATTAGGTCCTATCA